>NC_139984.1:10000-610000 GCF_963993115.1 Abramis brama | reverse complement strand
CCAGTGATACCAAGCAAGGTCTCCAAACGAGAAAGTAGGTAGTTGTGGCAAACAGTGTCAAAGGCAGCTGTGAGGTCGAGGAGAATGAGAATACTGACATGGCCCGAGTCAGCAGCTAACAGCAGGTCGTTGACTACCTTAACCAGGGCAGTCTCAGTACTGTGCATGGCCCTGAAACTTTTCCCAAAAGCCATGACATTTGAGGTACTCTTGGAGCTGTTTGGCAACTGTACGTTCAAGGAGCTTTGCAATGAACGGAAGGTTAGAGATGGGCCGATAGTTCTTATAATCCACTGCGGCTGCCCCAGGCCAACAGGAGTGATAGCTGCTGTTTTGAGAGACAGAGGAACAGAGCCCAGAGAGAGGGAGGAGTTTATTATTTGTACCAAGAGTGGGCAGAGGGCAGGTAGGCAGACCTTGACCAGTGGGGTGGGCATAGGGTCAAGAAGGCAGGTGGTAGGCCTAGACTTACTGACAAGGTCAAAGACATCCTGTTCATCAACAGGTGAAAAGGCAGAGAAGGATCTGTTTAGTGTTGCACAGGGGGAGGGGGGGACATCATCTTGAGTGGTCTGGGTTGTCTGAAGCTGTTTGTAGATCAAGCTAATTTTGCTGTGGAAGAATTCAAGGAATTCACAACAGAGTTTAGTGGATGGGGTAAGTGGGAAAGGTTTAGTAGGTTGGGTTAACTTATTAATAGTGGAGAAGAGGGCTCTCGGATTGTTATAACCTCTGTCAATGATGGTGGTGTAATACATGGTCTTAGCCAGGTTGAGAGACTCTTTGTAAGTGGAGACATGATCACTGTATGCCAGGACATGGACAGTTAGGCGAGTCTTCCGACTAAGTCGCTCTAGCTGACGTCCAGCCGCCTTCATTTTACGAAGTTCAGGTGTGAACCATGGGGCAGAGTGAGTGAAGGAGACTAGGCGTGTCTTCAGAGGTGCAAGAAGATTGAGAGAGTCAGCAAGATGTGTGTTGTACAGCAGGACTAAGTCATCAATACAAACATCCAATGACTCTATGATGGATTTCGAATTTAGAGTGTCTAACAGAGCAAAATTCAGCAAAATTACAGTTTCCAGAATCTACATGTATATTGAAATCGCCAAGCACCAGGATGGATGAATACATAGGACTAACAGATGAGAGTAACTCAGAAAATTCCTTAATAAAAACAGAAGACATTTTTGGAGGCCGATAAACAAGTAATAACAGGAGTGGTATTCACCAGTGAATTTCAAGGCTAGACATTCAAATGATGAATAATCCTGCACGGGCACTGATACAACCCTATAGCTGGAGCGGAAGACCACAGCAAGGCCACCTCCCCGGCCAGTTAAACGTGGCTTAGCAACAAACTCATAACCAGGAGGAGTAGCTTCATTCAATATAATAAAATCATTTGGTATCTGCCAAGTTTCAGTTAAACAAAATAAATCAATACCAGCTTCAGTAATGACATCATTGATAAAAGGTGCTTTTTTGTTAAGAGACTGCACATTAAGCAAACCAAACTGCACATTTCTAGAGGCAGGGTAGTCCAGGGAGGCTTTTATCAGCTTTATGGAGTGTATGTTCTCAACATCAGCAGTTCGCCCCGCAACAAGCCACGTCTCTCTACGAGACAAACTCCACAGTGAATCAATGTTGTTAGAGTGGTGGTAGCGAGCAAACTTCCGACCGGAGCCCCTGTGTAAATATTTGGGACGACGCAGCAGACCGAGATGTTGGTGTGCACGGAGAACATCTGGAATTTTGTAGACTTTGTTCCCGAGGCAGTGGAGATAGGTTGAATCTTGATGCCATGCCAGAGTCATAGAGGAGCCCGTAAGAATAATTAGGCTCTCCGTAGCGTAAGTATTCTGGCCCATAGACAAGAAACCAGAGCAGCATCAAGATTGTTACATGCATTAGAAAGGGGTATGAGTAGAACATCATCCAGCTCAGTCCAAACAAGTGTACCAAACACAACAGCAAATAGCCATGCACTCAGACCCAGCCTCTGAAAACTTAACACGTTAGCCAACAGGGCAACCACTTTGCACTCTAAGGGACAAGCAACGGAGGTGGCCAAATCCCTTGAGTAGCAACAACAGTTCAAATAGGCAAAAACTCTCTTACAAAGCAAGCAGAGACTTACCAACGAACAGTGTTAGTGGATCACTCCTGAGAGGGCTCGCATAAAGCAAAACAGGGAAAAGGGGAGGCGCGGCAGCTGCCCGTCAGTTTGGCAAACACTTAGCAGTCTTGACCGAGCCAAGCAATCCAAGCAGGTGAGTGAAATAATTCCACGTTTAGGTACCAGTCAATATGCGTAGTAGGCCTCCTGGCCGGGCCTAGTAATCCAGCACAAAATAAGCCTCCAAGGAAACAGGGCTCAGTCCAGCGCCTGCTACAGTGGAATAAATGCTATCACAGATCCGGTAACGTTTGAAGTAGCACACGAAACATAAAGCGAATATACTGGGAACAAACAAACAGAGACACTGGGGAGTAGCGGCAGCCAGGCGCGCCAGCGTTCACTCGTGACCCCTGAGATATGATAATAATAATAATATGATATGATAATGATATGATATATGATAATAACTGATATCATAGTTTAACACCGATAAAATCAGAGGTTAGGCTTGCTTTACGTGTTGCTCGATGAGGATTTCTTAATCGTTGCGACTTTCAATCCTGAGGAGACAAAATGCAGCAGAGGCTCCCGCCGCGGAGTGAAGAAGAGGTGGAGTTACGAGGATTCTCAGACAGTTGAAGTGTCCAATGGAGTTGAGAGATTTGCTCTCAAGCTATTTTCAACACTTTAGATTGGTTAATAATTTGTAAAAATAACAGAACCCTGTGAGGACTGACCAATATCATTGATTTGTGAAAAAAGATGAAATTTGGAGATACAAGGTTTCCGCCCGACAGCGGCGATATATTATGGCCGGAACTGGGAACACTTTCCTATAACGCCTTATGTACTTGTTACATCATACAAAGAATGGCATCTACGCTAATGTTAGTCTTTCTGTTTATTCCGAGGTTTGCTATAATAAGCTGGTTCCAGGCCGTATACCGATCAGATGGAGGACCTGCGACCTAGACAGAGGTTGTCAACTAGACTCTCCCCTGTGAAGTCCTCATCGACATGACAGCCATCGGCACTGATCATCAGCAAACCCGTCTCCATAAGTGCGTCATGACTCCGATCTTCAACCAGATGGAACTGGATAATATTATGAATGTTCCAATCCAATCTGACTTCTGACCTGTAATGCTGCCTGAATCATAATCATACAGTTCATTCGTTGCCCAGAGGATAACTGCCCCCCCGACTGAGCCTGGGTTCTCCCAAGGTTATTTTCTCCATTCTGTCACCTGATGGAGTTTTGGTTCTTTGCCACTGTCGCCTTTTTCGCCATTGGCTTTTAGCTTGCTTATTTGGCAACATTTAATTTAATATTCAACAATATTATTGATCTGCCTGCATTGACACCATTTTATGAGAACTGAACTGAGCTGGACGATGACATCACTCTTTTCTCCAGAGTGGCTATATATACAAATTAACTAAATTAATAACTTTTTTTACAACAAAACTGAAACATCACTGAACTTACTGTGACACTACTTTCTTCTGGAAACAAACTTTGTTGCATTATTTTCCTGTTATTTCTGTAAAGCTGCTTTAAAACTATCTGTTGCCAGGGTTTGGGTAGGTGGAAGTAGCGAGGACTCAAGTGCAAGACAATGGGATTTTATTAAGTAAAACATTAAAACAAAAACAAAACAAAACTACCCCGTAGGGGAAAACAAGACAGGTCGCAAGATTTTACAGACTGGACTTGGCAGGAAACAAGAAACACGAGGGTACCTTAGACAACAAACCAGCACAGGAGTGCAAACACAAGGAGAATAAATAGCGAAGCAAACAAAAGAGAGTAACGAGGGAGGACAGGTGGGGCAAATGAATCAATAATCAGGTAACAAGATGGGAGGGGCTAGACAATCGAAAGATGTCACACCAAACATGACAAAAATGCAAGCACATGGCCAAAAAACCAAATCACAAGCCATGTGCTAACAAAAAACGAGACATGAACACGCAGCCAATGATAAACACAAGCTGCATGCAACACAGCACAAGACAGAACATGACATGAAAGCACATGAAAAAAGGCCCACAGACAAGACAAAACAGGAGTGTCAGGGCTCGGTCACAAAACCAAGAAATAGGCTAGACAGAAGTGACAGAACCCTGACATCTGTATTGTAAAAAGCCCTCACACTCACGTCAAACCAGTAAGAGATATTTTGTAGAATGTGGGTAACTAGACAGTTTCGCTTCCCACTGACTTTTATTGTATTTTTTGTCCATATAATTGTCACATCTATAAGAAGGCAGACAAGGTAGAGTGTAACCAAGCATGCCGCACAAGCCCTGAAAAGTGAAGCCAAAACGTCTCGATCGCCCCCCGGTGACTGGTCCTAGTATAGGTCATAAGCCCCGCCTCCCCGTGTTATTCAACGAGACGTGAGACCAACTAAACAATTAAATTACACTTCAAATATCTTTTTTCCAAAGGTGGTTTCTTTCATTTGCTGTAGTTTTTATCACGCTGATGTAAGTTCAAGTGTCTGTTTCAAAAATAAGTTGTTTTTTAGCTAGTTACGTGATGCGGTGGTGTAACGTCATGATTGACAGCTGTGATTGACAGGTTCTCTGAGCGAAGTAGTCACTGAAGCACCAACGGACATTTTTTTCGGGATCTTCGGAGGACTGAGGAGATTGTATTTACTTTATTTTAACAAGCCTCTTGTCGTACTGCAATCAATTTTTAAAAAAGTGTGCAGAATCCACTCTCCCTGAGTGCATTCTGCGAGAGTGAGGGCGGAGCGTTGATCTCGCGGCTTTACTTCCTGCTCACTACTGCGCAGGTCTGGTCCCGAGATCGCTACTGCGCAGGTCTGATCCCGAGATCGCTACTGCGCAGACTCAAGTTCCAATATGTCAGCGCCATATCGGGACTCTGGTGGCTTCAGTTCTCATCAATGGAAGAGAGCGAAGGGGCGTCGTCCATCTTTTTTTACAGTCTATGAGTGTAACAAACAAACAAAATGTATTAAAGTGCAGGTGAGCGATGCAGGATGAGTTGAACGATGAAGGCAATGCTGATATGGTGAACACTTAGCTGAACTTGAATAATGTCTTTGCAGGTGATGACGATGACGATGACGATGACGAGTGTTGTGGCAACCTGGTCTCACAGGAATCGCCCCAAATTCCATGATGCGGCCACGGATATAACTCCAACGCAAGTCAATGACACTGACCTTCCGTGGTCCACACACGGATACCCGTTTCAATGACGGAGTACAGAACTCACTCAACGGACGTGCTTTCTCATTTGGAAACGCAACATTTGAAGTATTTGTTTCTTTTCCAACATCAAATGCCATAATGACGGCGTGAGATGATGGCGTTTTACACCTATTGCTCGCTTGGCTATAGTCAGATCTAAAATCTGTGATAGGAGCACGGATTGAGTCTGTGGTGAGACCACGGATAACTCCAACGCAAGTCACAACCCAGTCTCACGTCAGTTCATGATATGGTCACGTAATTTAATCTATTGATTCGTGCCACGGACACGTTTATTTCGTTATTTTCGTACAATACCAGCACGTTTTTTAAACTAATGTATTTTCAATGGGAAGCGTCTTTCGTGATCACAGCACGATTCTTTCTGCCTGTCGGCTGCAGCAGAGAAGCTGTTTAATCAACATTTATTCACGAGATCTTATCTTATCATGGTTTATGTCTTTTTTAATGTTATTATTTCGGTCTTATTGCCAGGGAAGCTGGATTGCTTTGCTGTTTATTGATAGTTTTAAAAATATATTTTATCAGTAGGAAATCGCGCTGAAGAAGTCTCGTTCCGAACACATCGTGATATTTGGCATCAGTTCACGTGTGTCAGATGTTGGTAAGTAGTAAATACCTAAATACGCTGTCCTAATAATGTGTGATATAATGTCTTTTCTGTTTGTCGATATTAATCTGCCATTATATCTGCTGTCATGAACTGCATGGAAGCAGAGACGGTAGTCGGATCTAAATGCAGCAATAGAATTTAATTAACAAAGACTTGGTAAAACTCAGAACTGGAACAAGGAAAACTCACGGAAGATACATACATTCATACATTCAATAACTGACCCCGAACAAGAGAACACACAGGGTTTACACACAGGGTCCTGGAGTCCCAGACAGGGTAGCCGTGGACCATAGACTCCAGGACGTCACTGGTGCAGGTGGCCACGGCGGAGCGGGTCATGCGGGTGGCCACGGCAGAGCACCCTTGGACGGACACCAGGGCGGAGCAGACTCGGACGGACACCAGGGCGGAGCAGACTCGGACGGACACCAGGGCGGAGCAGACTCGGACGGACACCAGGACGGAGCAGACTCGGACAGGGACCAGAGCGTGTGGCGCACAGGGCTGGACGGGACCAGCAGCATGGGAAGCTTAGACGTGTAAAGCACTGCAATGGTCCATGTAGGCGCCACCTCCATGGCCCTCTCAGGGTACCTACTGCCCCCCTCCAAAAAATACTTGGGGAAATTCAAGGCTAAAGCCTCCGGGCTGGAAACGGCCTCTGGAAAAGGCTCCTGGAGCTTGATAGGCGCAGACGAGGTGAGGAGCAGAGGCGGAGCCGGCAGGGCGAGGCGCAGAGGCGGGGCCGGCAGGGCGAGGCATCTGGGTACGCCCACCGGAGCCTGGCGAGCCGAGCAAGTCCTCCTCCTCTTCCTCCTGCGACGGCGAGTCACTGGGCTTGATTCATTCACTGGGTTTGGTTCACTCACTTGACTCACTGGACTTGGTTCACTCACTTGACTCACTGGGCTTGGTTCACTCACTTGACTCACTGGGCTTGGTTCACTCACTTGACTCACTGGGCTTGGTTCACTCGGTTCACTCGCGGGACCGCTTGTGCAGAGGCGACGAGCGGGCTCGGGGAGATCAGGAAGGCGTGGGATTAAGCTGTCCAGGCAGATGGAAATAGCCTCTCTCCATCCCAGACCAGAGATATCGGGGAGCTGTCGTGGATCGACATATTGAGCCCCAGTTAGATAGCACGCCTTTATAATTTCATTCCCCAGGTGGCAGTTCTCGACCAGTCGAATATATCTGAAGCTGAAGTCAAACAGGTTACGGCTCTCCTGAGCTAATGCTGCGATCTGGACACAGCTCATCTTCTTGGGTTAGATCGACCGCTCCAGGTACTAACTGCTAGATCCTTGTAGGTCAGTTATTCTGTCATGAACTGCATGGAAGCAGAGACGGTAGTCGGATCTAAATGCAGCAATAGAATTTAATTAACAAAGACTTGGTAAAACTCAGAACTGGACCAGGGAAAACTCACGGAAGATACATACATTCATACATTCAATAACTGACCCCGAACAAGAGAACACGTATATATTTGTAAAAACAAATATTGCATCACAATAAGTGTAATTGTGATTGTCAAAACATTTGGTAACTAAATAGAATTTTATGAAGTTTAGTGACAACATGTTACAATGTTTACATTGTACAATGACTGTAGGATACAGTTTTTATTATTGCTTGACAAAAATTTCAAGATTTCAATTCCATTCTTGTGATTTGATTCCGATTTTGATTCAATATTGACTAATTTGGATATATGTTTATTTTAAATTTGATTTAAAAAAATAATCTCACCTAATGCTGTAAACATAGAGGGCCCAATCTGCTGGTATTATTAAAGGTTAAAAATAACAAATTAAATTAAATATAATGCAGTTTTTGTTATAATAACAATTATTTAATGACATAAGTAAAAATATAATAAATGTGTAATATAGTGCTCAGCAAAATCTCCTCTCTAGCTATTTTTTCTATTCAATTAACATGCTATGGTCATTAAATGGCTTTCCTGAGCTAAATGTAATGTTATGTGACATAATTGTTCTCCTGCTGTTATATTGACCTCTTTCCGTGGTTGAAAAACACTAATTGGTCGATATTATGTATACTTTCGGTAAGTTGTACTGCATCTTTAAATAAAAAAGTAACAGATGATCGGTTCACGTGCACTTGAACTGAGGCGCTCAGCGATCTGTCACGTCACATTTACAAGCGCCAAACGTATTTTTGTCGGAATTTCGTAATAAAATTGATGGAATCTAAGAGCTGAGAATTAGTTTAATATTAAAAGTACCTCTTTGCTCCACAATTTTTCTGTGCGTGAGAAAATGGATGTGTGGCGTGAGAGCGTGTGAAAAGTGTCAATTGCGCTCAATGCGTGAGAGTTGGCAGCCCTGCTGACCATGCTTTTATGCTTTATAATGTAACATCCAATATTTGTAAGGTAAATCAGTACTTTTTCCTTTAAATAATCCTATATATTACACATAATGATATTTTCTTTTCTCTTTTTTCAGCTGAAAAGACCAAAAGGGCCTTTCGGACTCAGTCAGCCCATTATTGTTTGAGAAGTAACTGGAGGAGACGGACAGCTGCAAAGTCAAATATTCGCAGTGGTATGTATGTGTCGGTTTTAACCCTAAATCAAACATTTTATCAAGCATTTGTTGTTTCTTAAAACTTTTCTCACAAAACCCATAGCCCAATCAGTACAAACATAGTCTGAAAGTCTTAATAATTCACAAGATTTAACAAGTTGTCAAATTCGTATGATACTCGTACATATTTGTATACTCGTACACAGTCCTGCAGCTTTTACTCCTAGTGCTGTCATTGGATACTGCCTCAATTCCTGTACATATTTATCACAATATTTGTAAATCAGTTGCGCCACTTCTTGGAAAGTTGTCGGATGTCACACACACTGTCAGAAAGTTTATATTAATTGCAAATTGGTCCCTGTCTGTTTATGTTCCAGTGATACATGATGTCTGTCCACACCTCATAACCTACCTCTGTTTGCAAGAGTGGAAAAGCTTATCTGACTTGTCACATGACATCAGATACTCGATTATTTTGTCATAATCAGATCAGTTACACTGCTGATAACTGTCCCGTTTGCATGTAAATCATTTTCATATGATTATTGCTTGCTATTAAAGGTGCAATGTGTAATATTTCTGAGGATCTACTGACAGAAATGCAATATAAGATCCATAACTATGTTTTCAGTGGTGTATAAAGACCTTACTTACTGAACCGTTATGTTTTTATTACCTTTGAATGAGTCATTTATATCTACATAACCGCGGGCACCCCCTTCTATGAAGGTCGACATATCATGACGTCATGTTTCTACCGTAGCCGACAGCGAACAAACAGCACTACAGAGCGCGTTTCGTCACTAACTTGAATGAGAAGCAGCAGAATTTCTGGAAAATGAATGACCACAGTTATTGTTTAGGACAAGAGCCGACGGAGGGTAAATCTTCTTCAAAAAATGAAAAATAAGGGAGAAACGTAGGCAAAAATCACGGGTCAACATCGGTGCGGCTTTTCACCGATGGAAGGGTCTTATTTATGAGGGAAAAAGGCTTTCAAAACGACGCCGAAGTTGCCTGTTTTCTGCTGGACAGGTAAGGTATTCCAACTTTAACAATGCAAATGAAAACTGTTGTTTCATAATGTTAGCATTACCTAGAAGCTAGCCATAGACACAGTGAGAAGTGACTTTTCCCTTGTCAGTGGTGTAAAATATGTAGTTAGATTGTTTCATGTAACTTAGTTCTTCTCCCTCGCTGTGTTATGGCTTTGCTATGTGGGGATAAATGTGCTGGTTACGTTCGTGAGACAATCTGCTGATTAGTACTACTGACCGTAAAACACTAACGTTAGCCTACAGCATAACAGCTCATATTAGCCAGCTAAACTTTTACTACCCTGTTAGAAAAAATTTGTAGTTGGATAGTTTCATGTGGTTCTTCTCCCTCGCTGTGTTGTGGGTTTGCTATGTGGGGAGAAATGTGCTGGTTACGTTCGTGAGACAATCAGCTGATTAGTATTATTATATTACATATTAAGACCCTTGATCCTCACCTGACTATGGCTTTGTAAACTTTATCCATGATGTGGTTTATAATGGACTGTGGTACAGAAAAAGTGACAAAGTTACACACTCTTGGCTTACGTTTTCCATGTTGTCTGTCGGTGATCATACTTGCACTAGATGTGATAGTTTTTGGGATGTTCAGTTTATTAGGCCAGATGAGCAAACCCTACCAAGATTTAACACATTGTGGATTATGTCATGTAGCACTTCATTTATTGATGACGACATCTGTTATCCTACGTCGGCCACCGTAGCTTCTCCTTCGAGTTTGCAAAGGCAGGGATAAGCGGTGAGTGACTGTCAGTTTGCAATTTGCAAATCTCACCACTAGATGCTGCTAAAAAATACACACTGCACCTTTAAAGACATACTTTTATTCATAGAAATGCCCACATATCAGTGAACTTATAACATAAAAATGCTTTTAACATTTAATTATGCAACACTCTTTACAGAAAACATATCCCACGCTTATGGATAAACTCACAACATCATCATCAAGTCCTGTGCTGGGCACATTGGGCAACAAGTGTCCTCCAACGTATTCGATCCGTGGCCAAGTTCTCCACATCTTCCCATGGGACACTGACATTCTTCAGGTCTTCGTGAAACATCTGTCTCCGTGTCTTATTTTGGTCTTCCCTGTCTCCTGCATCCTCCTGGCGGTGTCCACTTCATCACTGTGTTTGGGTGGTGTTGTTTGGGCATGTGTAGGATGTGTCCAGCGAGGTGCACCTTTTGCTCTGTCTCAGTTTATGAAAATCTTCATGTGGAGTCCCACTCCTCCTCAGGATCTCTTTGATATATGCAGAACCAATATTGAAAATAGTGATTTATCTTTTTCCATATTGTTAAAGTGTCACGGGTGACAAAAGCGCTTAGCGAGCGGAACCCTTCTTCTGAACCACGAGTTTCCTGAGGGAGCGATTTGTATGCAACACATCCTACTCCGGTTCCGGGTGTGGCAGGAATTTTGCCCGGCCTGATTAGCGCTGATGCACTGCAGGTGCGAGAGAGAGAGACACAGCCTCCACATAGGCTTTTCGCTTTGCAAATCAAACATAAAAGAGCCATTGAGAGAAGCGAAAGGGGTCGTCGTAGTCGTCGGTTGTTGGCTCCGTTCGTTCATTCTCGGCAGTGAAGTTCCTGGGCACGAGCTTGTTCGTGGAAGTGATCGGGGTGAGAAGGTCTCCTGTTGAAGTGGTCTATATTGGGAGTTAAAATCGGCTGTGGCGAAGCCTTGTTGGGGGAAAAGCGGCCATTGAAGTCGGCTGGACTGATTTATCAATTGGATCTGTGCTGAGGAGAGAAAGAGAAAAGATAAGTGAACTGATTTCATCTTACCAACAATTGCCAAGCTTGAAGAGGATGCAGTGAATGTAGATCTGACGGTTGGGAAAGCTATGTGTTTCAGAGTGTGTTGAAGAGGAACCAAAGATCGAGTATCCCTCACTGGAATGTAATGAATGGATTGAGGT
Organism: Abramis brama; assembly: GCF_963993115.1. Taxonomy (NCBI): domain Eukaryota; kingdom Metazoa; phylum Chordata; class Actinopteri; order Cypriniformes; family Leuciscidae; genus Abramis; species Abramis brama. Next base: position 598,463 of record NC_139984.1, on the reverse strand, counting down.
CTCTGATCAGCCCTATTGTGTGAGTGAATTGCAGTGCTTTTGCCTTATTGATATACACTAATGCATGGCTGTGGAATTGAAGTGAACACAAGTGTGGTGTACTTTTACTGAGAAGCGGCTTCAACTTCTGTTTACACTTGTGTGAAAAGTTATGATATCGGCTCTCCATTATAACCTCTGAGTGTACAGATACACTGGTGAAGTACTATTAACCTCTTCTCTGCCTGAGCCCGGTGAGTGTACAGATACACTGGTGAAGTACTATTAACCTCTTCTCTGCCTGAGCCCTGTGAGTGTACAGTTATACTGGTGAAGTGCCATCCACCTCTTCTCTGCTTGAGCCCTGTGAGTGTACAGATACGCTGGTGAAGTACTATTAACCTCTTCTCTGCCTGAGCCCGGTGAGTGTACAGATACACTGGTGAAGTACTATTAACCTCTTCTCTGCCTGAGCCCTGTGAGTGTACAGATACACTGGTGAAGTACTATTAACCTCTTCTCTGCCTGAGCCCTGTGAGTGTACAGTTATACTGGTGAAGTGCCATCTACCTCTTCTCTGCTTGAGCCCTGTGAGTGTACAGATACGCTGGTGAAGTATTATTAACCTCCTCTCTGCCTGAGCCCGAATGCAGCATCGCTGGTGAAGTAAGCTTTTAAACCACTCTCACTATTGTGCACCGACGAAAGTACTCTGTACCGAGAAGAATCCTTACCTTCTTACTTACTGGCCGAGTCTTGAAGTATGCAGCATCACTGGTGAAAAGAGTTTCTGAATCATTGTCCTATTACTGTGCACCGACGAAAGTACTCTGTACTGAGAAGAATCCTTACCTTCCTACTTACTGGCCGAGTCTTGAAGTATGCAGCATCACTGGTGAAAAGAGTTTCTGCATCATTGCCCTATTACTGTGCGCCAACAAAAGCATCCGGTACTGAGAAGAATCCTTACCTTCCTACTTACTGTTGATCCCTGAAGAATGCAGCATCGCTGGTGAAGTAAGCTTTTAAACCACTCTCACTATTGTGCACCGACGAAAGTACTCTGTACTGAGAAGAATCCTTACCTTCCTACTTACTGGCCGAGTCTTGAAGTATGCAGCATCACTGGTGAAAAGAGTTTCTGTATCATTGCCCTATTACTGTGTACCGACGAAAGCATCCTGTACTGAGAAGAATCCTTACCTTCCTACTTACCGTTGATCCCTGAAGAATGCAGCATCGCTGGTGAAGTAAGCTTTTAAAACCACTCTCACTATTGTGCACCGACGAAAGTACTCCGTGCTGAGAAGAATCCTTACCTTCCTACTTACCGTTGATCCCTGAAGAATGCAGCATCGCTGGTGAAGTAAGCTTTTAAACCACTCTCACTATTGTGCACCGACGAAAGTACTCTGTACTGAGAAGAATCCTTACCTTCCTACTTACTGGCCGAGTCTTGAAGTATGCAGCATCACTGGTGAAAAGAGTTTCTGCATCATTGTCCTATTACTGTGCACCGACGAAAGCATCCTGTACTGAGAAGAATCCTTACCTTCTGATTTACCGTTGATCCCTGAAGAATGCAGCCTCGCTGGTGAAGTAAGCTTTTTAAACCACTCTCATTATTGTGCACCGACGAAAGTATTCTGTATCGAGAAGAACCCTTATCTTCTTATCTACCGTCTGAGTCTTGAAGGATACAGCATTGTTGACGAAGTAAGCTCTTGAGTTATCGTCCCACTACTGTGCACCGACGAAAGTATCCCGTAGCGACGAAGACCTAGAAGACATCGAATTCTATTACGTTCTGTGCCCTTTGATATCTTGTGCTATATAAAGATTGTTATTCTTTGGAACTTATCTTGTGTCTGTGTCGTCCATCTATTGCGGACCTGTGGTGTCGGCTCCTCACGGTGGTGTGTCTAGGTCAAGGGGTGGCTGGCCATCCGAGTCCGCCCCGGGCCGCACTGGTGACATAAAGTGGCTTAGTCGGCAGGATTGCCACCGTGAGTTGTAGCGGCCACAGGTACGCGATGGTGGACGAAAAGGCACCCGCGGCTCGTCCGCAAATCATGCCGATCTTTATGGGAGCTCCCTGGGCACAGCGTTATGGAGGGCCAGGATCGGAGTTGGGCTTGCATGAATGGAAGGCCCAGACGGAATATCTGGCCGGATTACAGGGACTGAGTGCATCACAGAAGGTACAGTTTGTGTTGGGATCTTTGGAAGGAGAAGCCAAAAGAGAAGTTCTTGCTGCATCGGAAGCCACACGGGCTACCGCGAAAACTATCTTCGATTTCTTGTTTGGATTATATGGAGACTCTACCCCGGTGGCCATTCTTCGTGCCCAGTTCTTTAACTATCAACAGGGGCCTAAGCAGACTCTTCGGGCATACTCCTTGAAATTGCGGGAGCAGTTTGGCCGGCTGAAGGGACGACAGGATCATGGATTGGGTGAAGGAGATGTCTTGTTGCGAGACCAATTTGTCTTGGGGCTGCGCGAGGGACCGGTACGTCAGGGCATACGACTCCAACTGCGACGAGACCCCACTATGACATTCGAGGCTCTGCGGCAAGAGGCCTTGGCGTTGGAACTATATCAGGGAGAGATGACTCGTACACCGGTTTGTGTGGCAGCCAGCAGTGCCAGTGGACCCGCGCCTGTTGAGCCGAGTGATTGGAAACAGAAGTTGAGAACTGAGCTATTGGAGGATGTCAAGGGGCAGATGGCGGAACTGTCTCGGAACCTGTTGGGTGAGCTTCGTCGGAGTCGAGTCGAGGGCGGACCGATGGTGAGAGAAAGGTCATACTCAGAGGAGGGGCGAGGTCCTGTGTGCCGCCCCCTACGTCCTGTGGGCCCCCGGTTCCAGTGGGATGACCAGGGAAGGCCCATCTGTATTAATTGCGGAGATCCGGGACATATCAGTCGTCAGTGTGGGCAACGTCGGGGTTCTCAAGGGGGTTTTTAGTTCCACCGGCCACTGTGGGTCAAGTGGCCGGGACCCCTTTGTGTGACCCTTCTTCTGTCCCTACTTTGCGAGATGACTGGGTTGGGCATTGTCCCACCGTGGAGGTTCAAGTTAACGGAGTCACGATAAATTGTCTGGTCGATACCGGTTCTCAAGTTACACTGTTCTTGGAGAGCCTGGCCCAGGAGCTGTTTGCAGATCGTCGGCTCCAAGCAACGGAAGCTTCCAGACTGACTTTGCAGGGGGCAAATGGCCTGGACATCCCCTACACTGGGTACATCGTGGTAGACTTTCTGGTCCGAGGGGTCCCCGTTCAACAGAAAGGGGTTGTTATTGTTCGAGATCATTGCTTGGGTATTCATCGAGCACTCCTAGAGATGAATGTTATACTGGATTGCTGGGAGGAATTGTTTAGGGGCCGGCCGGCTCGGACGTCTTCGTCATCAACAAGGCAGGACTGGGACCGAATTTTGGCCGATTGCCGAAGAGTGCACCAACTAGTCAAGTGGAGGAGAGAGAAGACATTGGTCGAGTTGCCTGTCGGTATGCTTTGTCGGTTCCAGCCCAGAGCGAGACCATCTTTTGGGTCCGAGTGCCTGCAGGACCCCGTGGGTCGGGCACCTGTGTTCTGGTGGAGCCCCACGAGGACTGTCAGCCCATTGAAGTGGCTCACGGGCTGGCGGTCATCCGACGAGGGCGAGTCTCAGTAAAGGTGCGGAATGCCCATCCTTACCCCGTGCTTCTTCGTCGACATCAACGTCTGGTCCGAGTTTCCTCTGTACGTCCTGTCCAGGTTCACGAGCATCAGGATGTCTGCTTCAGGCAGGTGAGCCCTGCGGTGGTGGAAGTCGCCGTCCATCCCGTTAAGGCAGAATTGGGCCCTGTGAGAAGAGGGGTGCCGACCCATTTGATGGGAGATTCCCTGAAGGGTGAGAATCTAGAGGAGGAACAAGTGATCCAGCTGCAGGAGCTCTTGAGAAAATGGCAACATGTGTTCTCGACCCATGAAGAAGATTATGGCTGCACAGGGATAGTGAAGCATCAAATACCTACCGGTGAGGCGAAGCCTAGCTGAGAGTGGTACCGTCCGGTGCCACCCACTCTCTATGCCGAGGTCCGCGTCCTGTTGAAAGGCATGCTGGAGGGAGGAATTGTGCGAGAGAGCAGCAGTCCGTGGGTAGCGCCAATTGTCCTGGTTCAGAAGAAAACGGGAGCTTGGAGATTCTGCGTTGACTACCGTAAACTTAACAGCGTAACGAAGAAGGACGCATTCCCGTTGCCACGGATTGAAGACTCACTCACCAGTCTCACCCAGGCGGCATGGTACTCAACATTAGATCTGGCAAGTGGGTACTGGCAGGTGCAAGTGGATGAGCGGGATAGAGAGAAGACAGCTTTTACCACCCCGTTTGGGTTATTTGAATGGGACCGTATGCCGTTCGGCTTGTGCAATGCTCCTGCGACCTTCCAACGCTTGATGCAGCGCTGTTTAGGAGGACAACTGGTCGATTCGACGTTGGTCTACCTGGACGATGTGATCGTCTTCTTCCCTGATTTCCGCACTCACCTGCACCATTTGGAAGAAGTGTTCGGGGCCATGGAGAAGTATGGGCTGAAGCTTAGGCCAGACAAATGCCAATTATTGAGGAAGGAGGTACAGTTCTTGGGGCATCGTGTCAGTGCTGCAGGGATATCCCCCGACCCGGAGAAGGTGGCGGCGGTCCAAGGGTGGGAGCCGCCCCGGACAGTGAGACAGGTGCGGTCGTTCCTGGGTTTCGTGGGATATTATCGACGCTTTATAAAAGGATTCTCTGGGCTTGCTAAGCCATTGAACCAACTCCTTGCTGGTTCCGGACGTGCCCGTGGCAAAGGCTCCCTGTCAGTGCACTGGGACTCCACCTGTGAGACCGCTTTCCAGAACCTCAAGCAGGAACTTTTGAGGGCCCCTATCTTGGCCTACGCCAACTTCACCCAGCCGTTCCTTCTGTACACTGATGCCAGCAATGCAGGATTGGGAGCCGTGTTGGCCCAAGAACAACAAGGAGTAGAGAGAGTGATTGCATACGCAAGTCGAAGTTTACACCCCGCAGAGCGGAACGCGGCGAATTACAGTTCCTTCAAAATCGAACTACTGGCAATGAAGTGGGCCATGGCAGAGAAGTTCAAAGATTGCCTGTGGGGAGCCAGGGTGACGGTGATCACGGACAATAATCTGTTAGTACACTTGCAGACCGCCAAGTTAGGGGCAGTAGAGCAGCGCTGGGTGGCACAGTTAGCAAATTATGATTACCAGCTCAAATATCGCCCGGCAGAGAACACGTAAATGCGGACGCCTTGTCCAGACTCCCAGCTACCTGGAAGGACGACCAAGCACCTCTTTGCACCCCTGGCCCCGAAGACGAGTTGCTAGTGGCAATGGTGGAAGCTCCCGGGACTTCGAGGGATGTTCCGTCTAGTTGGGGGTGGGACCCCGGGTGGTGGAGGAGGCTGCAGCAGGGAGATACAGACCTGTGTCAGGTCATGTCGTACCTTAGGCAGGGGTACATGCCGAGGGCAGAGGAGAGACGGGCTCAGACAGCGGGGATACAGCGACATCTGAGGCAGTGGGAGAGGCTGCGACTCAGAGAAGGGGTAATCTGCCGTTCCATGCGAGATCCTAGAACACAGGAGACAGTGCATCAGGTAGTGGTACCGGAGGGTCAAGTCTTGGAGTTATTGACCGCATATCACACCCATGCTGGCCATCAGGGCCAGGAGAAGACGCTGTCGCTGCTGAGGAGGTATTTCTATTGGCCAAGGATGGAAAATAAAGTCGAGGAGTTTGTTCAGAGTTGCCCACGGTGTATGTTGTTCAAACGCAGGAAGGAAGCTCGAGCTCCACTGGTCCCCTTGCGGCCGAAAGCCCCTCTGCACATCATAGGGATCGATTTCCTGACGTTGGGTCGGCCGACGGATCAATTTCAAAATATCCTGGTGATGACTGATCTCTTCACTAAGTACGCCTGGGCTGTCCCCACTGTAGATCAGACAGCAGTTACCACAGTCATCGCCCTTTGGAGGGCAGTGATTCAATCTTTTGGCTGCCCAGAGACCCTACACTCAGACCAAGGTCCAAATTTTGAGTCCCGAATCATCCAAGAATTGAGCCACCTTTATGGGTGCCGGAAGACCCATACGACCTCATATCACCCTCAGGGTAACGGGGGTGCAAAAGGTTCAACCAGACCCTGCTGGGGTTATTGGGGACTCTAGAGAGCGAACAACAGGGCCAATGGGCCGAGAGTCTCCCCTCGCTGTTGCAAGCCTATAACAATAGTGTACACAGTATCACCGGATATGCTCCTTCCTACCTTATGTTTGGGCGCCATCTCCGCTTACTTGTGGACCTCCTCCTGGGGACCGAGGCCGTAGAACGAGGGTATAGTACCACTGAATAGGTGAATCAGCACCACCACCAACTGCTAGAGGCCTACCGACGAGTTTCAGATTATCTGAATACAGCAGCAGCCAAGAACAAGCGGTTATATGACCGGACTGCCCGAGAGGCCCCTTTGTTACCTGGGGAACGAGTGCTGGTGAGGGACAACCGGCGTCCAGGGAAGGGGAAGCTCAGCGATCGCTGGGAGTCGACGCCATATGTGGTGGAACGACGACAAGGGCCGGATGCCCCAGTTTACTCGGTACGGCCCGAGGGGAAACCAGGACCGATACGGGTGCTCCACCGAAATTTGCTCCGTCCATGTCCAAACTATCCGCAACTGACAGCCGAGGCCCCAAGTGTGCCGCCTGGCCCAGAAGTACCCATGGTAGGGTGGGCTGTGGTCTCGAGGGATCCTGAAGTGGAAGTAAGAGCGGCTCCGCCCTCGCCACCTAGATGATCGCAGCGGGACACCCGAGGACAGCCACCTGAGAGGAATGGCGAATGGAACTAAGAACACCGGTTCTAGGGACTAGAACCGATTGGCAGGGGGGATGTCACGGGTGACAAAAGCGCTTAGCGAGCGGAACCCTTCTTCTGAACCACGAGTTTCCTGAGGGAGCGATTTGTATGCAACACATCCTACTCCGGTTCCGGGTGTGGCAGGAATTTTGCCCGGCCTGATTAGCGCTGATGCACTGCAGGTGCGAGAGAGAGAGACACAGCCTCTACATAGGCTTTTCGCTTTGCAAATCAAACATAAAAGAGCCATTGAGAGAAGCGAAAGGGGTCGTTGTAGTCGTCGGTTGTTGGCTCCGTTCGTTCATTCTCGGCAGTGAAGTTCCTGGGCACGAGCTTGTTCGTGGAAGTGATCGGGGTGAGAAGGTCTCCTGTTGAAGTGGTCTATATTGGGAGTTAAAATCGGCTGTGGCGAAGCCTTGTTGGGGGAAAAGCGGCCATTGAAGTCGGCTGGACTGATTTATCGATTGGATCTGTGCTGAGAAGAGAAAGAGAAAAGATAAGTGAATTGATTTCATCTTACCAACAATTGCCAAGCTTGAAGAGGATGCAGTGAATATAGATCTGACGGTTGGGAAAGCTATGTGTTTCAGAGTGTGTTGAAGAGGAACCGAAGATCGAGTATCCCTCACTGGAATGTAATGAATGGATTGAGGTCTCTGATCAGCCCTATTGTGTGAGTGAATTGCAGTGCTTTTGCCTTATTGATATACACTAATGCATGGCTGTGGAATTGAAGTGAACACAAGTGTGGTGTACTTTTGCTGAGAAGCGGCTTCAACTTCTGTTTACACTTGTGTGAAAAGTTATGATATCGGCTCTCCATTATAACCTCTGAGTGTACAGATACACTGGTGAAGTACTATTAACCTCTTCTCTGCCTGAGCCTGGTGAGTGTACAGATACACTGGTGAAGTACTATTAACCTCTTCTCTGCCTGAGCCCTGTGAGTGTACAGTTATACTGGTGAAGTGCCATCCACCTCTTCTCTGCTTGAGCCCTGTGAGTGTACAGATACGCTGGTGAAGTACTATTAACCTCTTCTCTGCCTGAACCCGGTGAGTGTACAGATACACTGGTGAAGTACTATTAACCTCTTCTCTGCCTGAGCCCTGTGAGTGTACAGTTATACTGGTGAAGTGCCATTTACCTCTTCTCTGCTTGAGACCTGTGAGTGTACAGATACGCTGGTGAAGAATTATTAACCTCCTCTCTGCCTGAGCCCGAATGCAGCATCACTGGTGAAGTAAGCTTTTAAACCACTCTCACTATTGTGCACCGACGAAAGTACTCTGTACCGAGAAGAATCCTTACCTTCTTACTTACCGGCCGAGTCTTGAAGTATGCAGCATCACTGGTAAAAAGAGTTTCTGAATCATTGTCCTATTACTGTGCACCAACGAAGGCATCCTGTACTGAGAAGAATCCTTACCTTCCTACTTACTGGCCGAGTCTTGAAGTATGCAGCATCACTGGTGAAAAGAGTTTCGGTATCATTGCCCTATTACTGTGTACCGACGAAAGCATCCTGTACTGAGAAGAATCCTTACCTTCCTACTTACCGTTGATCCCTGAAGAATGCAGCATCGCTGGTGAAGTAAGCTTTTAAAACCACTCTCACTATTGTGCACAGACGAAAGTACTCCGTGCTGAGAAGAATCCTTACCTTCCTACTTACTGGCCGAGTCTTGAAGTATGCAGCATCACTGGTGAAAAGAGTTTCTGCATCATTGTCCTATTACTGTGCACCGACGAAAGCATCCTGTACTGAGAAGAATCCTTACCTTCCGATTTACCGTTGATCCCTGAAGAATGCAGCCTCGCTGGTGAAGTAAGCTTTTTAAACCACTCTCATTATTGTGCACCGACGAAAGCATCCTGTACTGAGAAGAATCCTTACCTTCCTACTTACCGTTGATCCCTGAAGAATGCAGCATCGCTGGTGAAGTAAGCTTTTTAAACCACTCTCATTATTGTGTACCGACGAAAGCATCCTGTACTGAGAAGAATCCTTACCTTCCTACTTACCGTTGATCCCTGAAGAATGCAGCCTCGCTGGTGAAGTAAGCTTTTAAAACCACTCTCACTATTGTGCACCGACGAAAGCATCCTGTACTGAGAAGAATCCTTACCTTCCTACTTACCGTTGATCCCTGAAGAATGCAGCATCGCCGGTGAAGTAAGCTTTTAAACCACTCTCACTATTGTGCACCGACGAAAGTACTCTGTACTGAGAAGAATCCTTACCTTCCTACTTACTGGTCGAGTCTTGAAGTATGCAGCATCACTGGTGAAAAGAGTTTCTGCATCATTGTCCTATTACTGTGCACCGACGAAAGCATCCTGTACTGAGAAGAATCCTTACCTTCCTACTTACCGTTGATCCCTGAAGAATGCAGCCTCGCTGGTGAAGTAAGCTTTTTAAACCACTCTCATTATTGTGCACCGACGAAAGTATTCTGTATCGAGAAGAACCCTTATCTTCTTATCTACCGTCTGAGTCTTGAAGGATACAGCATTGTTGACGAAGTAAGCTCTTGAGTTATCGTCCCACTACTGTGCACCGACGAAAGTATCCCGTAGCGACGAAGACCTAGAAGACATCGAATTCTATTATGTTCTGTGCCCTTTGATATCTTGTGCTAAATAAAGATTGTTATTCTTTGGAACTTATCTTGTGTCTGTGTCGTCCATCTATTGCGGACCTGTGGTGTCGGCTCCTCACGGTGGTGTGTCTAGGTCAAGGGGTGGCTGGCCATCCGAGTCCGCCCCGGGCCGCACCGGTGACAAAAGCATTTTGTTTTCTCTTTTCAGCTTCATAAACTGTACTTGATTTCTACCTAATGCCTTTATAAAAAAGGGTCAGTGCTCATCAGGTGTTTTGCTAAAGGACATATTCATTGCATAGTTACAATAAAAGTGACCAATAATCACAAGGATATAGAATGAAAGTTGAGAATGTAAAATGTTGTGCTTATGTTTTTGCCTATTTGTTCTTTAAAGGTGCTGTATGTAGCTTTTCTACCAAAACGAATCCTTTTTTTATTGCCTGTGTGTGAAAGGGTTGTAATCTCACATTAAAATTATCCACTTTGCGGGTTTTGCTATTACCTCTGAAAGCAAGTATTCTTATTTTTATGTGAAGGTCCCGGGTCGGATTTACCGCCAGTGACGTCACCTGCTTGCGCGCTCCCGAGCCTCTCGGCTGAGTCGCCTCGTCTAGCCTACTGACTTTGCACTCAACAGCGACGACACTGCAACTTATGACATGGACTTATGACTTATGCAACTTATGACATGTCTGATAACACTAAGAAACGACCTGCGCCCAGCAAAACACAGACTCCAACACAAACTCCACATATTGATAAAAAACAAACAAAAACGTTTTTTCTGCTGAAGCTCGTAAGGCCAGACGTGAATCGGATGAACTTCGGGTAAAAAACACGGCTCAACATCGGCAGGGCATTTGAATCATGGAGAAACCTTATCTACAAACCTAGAATGTACATTTCCTGAAGAAAATGTGAAGTGGTGTTTGCAGTGGCAAAATTCGGCACGGTTGATAGGGTTCCATAGCCTACTTATCATGGTACGAGCATGAAGCATTAGTTCAACGTCAAGCTGATAAAAGTAGCCTATTATTGTAACGTTGCAGTGGGAGTTTACCTGAGTTTCCAGCATGTTGTGGGATGCTTTGTGTGTTGCGTCTCAGTCTGGCCGGTACCCACAGTGCTCGCTCATAAATTCGAGCACGCGTAAGAGCACACGCTTGTAAACTTATTGGTTGCAATCTGAAACATCACCGCTAGAGGCCGCTAAAAACTACATACAGCACCTTTAAAGCGAAGAAACAAATGTATTTTCACATAACAAAGTTGAATCTCATCTCTTGGTTTGTAAATATATAACTTCATAGCATTTTTTTAACGTTACTGTATGTGTCACTATAATAGATTGCCCCTGTGTCTGGATATTTTTAATTAACTGATTTTATACTGTTGTGCAGTAGTTTTGGCGCTACATTTGTCTTTAAACAGTTTGACATTAAATATTGGAATAAGCTTTCAAAATTGTTCATTCATTGTGCTTTTGTTACATTTATTTGAATATAATTGATATACCTTTAATATACTATACATACACTGTAAATGTTAAAGCACTTTAGTACATGTAATTATCTTTAATCAAAATACTTCAAAACTACCCTGCTGTAGGCCATTGCTTAGAAAAAAGTTTCTCTTTCAAATGTATTTATGCATCATTCTAATCAAATAAGCAAATTTGTGTCATTGATCATGTGAACTCGTTTTTGGATGGTAACCACACAAAGGAGTCTTTTGTTTTTAAATATGAGTTTTATAATTTAATTAGAAGGAATACATGTTTAACAGCCTAAATATAAAATATTTAAGGTATATATCCCTGCAGCCGGAACCAGAAGAGATCTGTCATCATTTACCATAAATGGGCATGTAAGTGTGACGCATCTGTTCAGCTGGGTTGTTATTGGCTGCGACTTTATCGCAGAACTCGCTGTGATTGGACAATCGTTTAACCCATATAAAACGGCGCTTCATGTTACAAAGTATGGTTTGGTGTTATTATTACGTTAGTTATACATTAAAGTCAAAGTCAATGTATCTTTATTTGTCTCCCCAAGGAGAAATTCGTTTTGGATATAGGGAAATTGCTACAAAAAGTTTTACAACAAAGGCAAAAACAGATACACGTTTAAAACGGTTAAAAGACAAAAAAGTCATTAAAGGCTACTCAAAGAGCTGTGCAAATTGCAAATCACCATTTTCCAAAAATCTGCCTTGTGCAAAGGTAATATCATATCATGTCCATACATAACATTCCGTCACAGATATACAGTACAAAAAAAAAAAAAAAACATTAAGGCTACTCAAAGAGCTGTGCAAATTGCAAATCACCATTACTAAAAACTGCTTGTGGAAAAGTAATATCATGTCATGTCTATACATAACATTTAATCACAGATATACAGTACATTAATAAATTCATGATCACACGTTCATCGCTTATCATTTATAAGCTTAATTGAGAGAGGAACAAATGAACGCTTATACCTGTTGTATTTACACAAAGGAACCCTATACCTCAATCCTGAGTTCAAAAGCTCAAACTCTGAAAACAACACATGAGAGTTATCAGTTGTAATGGTCTTAGCCTGTCTGATTGTTGTCTGGTCAAAAAGCTCCTGCGGGTTGAGGGGTGCTGGAGTACCCATAATTTTGCCTGCCGTCTTGACCAGATTAAAAATCTGAGTTTTTGATTTAACTGTCAAATTTCCAAACCAGCTGGTGATACCATACCGAAGAATGGACTCTATTGTTGCTCTATAGAAGATTAACATAATATTTTTACAGACCCCAAACACTCTAAGTCTGCGCAAAAAAATAGAGGCGCTGATGGATTCTGGCACAGACATTTGTAACATGTGTGCGCCAACTCAGGTCATTATCAATAAACACTCCTAGATATTTAAAGGATATCACCTGCCTGATGTCATGACCATGGATGGCCACAGGGCTCTGATCTCCAACTGATTTGGGGTCTACCAACATTTCCACAGTTTTGCTTGTGTTGATATGAAGTTGGTGTAAATCACACCAATTGACAAACTTGTCCACAGCAAATTGGTGAATGTTTGTGTTGCTTTCTTTAGTAAGCAAACTGAGAAGGACATATATGTTATATATTGCTTGTATGCTTGACATATATTAAGCTAACTATAAAGTGTCTCTATGTTGTGAGAAATTACTCCTTTACCGAGATCCTAACCCTAACCCTAACCCTAACCCTAAGCATGTCTGCACATTTCAATGAACTACAGCACCATGCTTCCTGTTCCATTGATAGAATGACAGAGATATGTGGGTAATGTAGTTTAAAACGTTTAGTAATAAAACAATAAATGTTAAATAAATAATATATTTAATGGACAACTGGATATCTAAATTTGTTCATTGTGCAAACCTTTATGACATATATGAGGGACAGGCTGAAATTTGATATTTTACTGTAAGCACTTTAAAAATAACCTTTATGCTAGCTTTCCATATATGTCTGAAAACTGTGGCCAACATTATTTATTAAACATAGCATAAGCAGTTGTCCAGCCGATTTTCTCTTTGATACACAAACCGGACTTTGAGTTACAGCCAATTGAAATGTGCATTTGTTTGCTCTTCTGGGGGCCGTTGCTGGGCAGTACAATCTACACAGATTTACACACACTATTACTATTACACAAGGGTAATGCACCATTCAGTAAAACAAAAAAAAAACAGTGCCAACATTTCCTTTTCACCCCCTCTGATTGCTGCTTATATGCCGGACATCAGTGATATACACTCACCTAAAGGATTATTAGGAACACCTGTTCAATTTCTTATTAATGCAATTATCTAATCAACCAATCACATGGCAGTTGCTTCAATGCATTTAGGGGTGTGGTCCTGGTCAAGACAATCTCCTGAACTCCAAACTGAATGTCAGAATGGGAAAGAAAGGTGATTTAAGCAATTTTGAGCGTGGCATGGTTGTTGGTGCCAGACGGGCGCGGTCTGAGTATTTCAATCTGCTCAGTTACTGGGATTTTCACGCACAACCATTTCTAGGGTTTACAAAGAATGGTGTGAAAAGGGAAAAACATCCAGTATGCGGCAGTCCTGTGGGGGCGAAAAATGCCTTGTTGATGCTAGAGATCAGAGGAGAATGGGCCGACCGATTCAAGCTGATAGAAGAGCAACTTTGACTGAAATAACCACTCGTTACAACCGAGGTATGCAGCAAAGCATTTGTGAAGCCACAACACGCACAACCTTGAGGCGGATGGGCTACAACAGCAGAAGACCCCACCGGGTACCACTCATCTCCAATACAAATAGGAAAAAGAGGCTACAATTTGCACGAGCTCACCAAAATTGGACAGTTGAAGACTGGAAAAATGTTGCCTGGTCTGATGAGTCTCGATTTCTGTTGAGACATTCAGATGGTAGAGTCAGAATTTGGCGTAAACAGAATGAGAACATGGATCCATCATGCCTTGTTACCACTGTGCAGGCTGGTGGTGGTGGTGTAATGGTGTGGGGGATGTTTTCTTGGCACACTTTAGGCCCCTTAGTGCCAATTGGGCATCGTTTAAATGCCACGGCCTACCTGAGCATTGATTCTGACCATGTCCATCCCTTTATGACCACCATGTACCCATCCTCTGATGGCTACTTCCAGCAGGATAATGCACCATGTCACAAAGCTCGAATCATTTCAAATTGGTTTCTTGAACATGACAATGAGTTCTACTCATTGTACAACTGTACTAAAATGGCCCCCACAGTCACCAGATCTCAACCCAATAGAGCATCTTTGGGATGTGGTGGAACGGGAGCTTCGTGCCCTGGATGTGCATCCCACAAATCTCCATCAACTGCAAGATGCTATCCTATCAATATGGGCCAACATTTCTAAAGAATGCTTTCAGCACCTTGTTGAATCAATGCCACGTAGAATTAAGGCAGTTCTGAAGGCGAAAGGGGGTCAAACACAGTATTAGTATGGTGTTCCTAATAATCCTTTAGGTGAGTGTATGCTTTCATTCGAAAAGCAGTTGTAGGTGTACTAGAATGATCAACATGGATCATCTTCAATTAAGCGTTAAGTATTTATAGCAAGATAGCCCACTGCAGCCTCTTGTTATTCACATAGCTTCCTTTTATTTCACTGCAAACTGGCATACATGCAAGTATGTGCAACTTTTGTTGCATTGTTGTCCCAAATATCATTAACCAGATCTACATTTTTATGTCCCAAGTAAAAGAATCATGGTCATTAATTATATGTAGTTATTTTTAAATTAATTAAACTAAAGAAATAAGAAATTAAAATTTCTCAAATAAAAATTTCTATTTACTGTACCAAACACCACTTTCAATACACAATAGACACCATACTTTATTAAACAACACTTCATTGGAGGACAAAGCATAAAGTTGATAAAGTAGCATAAAGAAAAATGAGATTCAAGATAAATAAAAATGTGTCTTCAAAAATACGTTAACTTTTTCTCAACCAGAGGAAGAAGTCTCAACATCCCATTGTCAGGCGTTCTCCAGTCCTGGTCTGAAAGTAAAACAAAAAACATAAACCATTCAAATGAAGTTGTTTAATGGACAGTCGGGTCAGCTTATGTTCTGCGTTATTTAAAGCAGTGATGGTTTACTCTGGCCCTCAGCGTCCACTGTCCTGCAGATTTAGCTCCGACCTCAAACCCTCCTGCCTATTGTCTAGAAATAAACCTGAAGACTTTGGTTAAAATTTTCAGATGTGCTCGATTAGGGTTGGAGGTTAACTCTTACTTAACCTCAAAAAGTAGAATGCAAAGGGCCAGAGTTGCCTATTCCTTATATAAATTTACAAAGCAGCAGTCAGTACATTATATAATATACACATTGAAGTATTATATATATATATATATATATATATATATTTTTTTTTTTTTTTTTTTTTATATATATATATATATATATATATATATATATATATATATATATATATATATATATATAATATTGCAGCACATAATATAAGCTAAGTACTGAACAAAAGCAGTTTTACCCATATCAACAGCAACCTACTTTAAAAGATTTTTAAGAAAGGCCTGGTCTCTTTTGAGCCTTTGCCAGTGATGCTTGATTTCTTTCAAGACAACATACTCTTCTGTCAATTGTTTCAAGAGCTTCACTTGGTCAAAAACCAAGTGATAACCTGTACAATGTAAAATTGTCAACATCAAATTATGTACTACATTTTACAGCATTGTTTCAATACAATACATACCAATGGACTCACACACTTTTCTGTCTTCTTTGGGCACCAGATGTTCCTTCCTCACCTGAAACAAAGGACTTATTCGATTAGCTTGCGTTGATATAAGGACTGGTCTTCCTTCTCTGCTGTAAAACAAGAAAGTCTCGACTTACCCTATGTGCAATTACTATTGTTCTTGAAACATAAATTAAGACAGTTATAAATAAGTTAATTTACCATACGATTCAGGAGAGAGCATTTGATGAGTAAATACTGATTGCAATATTCTAGAAACTTCACCTGGGAAGGGCTGATCACGGCAAGATTCGCTGCGACTCACTAGTATCTCTTGTGATGGTTGGCTCTTAAATCAGCTGTTGAGTTTGATATTGGTAGAGCTTTAAAAAAAAAAAGGACTAAGTAATCCTGCAAAACAGAAAGGAAGGCAATTTTAATACATTACTTGCAAATAGTCAGTTTCTATATAACTGTAGGATATGTTTTCTGTAAAGAGTGTTGCATAATTAAATGTTAAAAGCATTTTTATGTTATAAGTTCACTGATATGTGGGCATTTCTATGAATAAAAGTATGTCTTTAATAGCAAGCAATAATCATATGAAAATGATTTACATGCAAACGGGACAGTTATCAGCAGTGTAACTGATCTGATTATGACAAAATAATCGAGTATCTGATGTCATGTGACAAGACAGATAAGCTTTTCCACTCTTGCAAACAGAGGTAGGTTATGAGGTGTGGACAGACATCATGTATCACTGGAACATAAACAGACGGGGATCAATTTGCAATTAATATAAACTTTCTGACAGTGTGTGTGACATCCGACAACTTTCCAAGAAGTGGCGCAACTGATTTACAAATATTGCGATAAATATGTACAGGAATTGAGGCAGTATCCAATGACAGCACTAGGAGTAAAAGCTGCAGGACTGTGTACGAGTATACAAATATGTACGAGTATCATACGAATTTGACAACTTGTTAAATCTTGTGAATTATTAAGACTTTCAGACTATGTTTGTACTGATTGGGCTATGGGTTTTGTGAGAAAAGTTTAAGAAACAACAAATGCTTGATAAAATGTTTGATTTAGGGTTAAAACCGACACATACATACCACTGCGAATATTTGCCTTTGCAGCTGTCCGTCTCCTCCAGTTACTTCTCAAACAATAATGGGCTGACTGAGTCCGAAAGGCCCTTTTGGTCTTTTCAGCTGAAAAAAGAGAAAAGAAAATATCATTATGTATAATATATAGGATTATTTAAAGGAAAAAGTACTGATTTACCTTACAAATATTGGATGTTACATTATAAAGCATTAAAAGCATGGCAAGTGTTGTGGTTAATATGCATTTACAACAAATATCACTTTAAAACTATCAATACTGAGGTAAAAGCATGGTCAGTTTTGTGATTACTGTCCTTTGCTACACCAATCACAGTAAAACTAAGGTTCTCTTACGAGAGGTTCTCTCGTATTGCGTAAGTAGCTTACGCTGCGGGAAAGTCTTCTTTCTCGAGATACTGAAGCCAAAAAATTATACTTAATTTTTAATAATCTTGTCAACGCAGTGCGGCAGCATGCAGACCTAGGGCAGGCTAACTAGCGTGCCCTGCGGCTGCCCTGCGGCAACTGCAGCAGCCTATCGCTGAGCCCTTGGCGTGACGTCACGTCCAATTAGCGCGCTTGTCGCTACATGCGTCACAGCCCGCGAAAAGGGGTGTGGCTTAGCGTATATAAGCGAGGCTCAGAGGCTGCTTCACTGATTTCTGTCTCTTCAGCGACGCTCTCCGCATCGCTGGACTCTGAGGAATCCGCCGCCGTTGAAACAAGCGACCAGCACGCCTGAGGAATATCAGCCTGAGGAAGCCGGCCGTCTTCGCCGCCTTCAGCCTTCCCTGCCTGCTCCGCTATCCGGCGGAATATATCCTTTTCTGCTCTGTGTTGTGTGTGTTTGTGTGTTCGCCTACCGCGACACACTGCATCTAAAAGAGCGCGAGGCGTTTGTTGCAAAATGCCTCGCAATTCCTGAGGCTCGTCCAGAGCCCCGCTCAGCGACAGGGACCGCCATGTGATCTGCGCTCTCTGCCTGGGTTGTGACCGCGCAGCCCTCGCCCTTACTTCGGGCGGATGCAAACTCTGCGAAGAACTGCCGATGTCGACCCTGCGGGCTCGACTCGCCACGTTCGACGCTTCCGCTGTCTCTCCACGGATGCAGCAGCTGAGCGCTCGCCGGAGCCCCTCCCGCGAGCCTCGCTATCTCCTTCTCCCCCCCACCTCCCGACTCACTGCCGTCGCCTCAGGGGATGAAGCAGACAGCGCTGCTATCATAGACAGCTGCTTACCCCCCTCTGTCGAGCCGCGCAAACGGCGCCGCTCACAAGGGATGTCAGAAACGGACGGTCTCGGGCTATAGCTTCCTTTACGTTACAAGAAAGCTACCCCCCCCCCGTCACTGGCGAAAGGAGAGAAGAGTGTTTAGCCCCACCCAGGTCGGACTAACCTCCATTCTCACATATTTCTCAGTCCCCTCCTAAACGCAGGCGACTGGAAATACATATATTGCAGTAATGAGCCTGTTTTTTATACACGCACGCCTGCAAACAAACGCTGACGCAAAACATGATGACGCTCGCCCCTTCCTGCGCTCTCCCCCTCTGTTCGAGCCGCGCAAACACGCCGCTCACAAGGGATGTCAGAAGTAGACGGTCATGGGCTGGCTTCCTTTACGTTATAAGAAAGCTACCCCGCGTCTCGGTCGCACGCGTCACTCACCGGCGAAAGGAGTCTTTCCCGCGAGACCGGACCCACCTCCATTTCTCACACATTTCTCAGTCCCCTCCTAAGCTCAGGCGACTAGAAATATCTATATTGCAGTAAACGAGCCTGTTTTTAATACGCACGCCTGCAGACAAACGATGTCACAGCACAAGATGACATCTTCCCGCTCTCTCTCCCTTTGTTCGAGCCGCGCAACTGCGGCATTCTCAAGGGATATCAGAGCGGACGTCACGAGCACCGGCGAAAAAGAGGAAGAGAGAGTGTTTTCGTCCCGTAGACCGGACTAACCTCCAATTCTCACATATTTCTCAGTTCCCTCTAAGTTCAGGCGGCTGGCTATACTAATACTGCAGTAAACGAGCCTGTTTTAATACACGCGCCTGCAAACAAACGCCGAAACGAAACACGATGCTCTGTCATATGCTTGCGCTAACTGAAAGCTTATGTGCGCCCCTGTGGCTCAGTGGCAGAACATTAGGCTTCTGCGCCAGAGACCCGTGTTTGAATCCGGCTCTGGCGGCAGATAAATAATTTTTTCTCCTGGCTTCTCCGAGCTCGCGGCCAGCTTTCTTACATACAGAAAGCGAACCCATATCTCGTACCCTCCCGCTCACAGGATGGTGCTTGAGTATTTATGAGCGTCTAAACATATGAGCCATTAAAGCATTTCGCTCTATCAGTTTCCTATAACGCCGATGTGTTATAAGTGTAGAAATGTGCCCACTCCCACGTGCTCACTGCTACACACAAACACGGTCTCCCCTGTAACGCTCACAGAGCGCACTCTCATAAAGCGGGCACGCGCCGCTCGAGTGCTAAGCGTAGAGAATGTGACCACAATCCTGTGCCCACACCTACCCGCTGCCCGCTCTGCCATTCAGTTATCCCGGGTTGCAGATCCTCTAAAGCTCACAAACACTGGCCGTGTTACGAATGTAAGCCTTGCGCCCGCTCACGAGCACGGGGTTTCCCGGCTCACGACGAAGGTGTCATAAGTGTAGAAAATGTGCCCACTCCCATGTGCTCATTGATACACAAAAACACGGTCCTCCTGGTATCGCTCCCAGAGCGCACTCTCATAAAGCGGGCATGCGCCGCTCGAGTGCTATGCGTAGAGAATGTGCCCACAACTCTGTGCCCACACCTACCCACTGCCCGCTCTGCCACATAGTTACCTCGGGTTACAGACCCTCTAAAGCTCCCAAACACTGGCCGTGTTATAAGTGTAAACGCTGCGCCCGCTCTCGAGCACGCGCGCTCACTGTCAAACACGTTACCCCCCCGCGCCGCTTTCGCGCCATGGGTTTTTAACAGCGAAATGTGCTCCATCCATGGGGATCGAGCCGTCATATGCTGTACAGCCAGTCACCACTACCTGCCAGCCCCCGTATTCGAGCACCGGTGCGCGCCGCCCCATCTTCTCTGATACAGGTTCCCCATCCCGCACAGTGCGGCGATCTGAACCCAGAGACCATTCGACCCCTAGCTATGTGTGCGAAAGCATGGGAAGCTATTCAGGGCGCATCAGAATGGGTGCTGAATACCATAAAACACGGCTATTCGCTTCAATTCGCTCGCTGTCCCCCGCGTATTTTAGCGCAGAGGGAGACGAAAGTGAATTCAGAAGCAGCGCACCTGCTTCAAGCAGAAATAGCAAAGCTGCTGCGCAAAGGGGGCTATAGAACAGGTTCATCCTTCTCTGGGCGAGTCGGGCTTTACAGCCGTTATTCCTCGTACCCAAGAAGGACGGAGCGCTAAGACCTATTTTAGATCTGAGACATTTGAACAAAGCCCTCATGAGACAGCCGTTCAAAATGATCACAACCAGACAAATCCTCGCGCAAATTCGCCCAGGAGACTGGTTTATCTCTCTCGATCTGAAGGACGCATACTTTCAGATCCAGATAATACCCCGTCACAGGCCATTCTTGAGATTCGCCTTCGACGGTCGGGTATATCAATACACAGTCCTGCCGTTCGGTCTGTCTTTGGCACCCCGTACATTTACGAAGTGCATGGACACGGCTCTCGCTCCCCTGAGAAGACAGGGAATGCGGATACTGAACTATCTGGACGATTGGCTTATTCTAGCGCAGTCAGAGACAGAGCTTGTGTCTCACAGAACAGCGCTTCTCAGCCATCTGGAAGGTCTGGGTCTCTCGGTCAACTGGACCAAGTGCTCGTTATCGCCCCGTCAGTCAATTTCCTTTCTTGGAATAGAACTGGACTCGGTGGCTATGACGGCCAGATTGTCAGAGCAGCGCGCGCGTCACCTCGCCGCATCCTTCTAAGTAGGCAGCCAGGTTCTGCTGAGGACATTCCAGCGTATCCTGGGTATATATGGCTTCAGCTGCAGCGGTGCTCCAGCTGGGCTTATTGCGCATGCGCCCACTTCAACGCTGGCTGAAAGCGCGCGTGCCCCACCGAGCCTGGGCTGCCGGCGGCTCGCGAGTCAGAGTGAATCAGGGCTGCATTTCAGCCCTGTAGCCCTGGCTGGCAGCCGAATGGTATCACACAGGAGTGATTATGGGAGTGATCTCACACCGGAAAGTTGTCTCGACAAACGCTTTTAGCCAAGGTTGGGGAGCGCTCTTTGAAGGCAGACCGGTCTATGGCCGCTGGTCAGACCAGGAGAATCTCCTACACATAAACTGTCTAGAGATGCTCGCGGTCGAGAAAGCGCTCAAGCACTTCCTCCCATTCCTCCTAGGTCACCATGTTCTAGTCCACACGGACAATACATCGGTAGTGGCCTATGTGAATCGCCAGGGCGGTGTCGGATCAAAGACGCTCTGCACCCTGGCGGAACGCCTCCTCGTGTGGGCTCAGCACTCTCTGCGCTCGCTGAGAGCCGCGCATGTGCCTGGCCACCTGAACGAGGGTCCCGACAGACTGTCCAGGGACAACGTTCCCCCTGGGGAGTGGTCTCTACACCCCCAAACAGTCCAGTCACTGTGGCGCTGTTTCGGCAAAGCGAAAGTCGACCTTTTTGCGTCAAAAGACAACGCTCACTGCCCAGAGTTCGAGGCGGCTCTACACGTCTAAATGGTCTGTGTTTAGCAAATGGTGCACTGCCAAGGGGCTCAATCCACAGGCATGTGGGGTATCGCACATATTGTGTTTCCTTCAAGAGCTGCTGGATGCGGGCAGGTCCCCCTCCACGCTCAAAGTTTATGTTGCGGCCATCTCAGCTTTCACTGACTCAGAGCTGGGCGCATTAGGAAGGAACGAGTTCGTCACCCGCTTCCTTAGAGGAGCCAGGAGGATGAACCCCCCGCGACCCCCCTCGGTTCCTATGTGGGCCCTGAAATCGCATCCCTTTGAACCCTTGGAAACTGTGGATATGAAATACCTCACGCTCAAAACCGTTTTTCTGATAGCTCTGTCTTCAGTCAAACGTGTGGGAGACCTTCATGCGTTATCTGTTAACGCCGCGTGCCTCGAGTTCAGACCTAACGACTCTAAATTATTCTCAAACCGAGGCATGGTTACGTCCCCAAAATATTGGGCACTCCCTTCAGAGAGCAGGTCATTTCCCTCTCAGCCCTCTCAACTTCCGGCAGCGAGGCCGATGGTAATCTCCTCTGCCCGGTCAGGGCGCTGAGAAACTACATCACACGCTCCGCCGCTTCAGGCGCTCGGAGCAGCTTTTTGTTTCGTTTGGAGGGCGCACCAAGGGTCTCGCCGCCTCGAAACACAGCCTGTCCAGATGGATAGTGGACGCTATCGCAGCTGCTTATGCGTCTAAAGACCTGCAGTGCCCACTGGGCATTCGAGCTCACTCCACCAGAGGCATGGCCTCGTCGTGGGCGTGGTCCAGCGGGATTTCCATTCACGACATTTGTACAGCTGCAGGCTGGGCCTCCCCCTCTACATTTGTTAGATTTTACAACCTGGAAGTTCCCGCCTAGCAGGCAGAAGTTTTATCAGTCTAAGTCTCGCGTAGATCGGCCCACTATCAGTGCGCGGGCTACGTTGGTTGATTTAGCTTTTCTGGTTGAGCTGCACTATGCAGGGAATTGTCAGTTCGGACCGGCTGTGCCGCTCCGTGCTCCCTAGTATGTGCTTGTGTACTGCGCTAGCCTTCTATTGGCCGCCCGGCTCCCTGCTATCACGTTCCCTGGGCTCTCCCTGGGACTCAGTGGATGCTGGGCGCGCACGGCGTTGACAAGGGAGTCCCCGCAGCGTAAGCTACTTACGCAATACGAGAGAACCTCTCATAAGAGAACGTATCGGTTACCTAACGTAACCTCTGTTCTCTCTAGAAGAGGGAATGAGTATTGCGTAACCCGCCGTGCTCGCGCCACGAGCTCACTCGCTTCAGCGACAGAAACCAGTGAAGCAGCCTCTGAGCCTCGCTTATATACGCTAAGCCACACCCCTTTTCGCGGGCTGTGACGCATGAAGCGCGCCAAGCGCGCTCATTGGACGTGACGTCATGCCAAGGGCTCAGCGATAGGCTGCTGCAGTTGCCGCAGGGCAGCCGCAGGGCACGCTAGTTAGCCTGCCCTAGGTCTGCATGCTGCCGCACTGCGTTGACAAGATTATTCAAAATTAAGGATAATTTTTTGGCTTCAGTATCTCGAGAAAGAAGACTTTCCCGCAGCGTAAGCTACTTACGCAATACTCGTTCCCTCTTCTAGAGAGAACAGAGGTTACGTTAGGTAACCGATACGTTACTGGGGTTTAAAGCATGGTAAGTTTTGTGGTTACTGTCCTTTTACCACACCTATCACAGTAAAACTAGGGTTACTGTGGTAAAAGCATGGTAAGTGTTGTTTTTACTGTGCTTCTACTACAAATACAACTTTGGAACTAATTGTACTATTTTTAATCTGATATGAATATCTAGGCCTATAGCACATCACGTGACAGGCAGTGTTTAAATACCATATTTTGAATTAGAAAGCAATGAAACGCAAAGTCTCCGTGGAGATGGCATTTATAATTGCAGATTAATATCGACAAACAGAAAAGACATTATATCACACATTATTAGGACAGCGTATTTAGGTATTTACTACTTACCAACATCTGACACACGTGAACTGATGCCAAATATCACAATGTGTTCGGAACGAGACTTCTTCAGCGCGATTTCCTACTGATAAAATATATTTTTAAAAATATCAATAAACAGCAAAGCAATCCAGCTTCCCTGGCAATAAGACCGAAATAATAACATTAAAAAAGACATAAACCATGATAAGATAAGATCTTGTGAATAAATGTTGATTAAACAGCTTCTCTGCTGCAGCCGACAGGCAGAAAGAATCGTGCTGTGATCACGAAAGACGCTTCCCATTCAAAATACATTAGTTTAAAAAACGTGCTGGTATTGTACGAAAATAACGAAATAAACGTGTTCGTGACACGAATCAATAGATTAAATTACGTGACCATATCACGAACTGACGTGAGACTGGGTTGCGACTTGCGTTGGAGTTATCCGTGGTCTCACCACAGACTCAATCCGTGCTCCTATCACAGATTTTACATCTGACTATAGCCAAGCGAGCAATAGGTGTAAAACGCCATCAAACTGGATTTTATGATGACAGGACAAGACAAAATGTCAACTTAATTACATGCCATTGCAACACAGTCGACATAAAGCTTTTAAGTGTCTAAACAAGTGAGCAACATTACAACATCCAGTGAGTGAGGTCAGGTTGTTGAGGTCTGTGGTGCCATCACGGGACTTCAGTTAGGCTAACAGAATCAAACTGAATTTTTATGATGGCAGGACAATGCAATAGCTACAATAACAGAGAGGTTAACATCTTTATGGTATTTGGTGTTGGAAAAGAAATAAATACTTAAAATGTTGTGTTTTCAAATGAGAAAGCACGTCCGTTGAGTGAGATCTGTTCTCTGTCATTGAAACGGGTATCCGTGTGTGGACCATGGTAGGTCAGTGTCATTGACTCGCGTTGGAGTTATATCCGTGGCCGCATCACGGATTTTGAGTTAAGGGCCCCTGGACATTTCACGGAATCCTGTGAGACCAGGTTGGTTGTGATCAGGTGCAGTGGGCGGAAGTGATGGCTCTGTTGACAGTTATTGCCCAACTATTTCATTGCAATAGTTAATTTACAGGGTAAACTGGGAGGATTATGTACAGCTCAAGCATGCTTGAGTTCCAATGGATGACATAACCCCTCTATTTCTGGACCCCATTCCTAATTCACAGAAATCATCTTAACCACACCAAGGGACCCCTCAGATGAGTTCCAGGAGCCGCTCAAAGGAAGGGTGATCTACAGTGGCCTGTGTTCAGTTCAGTTCCACCTGTGCTTTGCTTTCATGTGGAAATCCTAAACAATACCAAAACAGCGAAGAAATGAAGCAAAAAACAAAACAAAAATGTATTAAGTTTTGAAAAGTGTAAGAGAATTCTAATCTGGACTGAAGAAATGAATTGCATTTCAAAGCTAATGTTCAACAATTATTTTTTTTTAAATAATAAATAATTAAAAAAAAAAAAAAAAAAAAAAAACGTTTGAATGTTACATCATCAGTGGGCAGTAGATGGGTGGGCCGTCTGATCCAGACACTGTATAAATTATATGACAAGAAAAAGAGCAGAACAAACTCCTAACATGAGTAGACTCACTCATGGCTAATGAGACAGAGGATCATGAGACTCTTTACTGCTTTCCTGACATCAACTCATCATGTATCAAGAGCTTTGAATTCTCTAGACATGAATATATTATTATGCAAGTGTTTTTTTCATTGCTGTCAGCATGGACTGTGTTTCTGAACCTGGTGGTGATCATCTCTATCTCTCACTTCAAGAAGCTTCACACTCCAACAAACCTGATTATTCTCTCTCTGGCTGTGGCCGACATGCTTTTTGGACTTTTTATTATGCCCGTACAGGCCATCACAAAGATTGATGCTTATTGTTGGTACTTTGGAGAAACTTTGTGTAGTCTGTATCTTTTAGCCTTTGCATCGCTCACCACAGCATCTCTCAGTAGTTTAGTTTTAATTGCTGTTGATCGTTATGTGGCTGTGTGTTACCCTTTACACTACCCACAGAAAATAACCATAACTAAAACTTTAATAAGCATCTGTCTGAGCTGGGTTTTTTCATTTTCTTATGCTCTTGTAGTTATAATTGTGTATAGATATTTTAACATTAATTCATCCACAGCCGAAGTGTGTTATGGATATTGTTCTAGTGGGGGAGTTCCCTTGTTTTTCGCTGATGCGTTAATTTCTTTTATTTTTCCATGTACCGTATGCCTAACTTTATATTTGAGAATTTTCTATGTAGTACTTCAGCATGTGAAAGTTATAAACTCTCTGATGAAGAGTGGTAAATGTTTAACAGAAGGTTCATTGAAGAGGAAATCTGAGAGTAAAGCTACTCTGACATTAGGAATCATTGTGATGGTTTATATGCTTGGCTATTTTCCATACTATACCAGTTATATATTGGTAAATTCTGCCTTAGCCAGAATTATTTTAACATGGTTGTGGAACATAAACCCAGCTCTGGATCCTCTGATCTATGCTATATTTTATCCCTGGTTTAAAAAGACAGTTAAACAAATCTTAACTCTGAAAATATTTCAGCCAGGATCCTCTCTGGTCGATATTTTTACAGAATAGAATAAAATAGAATGAGGCATTTATATAGCGCTTTCATATGTACTACTGTACACCCAAAGTGCTTTACAATCATATCAGGGGATCTCTCCTCACCACCACCAGTGTGCAGCATCCACTTGGATGATGTGACGGCAGCCACAGTACAACGGTGCCAGTGCGCTCACCACACACCAGCTATAGTGGAGAGGAGAGAGTGATAGAGCCAATTCAATTACAGAGCATCAATTGTAATAAAACTGGTAAAGCTGTCACTCATAAAGGATATGATTATCTTTGTAGGATTTATATTTGTAATTTACACTACATGTATCTTTGTTTTATTTCAGAGAGTATGTTTTCTGTATATGATATTCAATTTGAACAATTAATTAAACTGAAATTAGTTCATAAATTGTATTAAATTAGCTCATTAAATAAACTAAATGGTAAATGTAGATATTATGTAAATCACTTTCATCAGTCATGTTGCATCTGTGTTATCAAAAACATAATGACAAAAAAGAGACAGTCATACAGAACTAAACTCGGTAAAAAAAGTGATGTCCTCTAACTTTCAACTGCTTTTAATTCCAGAAAATGTCTTAATGTATAAATATTGGTATGAACATAAAAAGATTCAACAACATAAACATAAAATAAACAAGTTCCGCAGACAATTGATGAAAAGAAATGGAACAATGAGTCCCTGAACAATATGAAAATAAGCAGTCATATCTGGTGTAGGCAGGAGCTGCTGTAAGTCCCACAGATCATCCTCATGGACTGTAGCACACTGGCCTTTTCTTGCTGTTACCCCACTCTTCCACCAAGGCTCTCAAAGTTCTCAAACATGGTTCCTGGATTAGAAATCACAGTTAGTTTGTGTGTGTGTGTGTGTGTGTGTGTGTGTGTGTGTGTGTGTGTGTGTGATTTAATAAATAACAAATGAATATCAATAGGAAGTGAAACTGATAAAAACATAACCTGTTTATTATATCTCATGGCTGGGAGGAAAAGGTTTGAAAAATGTTTTTTTTTTGGGGGGGAGGAGGGGGGGCTTCCAAAACCTGTGTACTTTTATGGAGATAACTTCTATGAGCATCAGGTCTCTTCTCTCGACTGCATACAGTCTTTAAGGGCAGGTGCAAATGGTATGTTCAAAAAGAATAAATGAAGTGAATGAAACCTTTGTCCCATTAAGAAATGGACAGCATAAATTATAACCATATGTATTTATGCAGTGACACACATAAAATCACTATAATTTTTAGACACATCATCTGCCGAATTCACATTTTATTCTTTCTAAATTGTTTATATGATTATTTGTAGTTATATATATATATTTTTTTTTCATAACTTTATATTTAGGGCCCAAGCCCTGAAAGGGCGAAGGCCCTATTGTTTTCGTTAGGATTATTTATTATTATTATTATTATTATTATTATTATTATTATTATTATTATTTTTCTGTCAACCTTTCGGCCACTTTTGAGACCCTTAACGTGCTCGAAAACTCTTGAAACTTTGCACACAGGTCAGAACCCGCGGCCATCAGGGCCGGGCTGAAGCTGGTACCCGGGCGTGGCACGGGGGCTCAACAGCGCCCCCTTGAACGGGGTCCGAAAACTTGGTCCATAAATCAGACACGCTTGCATGTAATAATATGAAAATCGGTACATATATAGATCTCAGGGCCGGACTGAAGCTGGTACCCGGGCGTGGCACGGGGGCTCGACAGCGCCCCCTGGAATGGTGTCTGAAAACTTGGTCCATAAATCAAACACGATTGCATGTAATAATATGAAACTCTGTACACATATAGATCTCATCGGGCTGAACAACTTTCGTGCTCTAAGTTTTACACCAGCCCAACAGGAAGTCGGTTATTATACGTTGTTTGGAAAACGCATACAATGGAATGTGAAATACTCCTCCTAGGGAATTCATCCGATCGCCACCAAACTCGGTGTGAATGAAGTCAAGACATTGAGGATGCTAAATTGCGAACGGATTTTTGATATCTCGAACGGTTTGGCTGTGGCGAGGAAACGAATTTATGGCGAATAATGGGACACAGGAAGTGTGTTATAACTTCAGCATACATTAACTGATCTTGATGAAACTTCAGCAGTGTGTTCGTTGTCAGAGGCCGATCAGATCGATGTAACTATTGTGAGTCAAAGTTATAGCGCCACCAACTGGCAGCAGGAAGTGTGTCACTTTCAAAATGCTTTGAAATCACCCTCTTATTTTTACCCGATTTGCTTCAAACTTTATGTGTATAATGTAAACACACGGCAGATGTAGACCTGTGAAAGGATTATTGATATCTTAGATACTGTTGCCGTGGCAACACATCAAAATTTTATATTCTTTTCAGATGCTTTTGAGACTCTTAGCATGCTTGAAATTGGATGAAACTCGACAGACACATCACACTTATTAGCCAGTAGACATATGAAAAGTTTCAGAAATGGGCGTGGCAGGGGGGCTCAACAGCGCCCCCTTGAACGGGGTCTGAAAACTTGGTCCATATATCAAACACACTTGCATGAATTAATATGAAACTCGGAACACATATAGATCCCATCGGGCCGAACAACTTTCCCTCAGTCAAGTTTTACGCCAGCCCAACAGGAAGTTGGCTATTATGGGTTGTTTGGAAAACGCTTGCTGTGGAATGTGAAATACTCCTCCTAGAGAATTAATTCAATCCCCATCAAACTCGGTGTGAATGAAGTCAAGACACTGAGGATGCTAAATTGCGGACAGATTTTTGATATCTCGAACGGTTTGGCCGTAGCGAAGAATCGAATTTATGGCGAGAAAAGAGAAACACAAAGTAGTATAACTTCTGCATACGCTAACTGATCTTGATGAAACTTCAGCAGTGTGTTCGTGGTAAGAGGCCGATCAGATGGTTGTAACTATTGTGAGTCAAAGTTATAGCGCCACCAACTGGCAGCAGGAAGTATGTCACTTTAAACATGTTTTTGACAAAAGTGGGGGGGTTAGTTTTACCCACAATTACAAAAATCAGTACGTATATTGTTCTCATCGAGCCGGACAGTTTTCTAATTTACAGTTATTAGCTCTGACCAACAGGAAGTCAGATATATTGGTTTGAATGTGGATTTGTTTGCAAAATCATCCTCTGAATTTTTACCCACTCCGCTTAAGTGGTTTATTTTATTCCCACCAAACTTTTTCAACATGATGAAAATACATTAAAGATGCTAAATTGTGAACAGATAATAAATATCTCAAACGGTTTTGCTATGGCGAGGGATTAAAGTAATGTCAAAAAAGGAAACACTAAATGCCTTATATCTTCTAAAAACGTAATTACACACCATTTATTTCTATATAAAATTATACAAATATTAGAACTAAACTCATTTTATTCTGTTTTTGCAATTCAAGAAGTATGAAAAAGTTATAAACAGGCTATTTAGTGCTATTTGTTTCAACAAAAAAGCAAACATAGGGCTATACTGCCCTCTTGTGTCCAAAAGGATATCAAAATAGTATATAAAACTTTTTACTAGGTAGGCCTATATTGTATTTAAATATAAATTTATTAGGTAGATGACTGTGAGGATATTTTCCCATCGGTTAATCGACGTGTGACATGAGCGGGTGCTTTTAAATCGCTAATATAAAAGTGAAAGTAAAGAAGTCCGCACGGACATTGATAATGGTGCACACAAGTTGGAAAGAATGATACTTTTAAACATAACACTAAACCACCATTAGGTGTCGCCAGGCGACCGTCTTAATGAGCGAGTCATTAATTCATTCGTTCAAACGATTTGTTCAAATGACTGAGTCATTCATGATTGAGACAGATGTTTATGGATTGGTCATTGAATCTTTGAGTCAACCGATTCGTTCAAAATGCTGAATCATTCAGTAATGAGAAAACAAGTTGCTGTGAAATGCGCGATGGTTCTGCTGTGATCTTGGCTTAACTATTTTTGCTGCTGAAACAGAACAAAAACAGTCAATATTGCATCTAAAATGTAAGTGACTTAATTGTAACTGTTTATTAACCTGTTGATGAAATCAATGTCGCAGTTTCAATCGTGATTGTATTCAGGAAACATAGCCTACTCGTCAAGTGAGGTTGCTCTTATCATATTTTATAAAATATATAAAAACTCCATATTTGTATAGTCAGTATGTTGTTAACTGGGTTTCTTTTTTGTGTGCTGCGCTCATTTGTTTACATTTCTCCTGGAGAAGCTGCACGAGCCTCAGCAGCGCAACCTTGTTACCATTGATCAGTAATACATTTATTAGCAACTGTTGATTGCAACTTAAAATTAATGTAATATAATTAGAATAATCTCTCGTTTTAGTGATTCCCAAGTTATTTTTTCGTCATTGACGTTCTAATCAGGCTACTATGGTCGGGCAAGCTAAATTCTCTCCCAGGTAGGCGGCCTATACTAGGTATGTGACAGTGAGAATATAATTTTACCACCGGTTAATCGACGTGTGACACCGCTGGGGGCTTTTGAATCGCTAACTTAAAAACGAAAGTAAAATATGTTCGTCCGCACTGACATTGATAATGGTGGGGAGCAGAGCGAGCGTTTTCAATGAATTCCTATGGAAGTAGGAATGAACTAAAAAACTTTTGCTCTTCTCTGCTTGTTCCTCGCTGTGGATGCGCACCATTATGAATGCCCGTGCAGCCGTGAGCATTTTAGTTTAATTTTAAAGTTAGCACCATAAAGTATATTTTTATGTCTCCACTGTTCAATCACGCCCACGCCACACCACGCCACACACACACACACACACACACACACACACACACACACACACACACATACACACACACACTCCAGCATTGCAATCTTGACATCGCAGCCTGTTCATTATAGCCCTAATAAAATATAATAATAAGATAGTTAACCTAACATATCAAAATTACACTACTCTGTTTAAATAGTCAGTAGTACAATTTGTACCATTTTTTTTGTGAAGTGACGACAGAGAATATTACTTGTCTGATATATATATGGGGCAGTCATGGCCTAGTGGTTGGGGAGTTGAACTGGTAACCCAAAGGTTGCTGGTTCGATTCCAGAACCGGTGGGAAATGACTGAGGTGCCCTTGAGCAAAGCACCTAACCCCTAATCGCTGCCCGCTGTTCTGGGTGTGTGTATCCACGTTTGCAGTGTGTGTGTTAACTACTCACTACTCTGCTCCTAATGTGTGTGCATTAACTTGGATGGGTTAAATGCAGAGGTCAAATTCCAAATATGGGTTACCATACTTGGCCGTCACGTGTCACTTTCACTTTCACTTTCATATATATAATGTATATATCTTTTGTTACATATATATATATATATATATATATATATATATATATATATATATATATATATATATATAAATATAGCTGCGAGCAGCGATGGAGGGCCACCGGCTTGGGCCCGTAATTGCTGCTCGCAGCTATATTTCACTTTATTCTCTTACCTCACAGATAATCTGAATTAATCTTATTATTATTAATATCATCACTTGATTCTCTGTTACTATTGGAAGCATCTGTACACCGAGACAAATTCATTGTACATGCAAACCCAAGGTACTTGGCAATTAAAGCCATTAAGAATACCTGCATCAAGGAAAGCTTTTAAGGGTGGAGGGGAGCTCATCCTTATAGTCAACGTACTATTAGGTGTGCTTAGCTATTGTGTTTGTTTGCTTGGTTCATTGATTGACCTCATTGATGGATCCTTTCATTTATAAACAAATTAAAAACAAGAGCACTTGAAAATACCCTGATGGACTCACAAAGACGGAAAAAAAAAAAACTTTCCGAAAAAGAGCAAACACATTTGACATTGCAGGTAAGATTAATTTGATAGTAATATAGGTGTCCGGTGAAGTGTGAGTCTCATTAGTGTCAGTGAGGGTCATTTACAAAAGTCAAATAGATTTTTTTCCTAGATGGTGAACTGCTGTACAAACGTCACAAAGGCACTCCAGAAGAAATAAAAGCAAAAGTTGGCAGATTAACTCTTCACAGACTTCCCTGCCAGCAGCCATGGAGCTCATTGCCATGCCAGGCCAGCTGATCCTCAGTAAAAATGAGTACACGCCTATTGTGGTATGCTTTTGGTACTCAAAAGCACAACCCTCACAACCCTAAATAACTAATTATGAATAATACAGCAGATAAATAAGCTACAGTAATAAGCTCTATATATGTACATGCAGGTTAAACAGACCGATAGAAACAAGTGAAAATTGTGTAATAGACAAACTGTAGGCCTAATTATGTTGATAATGCTCAAAATATTCCTAGGAAAGTTTGATATATGGGTTAATGTTGATTTCTTGTAATTAGTACTAGGTTACACAACCCTTTGAATGGATTGGCATGGACCTGATAGGCAAACTCGCAGTTACAGGTAATGGAAATCAGTACATCTGCGTTATAATGCGTTATAAAGTGGCCCCAGGCGTACCTACTGAAAACAAAACAGCACAAGAAGTCACAGACTGTTTACTGAAATCTGTCCATCAGTTTGAGGCGCCTCAAAGGGTACTCACTGACCAAGGCAAAGAGTTTGTCAATGAGGATAGTTTACATGCAAACATTTACATAAATACACTGATCTCATGAAGTGTTGTCCTTGTCCCTTTAAACATCTTTCTTTTATAACTGCAGCTCAATGCACATGTCTGCACGGTGCTGAACATCGAAATGTCCCTTTGTGCCCATACCACCCGCAGACCAATGGACTCGTGGAAAGAATGAATGGAGCGATCCAGAGGTGGGTTTTAAAAATTGTATACTGATTGTAATTAAAATTTGCCAGTGGGGTTGTTGCCCTTGTTTGGCTGCTGCATAAGTCAGCTGTGTACATTGCTGTAGTTTAGCAGATGAAGAATCGTATTAAGGTAATGTGTTTGATTCCCAGGACGCACACTGGAGGTCAGCTTAATTCAAACATGGAATGGCATATCTAAGACTCATTCTCAGTCAATTAATGTATTTATAATGTGTTAGATTTATGCATTTACACTCTAAAAACTAAATCAGAGGACCTTTAGTAATTGCTTAAATATGTATATATATATATATATACAAAAAAAACAATTTGCTGACGTGTAAATGTCCCGCAATTTCCGTGTGCATGTTCAAGGCCAGACGAGTGGGGCCACAGCTGAAACTCGTTGAATGGTAAGTAATTTTATGCTTAATTACACATATTCGCATTCGCTCAGGATTCTGTTGGTCATAGCCTACTGTAACCGAATACCGAAATCTGGAAGTCCTTTGAAATTTGAGCAGTGTTGATAGTATAGTCTGTGTGCCGAGGTAAAGTTAGCTAGTAGCTGTAGCCTGTCACTGATTGAGTAGCTACACTATTTGTTCAGATACTTTGCTCAAAACCAGTCGGAGTTATGTAGGGCCCTATGAATTCCGTTTTATTTTTTTCCTAAATTTCGTTTTATTTATTTTTCCAAATGTCGTTTTTTTTCGTCTAAATTTTTTGGAATTCCATTTTTTACCTTTTGCTCATATTTTACCACAAAAGTGTGTTTTTAATGTTAATGAAAAAAATGTAACGTTACACAAATTAAATAAAAATGACCAGTGTCTGTCTCCTGTTCTCTGCTGTTAGCGAGCAGCTGCTCTCTCCCCGGGTCTCAGTGCTTGTTTTCAACAGAAACACTCTGACAGTCTGCTCTCATTGTCTGTTGAGAATTTATTTTGAAGAACCATATTTCATTTATAAGGGTTAATATTCATGTTAAGACAGTTAATGTGATAAATAATTAGTTAAAAACATGGATTAAAGTAGGGCTGGGCGATAAAACGATAACGATATGTCTCGCGATAGACATGCAATCAATATCAATAAAAAATGCGTTCGCTAAAACGTTCAATTTTTTTTTTCTTCGTCGGAAGAAACCAGAGGTTGCGAAGCAAGTTTGGTTGCATGAACAAAGGCACTTACTCTCTGGTAACCTAGCAACGTAGGGAGTGACACGCTAACAGCCAATCATGTAACAGTTTGGTTGCGCCATATCGTTGTCTCGTGTTGGATTCTTCAGTAACAGAACCGGCTCTGAATCTGAAAAAAACGAATCTGAAAAAAACAAAGAAGGCTGAGGTAAACTACCTACCCCCTCATGCTCAATGTGAAACTACTGCAAGTTTTGAAAAAGAGAGAGTGGAGCTCCTAAGTGAAATGATGAAAAGGGACAACTCCAAGGTGGTAGCTCAGAAAATGGCCAAGACATTCAGCCTTTGTCGGGAGGAAATAGTGAAAGAGGTCCCTGCCATCAGTGTCTGCATGAAGCGCTGGCCTGCACTTTTTACTGAAGCACAGGTGAGATTATAAAATGTTTATTAAACCATTATTTTTGTACTATGGATTGATACAATGTGGATACATGTCCACAAATTGAAAATAAATAAATAAATAAATGTAAAAATACAGATATAGCCTTTTTCATTTCCAAAATTTACTTGTTTTTTCACATTTAAATATTTATTTCTGCATTTATTTATTTATTTGTTTATTTATACTTATGTCATGTTTGGTCCTTCATACTGGTGTGCCCTGTAGTTAAGTGAAGAATTCAAGAGGATAACAACAGTTAGCCTTGAATCAACCTTTCTGGCTAAGCTTGACCAATGCACCCCGAAATTGATGGCCTTGACCCAATCAAAAGGAGGAGCTGCAGGCCTGAAGATATGGCACATTAAGGACATGCTTCTTGAGGTATAACGACCAGTGTTGGGAACGTTACTTTAAAAAAGTAATTAGTTATAGTTACTCACTACTTGTTCCAAAAAGTAACTGAGTTAGTAACTGAATTACTCTATAATAAAAGTAACTCGTTACCAGGGAAAGTAACTATTTGCGTTACTGTTAAAAAAAAAAAGTTGCTATATGTCAAAGAATTTGGATTTTTTTGAGTCAGTTAAAATGAGTAGAACAGACAGGTGTTTGTACATAACTTTTGATATGTATTGCACGTCGACAGACAGCAAGAGGTTTATCCTGCACTTCAAGCATTATCTTTGTAAGAAAAGTAAACAGTTACACCATAAAGTGCATTTAACTCTAGCAAATTAAATCAACCTCTCTCAACTTTTTATTAAAAGATTTATTAATAAAGTAAAGGCATAGTGTCACATGCCTGTCCTGTCTTGTGCTGCACATGGGTGTTTTGTTATTTTGGGCCATGTGCTCGTGTCTATTGTCTAACCCAGTGGTTCCCAATCCTGGTCCTGGGGACCCACAGCTCTGCACAGTTCTCTTACGAGAGGTTCTCTCGTATTGCGTAAGTTGCTTACGCATCGGGAAAGTCTTCTTTCTTCGAGATCTGAAGCCAAAAATTATCCTTAATTTTGTATTCATTGTCAACGCAGTGCGGCAGCCGGCAGACCATGGCAGGCTGTATGAGCGTGCTCATTGGCTGCTCAGCGGCAACTGCTTAAGCCTACCAGTGAGCCCTGAGTGACGTCACATCCAATGAGGGCGCTTCGCGCCCTCCACACCCCTCTAACCGTCAAGATGGGTGTGGCCAGTGTGTATATAGGCAGGGCTCACAGGCTGAAATTCTGATTTTCTTGTCTTCAGCGAAGCTCTTCGCATCGCTGGATCTTGAGAGCCGCCGCCGTTGAAACCAGCGACCAGCAAGCCTAGGACAGCGCCTGAAGAAGCCGGCCGCCTTTGCCGCCTTCAGCCATCCGTGCCTGCTACGCTATCCGGCGACATATCCTTTTATTACTGCTGTGTGTGCTCGCCCTGCGACACACACTATCTCTCACTGTTCTAAAAGAGCTCGAGGCGTTTTTGTCAAAACGTCAAACCTCTTCTGCGCTCTCTGCCTGGGCCGCGAGCACGCCGCCACCGCACTCTCTACGGGCGGCTGCCCCGAGTGCTAAGAACTTTCAATGTCGACCCTGCGGGCTCGACTTGAAGTTTTCGACCAAGCTGTCGCTCCGCCTGTCCCTGCCGGGCCGCGCAATAGGAAGCGCCGCTCGCAGAGACCACCGGAGACTGATATGACTGAGGAGCTCGCCGGAACCTCTCCCTCGAGCTTCTCTCTCGCTCTCTCCGCCCCCCCTCCCGGCCGCTCAACCGCCGGCTCTCGCCCGCGCCGCCGCCGCGTCAGGGGATGAGGCGAATGAGATAAACACCCTCCCTCTGTTCGAGTCGCGCTACTGCGCCGCTCACAAGGGATGGCAGAAGTGGACGGTCTCGGAGCGAGCTTCCTCTCCCTCTGTTCGAGCCACGCAAACTGCGCCGCTCACAAGGGATGGCAGGAACGGACGGTCCTGGAGCTCTCTTTACGTTACAAGAAAGCTACTCCGTCCTCGCGCGTACCCACCTCAGTTTCTCACACATTTCTCAGTCCCCTCTTAAGTTCAGGCGACTGGAATTGTTCATATTGCAGTATACGAGCCTGTTATAAATACACGCACGCCTGCAAGCAAACGCCGTCACAAGACTGACGCCGTTATATGCTCGCTCTGACCTGAAGCTATTGTATTCTCCCCTGTGGCTCAGTGGCAGAATCACAGGCTTTTGCGCCAGAGACCCGGGTTCGATCCCGGCTCTCGCGGCAGATAAAAATTTATGCTGTCTCGGAGCGAGCTTCCTCTCCCTCTGTTCGAGCCGCGCAAACTGCGCCGCTCACAAGGTATGGTAGAAACGGACGGTCCTGGAGCTCTCTTTACGTTACAAGAAAGCTACTCCGTCCTCGCGCGGACCTACCTCAATTTCTCACACATTTCTCAGTCCCCTCTTAAGTTCAGGCGACTGGAATTGTTCATATTGCAGTATACGAGCCTGTTATAAATACACGCACGCCTGCATGCAAACGCCGTCACAAGACTGACGCTGTTACGCTCTCTCTAACCAAAAGCTATTGCATTCTCCCCTGTGGCTCAGTGGCAGAAACTTAGGCTTTTGCGCCAGAGTCCCGGGTTCGATCCCGGCTCTCGCGGCAGATAAAAATATATGCTGTTCGCTTCTCCAAGCTCGCGGCCAGTTTTTCTTAGAAAGCGAACCCGCACTTCCCCTTGTTGGGCCGCGCAGATTGCGCCGTTCACAAGGGATGACAGAGCGGACGGTCACGAGCAACGTTCAGCGCGCGCGCCTCACTCACCGGCGAAAAGAGGAGAGAGAGTGCTTTCGTCCCGCTGTGGCCGGACAAACCGCCAAATTCTCAAACATTTCTCAGTCCCCTCTTAAGTTCAGGCGGCTGGAAAGATTACTATTGCAGTAAACGAGCCTGTTTTTAATACACGCACGACTGCAAACAAACATGAGGTCGTACTCTTATATGCTCGCGCTAACCGAAAGCTAACGTGTTCTCCCCTGTGGCCCAGTGGCAGAATCATAGGCTGTAACGCCAGAGACCCGTGTTCGAGCCCAGCTCTCGCGGCAGTTAAAGTTTTTTACTGTTCGCTTCTCCGAGCTCGCGACCAGCCTTTCTTACATACAGAAAGCGAACCCACCTCTCGCACCACTCGCACCACATGGTGCTCGTTTATTTATGAGCGTCTATACACGAGGGAAGAAAAGACGGTTTAGTCCCGCTGCGGCTGGACCACCGTCAAAGCTTCACGCTCTGTCAGCCCCCGTTGCCACGGCTACTGCAGATGTTTACCTCGCAGCCAACGAACCGGTATATCTACCCGCTCGCCTGCGCGCAACCACCGTTCTCACGGCGACCCAGAGAAATCTCAAATAAGCATAATGTCCGGTTGCACGGCTCACGCCGTATGTGTTTCAAATGCAGTGAATGTGCCCACGTTTCCGTGTTCACCCCTGCACACAAGCACTATAAATCCCGTGTCTCTCACAGAGCCCACTCTCATTAAGTAGGCAGAAGCCGCTCGAGTGTTAAAAGTAGGTCACGTGTCCACCTCACCGTGCCCACACCTACTCACTGCCCGCTCTGTCACACGGCCTCTCACGACCGGTCATGTTTTAAATGTAAATCCTGTGCCCGCCCTCGAGCGCTCACACATACTAACGAACATTTCGCCCCCGACGCCGCCCTCGCGCGTCGCGCCTCACACTATATGTTCCCCGTCCAAAGCCACCGGGACACTGTGTGTAAAACGGCCAGCTATCTCTGTGTGCTATCCGCCGTATCTAAGCACCGAGAGCGCGCGCGCTGCGCCCGCCCCTCCGTTTCGAGCTCTCGAGCCCGCGATGCGCGGCGATCAGAGCCCGGAGGCCATTCTGCCCCTGGCTGCACACGCAAGAGCGTGGGAAGCTCTTCCAGGCGCATCAGAATGGGTGCTAAGCACAGTAAAACTAGGCTATACTCTGCAGTTCGCTCGCCGCCCCCCGCGCTTTCGGGTGCGTACCGAGACGAGAATGAATGGGGAAGTAGCACATCTACTTTGAGCAGAAATAGCCACACTTCTGTGCAAAGGGGCTATAGAACCGGTTCCCCCTTCTATGAGCGAGTCGGGCTTTTACAGCCGATATTTCCTCGTTCCCATGAAGGACGGAGCTCTCAGACCGATTTTGGATCTGAGATATTTGAACAAAGCTCTTATGAGAAGACGTTCAAAATGCTCACAACCAGGCAGATCCTCGCGCAAATTCGCCCGAGGGACTGGTTTATCTCTCTCGATCTAAAGGACGCATACTTTCAGATACAGATAATACCCCGTCACAGGCCATTCTTGAGATTCGCCTTCGACGGTCAGGTATATCAATACACCATCCTGCAATTCGGCCTGTCTTTGGCACCCCGTACATTCACGAAGTGCATGGACACGGCTCTCGCTCCCCTGAGAGGTCAGGGGATGCGAATTTTGAACTATCCGGACGATTGGCTGATTCTAGCACAGTCAGAGGCCGAACTCATCGCCCACAGAACAGTGCTTCTCAGCCACCTGGAAAGCCTGGGGCTCACGGTCAACTGGACCAAGAGCTCATTAGTGCCCAGTCAATCAACCTCTTCCTGGGTTTGGATCTGGACACTGTGGCAATGACGGCCCGCTGCGTTCAACGCCTGGCTGCGTCCTTCCAACCGGGCAGCACCGCACCTCTCAAGACATTTCAGAGGATGCTGGATTGTATGGCTTCAGCTGCAGCAGTGCTTCAGCTGGGTCTATTGCGTATGCGCCCGCTGCAATGCTGGTTGAACGCCCGAGTGCCTCACAGAGCCTGGGCTTCCGGCGGCATTCGAATCAGAGTGACTCAGAGCTGCGTTTCAGCACTGAAGCCCTGGTTAGCGGCCGACTGGTACCAGCGGGGAGTGACAATGGGAGCCGTCTCACACCGCAAAGTTATCTCGACGGACGCTTCCACCTCAGGTTGGGGCGCTCTTTTCGAGGGCAAACCGGTCTTTGGCCTGTGGTCAGACCAAGAGAAACGCCTCCACATAAATTGTTTGGAGATGATAGCGGTCAACATGTCACAACATGTCCGTGGTGTCCTATGTGAACCGACAGGCCGGTGTCAGGTCCAGAAACCTGTGCAACCTGACAGAACGCCTTCTCGTGTGGGCTCACCGCTCGTTGCACTCGCTGAGAGCCGCGCACGTGCCGGGCCATTTGAATGTCGGCCCAGACAGACTGTCCAGAGACATTATTCCCCCGGGAGAATGGTCCCTGCACCCTCAGACAGTCCAGTTCCTCTGGCGCCTATTCGGCGAGCGGAGGTCGACCTCTTTGCGTCGAAAGACAACGCTCACTGCCCGATATTTTTCTCAAGCGAGGACGCGCTGTCCCAAACCTGGCCCAGCCTCCCGCTGTACACTTTCCCTCCGATCTCCCTGTTACCACAGGTCATAGCGAGGATCAGGGAAACGCACCACCCAGTGCTTCTCATAGCCCCGCGTTGGGAGAACCAAGTCTGGTACCCAGAGCTAGTGAGGCTGTCGCACTCACCCCCATGGCCGATCCCGGTGAGAAAGGATCTCCTCTCTCAAGCCGGTGGATCGATCTGGCATCCACGCTCAAAGTGTATGTGGCGGCTATTGCAGCGTTCGCTGAGACGACGCGCAGCCGGGCAATAGGAAGGAACAAGCTTATTATCCGTTTCCTCAGAGGAGCTAGACGGATGAATCCCCCGCGGCCCCCCTCGGTTCCTTCTGGGATCTGTCCTTGGTCCTGGAGGCCCTGAAGGCTTTTCCCTTTGAACCACTTGAATCCGTGGATCCAAAGTACCTTTCGCTCAAAACCGTTTTTCTGATAGCTCTGTCTTCAGTAAAACGCGTGGGGGATCTGTACGCGCTATCTGTTAGCCCTGCATGTCTTGAGTTCGGACCAAATGACTCAAACGTCATTCTCAGACCGAGACACAGTTACATCCCCAAAGCGATTGGAACCCCCTTTAGGGCACAAATCATCTCCCTTTCGGCTCTGCCAGCATCCGATAACGGGGACAGTGATAACCTCCTATGCCCTGTTAGGGCGCTGAGAGTTTACATCACGCGCTCCGCCGCTTTCAGGCGTTCCGAGCAGCTCTTCGTTTCTTTTGGCGGACGCACCAAGGGTCTCGCCGCCTCGAAACAGAGCCTGTCCAGGTGGATAGTGGACGCGATTGCAGCAGCTTACGCCTCCAAACACCTGCAGTGCCCTTTGGGTATCAGAGCCCACTCCACTAGAGGCATGGCCTCTTCGTGGGCCTGGTCCAGCGGAATTTCTATTCACGATATTTGTATGGCAGCGGGCTGGGCCTCCCCATCGACATTCGTGAGGTTTTATAACCTGGAAGTTCCTGCCTTGCAGGCTAAACTATTATCAGTATAAGTGGCATGTATGCTCTGCCCAGTCGATTATGCGCAGGCTACGTTCACATACTGGTGATATTTCTGGTATGGCACCAAGGGAAGGAGTATTTTGTGCTCAGACCGGCTGTGCCGCTCTGTTCCTTTATTCCCCGTTACGCGCTTGTGTACTGGTGCTGGCCCGCGCCGCTGGCCGCCCGCCCTATACTCTGTCGCGCTGGGAATATTCTCCCAACAAATAGACTGTGAAACCGCTCTATTTCTTTCCCTAATATGTGCTTATGTACTGTGTGGGCCCGCGCTGCCGGCCGCACTATTTACATCGATATGTATAGACCGGCTGTGCCGCTCTATCTATCTACGAAGTGAAGTGCTTTGTACATGTGTTGGCCCGTTTCTCCGACCGGCCACCTTGTTTTCAGCGTTATGTTTTCCCCGGTCTCCCTGGGATTCATGTGCTGGATGCTCGGCGCGCACGGCGTTGACAAGGGGTTCCCGATGCGTAAGCAACTTACGCAATACGAGAGAACCTCTCGTAAGAGAACGTACTCGGTTACCTAATGTAACCTCGGTTCTCTCTAGAAGAGGGAACGAGTATTGCGTAACCTGCCGTGACGCGCCACAAGCTTTTGCGCTTCAGACTACGAAAACCAGAATTTCAGCCTGTGAGCCCTGCCTATATACACACTGGCCACACCCATCTTGACGGTTAGAGGGGTGTGGAGGGCGCGAAGCGCCCTCATTGGATGTGACGTCACTCAGGGCTCACTGGTAGGCTTAAGCAGTTGCCGCTGAGCAGCCAATGAGCACGCTCATACAGCCTGCCATGGTCTGCCGGCTGCCGCACTGCGTTGACAATGAATACAAAATTAAGGATAATTTTTGGCTTCAGATCTCGAAGAAAGAAGACTTTCCCGATGCGTAAGCAACTTACGCAATACTCGTTCCCTCTTCCTCTTGTTGTGATGAGGCAAAGACAGTGGCATCCATTTGCAGCTTTATTAGAGTAGTCAAGACAGGCAGGGTCAAACACAGCAGACAGGGCAAAGCAGGCTAGGCAGAG
Organism: Abramis brama; assembly: GCF_963993115.1. Classification (NCBI taxonomy): domain Eukaryota; kingdom Metazoa; phylum Chordata; class Actinopteri; order Cypriniformes; family Leuciscidae; genus Abramis; species Abramis brama. The sequence continues at coordinate 556,516 of NC_139984.1, read as the reverse complement.
ACAAACCAGGTGTACAGGCAAGGGTCGAGGCAGGCAGCAAGAATCAGGAATCAATAAACAGTCCAGGTCAGGGCAGGCAGCAGAGAATCAGAAACGATAAACAATCCAAGGTCAAGAACAGAAATCAAACACGGGAATAAATGCTCAGAAATGATGGCTGGGGCAGAATCAAGACTTCATGTTGGATGTATGTGTGTGGAAGTGGTTTATATGAGTGTGTGTAAATGACATGCAGGTGTGTAACGCAATCAGTCCCAGGTAAGCGGTATTATGGGAAGTGAAGTTCAATGGGTAAAGTTAATATTCCGTGGAAGGTTCCCTCCAGTGGTGAAGAGGATTAAAAGAAACAAAAATGTAAATAAACTTCAAAATCTATCAAATGAGGAATTCACTCTGAGGCCCATTTTGTCCTTACATTCTTGCAAAAAAAAACTCCATGTCATCCCTGAGCACAAAACGGAATACAAAGGGCTCTCTGGAAGCTTCTGACTGTTCCCGGAGATTATTGAGGGCCTTTTCCTTATCTTCTTCGTCCATTCGAATGAAAAGAGGCTTCTCCACTGGACCCTTGAGCAGATGGCTGTTGGAATGGAGCCATTCCACAGCTTCTTTCATGTGCCAGATTATTGGGAGCTCCTTCATTACAGAATATTAAAGGAAAATGTGACTTTAATATTTCTTATAAATGTATGTTAAGATATATTATTATTTTAAATATAATTATATAAACATATATACACACTGCCTCACTGCTGCTAAGCATAGCTTGTTCTCGTTCAACTCTTGTAGGGGTTTCTGCACTGGAATATACATATCTTGGTTAATTTAAAATTGATCAGAAGAGGGTAAAAATGTAACAGTGGGCTGGAGTAAATGTCCAGTATCTACCTTTCAGAGAAAACCCCAAAATTTTCCAGAAGAATAAGAGCCCACCATCTCCGTATGTTCGGAAAGTCGCACTGGAAGACAAAAAATAGAGAAATCTTGATATTTCAACTGCTACAACATCATAAAGGTCAATTATTTGACCTGGTAAATTACTTACAGATGTAAAATCAAAGGGTGCTCCCGTGACAAGATGTAGAGCGTACTGGAAAACAGGAAAAGTTAAGTTAAAAGTTAATTATCGTCAAATAAAAAAAAATGTTTCCATGTTCATTATTTACCAACTTAAATTATTTTATTTTTTTTAAAAACACACTAATCATTGATTTAGATCAAAACATAATTATCTCACCATCAACATGAAGACTCCACAGTCTACACCACCAATCTGTTGTGGGATATCCTAAAAAAAAAAAAAAAAAAAAAAAAGCATTAGGTTATTAAGGGTTTGAAACTTCAGTCCCAACTTTAGCCGACTTCTTTATAACCAACCTTGTTTTTCAGTAGCACCCATTTGCCAGGTGAAATTTTTGCTGTCAGTTTACTGCAACAAAAATACACAAATAATAAAACCGATTTGTTAATATGAAGTTGCATTGTGCAGCAAATACAGTTTGAAGCTCTGAATATATTTTTTTGAAAAAACTGTCACAGCATACAGAATCAGAACATCATGCAAGTAACCATTAAGCAAGTTTATTACATGGCTTGGTTTAATTCTAATGTAGAATGTGGTCTGTTATTTCTTGATAACAGACCACTGCGAAGTATAACACACCGTTGCCATGCAAAGCAGAGAGTTGCTATGGACGCAGGATTCTAACTGTAGAGACGGAACAGACTGTTTTCCTTAGCGGAAGCAATACAATAGGCTCTATGTCGAACGTCGCATGACGAAACCGGAAACCTGGTCTCATCGCATCCGCTTGTCATAGAAAGTGTTAACAGCCGTATGAACTGATGCCGATATCTATGGAATTTTAAGGTAATCAGCTAACCTACCTATCTCACTTTGTTATTGGCGTTTTATTTTATTTAAATATCTAAACGTTAATGTGAAGATTTTTTTTTTTTTTTACTTTTAAATATCGATCTTCACATGCGAGGGACATTGGTCATGATCATCTTTGCTCGCTCCTTTTATCTTGAGTAAAACAGTAAAAAAATGCATGAAGCACATACAAAAGACTTGTATATGCACATACAAAACTGCGTTCTGTTTTCTGGTTTCGTAATGCGACGTTCGACATATAGCCTATCGTTTTTAAATCAATATTTTGTGTCAAATTATTGATTATTTGGTAGGTAGCCATGTAATAAGCATGATAACGTAGAGTGAGGCGGTTGTTATAGCGAAAACAACCCCTTCAGGCTGATTCAAGATCCCTCCACTTCGCGTCGGGGTCCTGATCAGCCTGTCGGGGTTGTATTCGCTATAACAACCGTCTCGCTCTACATTATCCCTTACTTAATAAACTCTTGAACGGGACACTCTGAATGGCAAAACTTTGAACACACTCATTGAACTTGGAACACACACATTGAACTTGGAACACGTATTGAACTTGGAACACGTATTGAACTTGGAACACATATTGAACTTGGAACACATATTGAACTTGGAACACATATTGAACTTGGAACACATATTGAACTTGGAACACATATTGAACTTGGAACACATATTGAACAGTGAACCTTGAACATTTTCTATATTTATTTTTGTAACCTGAAAACTTTCACATATCTCTCATCACCCAACCCATATGGATTGGTTGAATCTAGGAAGTACATGTGCCTATCTTTTGGCTTCATGACCTGCAAAAAAATAGTGTTAGTACTTCTGAATCATGAAATGGTATTTCTGAATTGTGATGAGACAAAAGCAGGCAATTTTCAGACAACACTGCAAAGTTACATTAAATAGCCAGATTACAAATAACTTACACACAACATCCAGTGTGCTGGCTTCCAAGCAGGGAAGACAATGCAGTCTTTCAGTGCAATGCAATCCTATAGATGATTAAAAAAATCCATTCAGTTGGTTTAAAATAAAATTGGTCACTGCTGTGAATGTTATGTAACTTTGTGGCCTCACTGGAAATGACAAGGATGGGTCCAAATTATTTGGAGGCAACCAGGTCACCACAACATATGCGTTGGCTGTCCACACATCCATTCCCTACAACATAACATACCAATTAAAGACTGACACAAGCTATGTCTCTGACTTAGGGCTGGGCAATATATAGCGTGACATTGTCATGCGCATCTCGTCAAGCTCGTCTCTGACAAGCTGAGCCATATCGCATTAATTATCATGGACGTATCGCCTGCGATATTTAATGCGATATCCCACTGAGCAAGCGACGTCTGTGGACGTACAAAACAGGTTGATATCAAGTCCGCCCGTCCAGGCCATGATCTGAACGTCCATTGACAGCCAGAATTAGTCGATTAATGACACTGAGTAATTTTGTCCAATCTGGCCATAATCTAAACGTCTACTGACAGCCAGAACTAGTTCAGAAAAGACGTTCATACTGGCTATAATCTGGACGTCCGTTGACATCCAGAAACAGTCCATAAATGACGTGAATAAAGATGTCCAATCCAGCCATAATCTAAACGTCCACTGACAGCCAGAACTAGTTCAGAAAAGACGTTCATACTGACTATAATCTGGACGTCCGTTGACATCCAGAAACAGTCCATAAATGACGTGAATAAAGATGTCCAATCCAGCCATAATCTAAACGTCCACTGACAGCCAGAACTAGTTCAGAAAAGACGTTCATACTGGCTATAATCTGGACGTCCGTTGACATCCAGAAACAGTCCATAAATGACGTGAATAAAGATGTCCAATCCAGCCATAATCTAAACGTCCACTAACAGCCAGAACTAGTTCAGAAAAGACGTTCATACTGGCTATAATCTGGACGTCCGTTGACATCCAGAAACAGTCCATAAATGACGTGAATAAAGATGTCCAATCCAGCCATAATCTAAACGTCCACTGACAGCCAGAACTAGTTCAGAAAAGACGTTCATACAGACTATAATCTGGACGTCCTTTGACATCCAGAAACAGTCCATAAATGACGTGAATAAAGATGTCCAATCCAGCCATAATCTAAACGTCCACTGACAGCCAGAACTAGTTCAGAAAAGACGTTCATACTGGCTATAATCTGAACGTCCGTTGACATCCAGAAACAGTCCATAAATGACGTGAATAAAGATGTCCAATCCAGCCATAATCTAAACGTCCACTGACAGCCAGAACTAGTTCAGAAAAGACGTTCATACAGACTATAATCTGGACGTCCGTTGACATCCAGAAACAGTCCATAAATGACGTGAATAAAGATGTCCAATCCAGCCATAATCTAAACGTCCACTGACAGCCAGAACTAGTTCAGAAAAGACGTTCATACAGACTATAATCTGGACGTCCTTTGACATCCAGAAACAGTCCATAAATGACGTGAATAAAGATGTTCAATCCGGCCATAATCTAAACGTCCACTGACAGCCAGAACTAGTTCAGAAAAGACGTTCATACAGACTATAATCTGGACGTCCTTTGACATCCAGAAACAGTCCATAAATGACGTGAATAAAGATGTTCAATCCGGCCATAATCTAAACGTCCACTGACAGCCAGAACTAGTTCAGAAAAGACGTTCATACTGGCTATAATCTGGACGTCCGTTGACATCCAGAAACAGTCCATAAATGACGTGAATAATGATGTCCAATCCAGCCATAATCTAAACGTCCACTGACAGCCAGAACTAGTTCAGAAAAGACGTTCATACAGACTATAATCTGGACGTCCTTTGACATCCAGAAACAGTCCATAAATGACGTGAATAAAGATGTTCAATCCGGCCATAATCTAAACGTCCACTGACAGCCAGAACTAGTTCAGAAAAGACGTTCATACAGACTATAATCTGGACGTCCTTTGACATCCAGAAACAGTCCATAAATGACGTGAATAAAGATGTTCAATCCGGCCATAATCTAAACGTCCACTGACAGCCAGAACTAGTTCAGAAAAGACGTTCATACTGGCTATAATCTGGACGTCCGTTGACATCCAGAAACAGTCCATAAATGACGTGAATAATGATGTCCAATCCAGCCATAATCTAAACGTCCACTGACAGCCAGAACTAGTTCAGAACAAAATGACAAACAATATCTGTAAATTAATTAACTGACTGTTAATTTACAGACTATATCATTAACTGTTAAATTGATCTTGCTGGTCAGACACCAACAGGGTTCATGATGCACACATGATGCTTTTAAGTCCTCCTGGGAAGTTTGTATTCATGAGGTTTTACTATTTTACTATTTATGTTGAAATTAATTTATGAAGCCACTGTAAAATGTATCATTACATGTTATATTGTAATACTACTGTCATATTTTGTGCAGGCATTAGCTTACTTCATCGTAAATAGAAAAGCCTGACAATGTAACTGCTAAATACCAAAGTATTGTGGTATTACATGTTTCTCACTGACACACTCATAACTCTTCAAGATCGGGCTAAAAGAAAATCCCAAGCTTCCTACTCATATTTTCATCATTGTGGCGGCGTTCATGTATGTTCAATTTGTAAATACGATCTTTATGATACAGGTATGTTTTGAATGCATCAATAGCTCTAGTTTAGGGACAATCCATACAAACAATCTTTACTAAACAGACTGTCACAGTGAGAAGATTTTTGTCCTTTATCAATGCTAAAGGCCTAACCACTGCAGTTAACACCAAGCTGTTAAATAAAAGTCTGTAGGCAAGTCTTAAGGTTAGGGTTAGGGTTAACCTTAACCCTTAATTTCTAACCCAGACCCGGTTTCACAGACAGGGTTTAGATAAAGCCAGGATTTGTCCTTAGTTCAATTTGGGTATTTAATTATAGCTTTTAAAAATGTGCCTTAGAAAAAAAAAAACATTACTGGTGTGCATCTTGAGACAAAACAATGGCACTGCCATAAGATATGTCAGTTGCTTTCAGGTAATACTGCTCAAACATGCATTTTAGTCTGGGACTACAGGCTTAAGTCTTGCCTGTGAAAGTGTGAAACCCGGGGTATTATGTTGTAACTTGTATATAATTATGCCAATGTTACCAAAGTGTTGCGTTGGACAGAGGATTAACTCTAAACCAACAGGTTGTGTACCAGTGCCACACAGGGTGAAAAAGGATGTTGACATTATTAGGCATAAGAGTGTTTCTAAAGGAAAGGTCAAGAATTTGTGAAAGTGTAAAAGGGTCATTATGGGTCACATGAATGTAACTGTCACCACCATGATACCAATTCATTAGATTTTCATATAGATCTTACAGAATTGTATATGAATATATGCAGTGTTTGCTCTGTTTAATACACTGTTTGCTCTATTAAATTGCGCTTTATAAGAACAGTGGTAAATACATATTATATATGGTCAGTTACTGTAAGTTCTTACAGTATTTTTAATCTTTAATTTTTAATCTTTAATTTTTAATCATGCACTGCAATGAAAAAAACATATATATATATATATATATATATATATATTCATATTTTCCTGTAATTGCAATGTTGCCACACTATTGGCTGTCTCTCCTAGCTGTTTTGAGCATGATTGGTTATTCTCTGTTTATTCTGACTGTCATCCAGGAATCTAGCCAATGACAACTAAGCGCGCCTTTATGAGTCAAGTTTGAATAAACGTCAGTTGAGCGAGTCGGTGTTTGCTTTGCTGCTGCGCGGGATCTTCAATATTAGCCTATTCTGTGGGTTTTACATCGTTTAAAACATGGATTACTTTACATCGGACTGCTAAATGTTTTGAGCGAGTTGCTGGGTGTTGCTGGGTGTAAATGAAGAACAAACAAGGAAATGGACAAAGAATTTTAACAACGGACATATTGCAATCTACGGAAGGTAAATAACTTTATTTTATACAAATTCTGCTACATCAAGATATAGTGTATTAAAGTGAGAATCTAAACGCGATTAGAGCAATATTATTAGTGCATACGGTATTCCCAATGTATTAATGTTATGTGCTGCTAGGATGTGTAACGTTAACTTGTCTAACTTTATGATAAAAAATAAATGCTTTACAACGAGTGAACTGAGAATATTGTATCTTAGACAGAAAGGAACTGTCACAGTCTTACTATAAGAATCTCCAAACTAGGCTTTTGAATATTGTTGATCGCGGGATGGCTAACCGATCAGTTAAATTAACGAGTCGTAATAATATGTTTTGGAGCTGGTGAGTCAATTTTGCAAGCTTTTGCAAATGTCTCCGTTAGTAAGTAAAACAAATAACTAATATTGATGTGTATGTGTGTGTTTCCTTCATGATCCAGGCATTTTGGGAATAAATATTATCCAGCCACACGATGTTCAGATGCGGTGAGTATTGTCATAAAATACACGTGAAATAGAGGCAGAACATGTAAACTCTGCTCAAATGCACTGGTTCAAACCCTCCAGACAAGCTTTATCTTCTTGAGTTTACAGGCCTAGCTGACCCAAAAATAAATGTCTTTCAAAATGAAAGTATTTTTTTCAAACCTCTATAACTTACTTTTGTGAAACACAAGAATTTTGGGAATAAAACAACTAGGCCTATATTCATTGTATGACAAAAATAAAAGGCATTTTTCAAGATATCTTAATTATGGTTCTACACAAGAAATTGATAAAATTTAAAATTTTAAAAATTAAACTCATAAAATTTCAACACCAGGGTGAGTAAGCTAACTCTATTTTTTTTTTTTTTTTTTTGGATGAGCTGTTCTTTTAAAGGATTAGTTTACCTCAAAGTTAAAAATTGTGTCATCATTTACTCACCCTCAAGTTGTTTCAAATCTGTATGAATTTCTTTCTTTCTTTCTTCTGCTGAACACAAAGAAAGATATTTTGAAGAATGTCTGTAACTTGGGTCCCATTGACTTCCATAGTATTTTTTTTTCCTACTATGGAAGTCAATGGGACCCAAGTCTGTCTGTTTACCGACATTCTTCAAAATATCTTTCTTTGTGTACAGCAGAAGAAAGAAATTCATACAGGTTTAAATCAACTTGGGTGAGTAAATGATGACACAATTTTCAACTTTGAGGTGAACTAATCATTTAAGGACATTTGCTAAATTAACCATGTTTTATTTATTATAGTGTAGAAACCATGTTTTTATGGTGGATTTAATACAACAATTTATTAAGTAAGTATAGGAGCAGGCTTCACTGCATATATTAATAAAGTTTTAGAGTGCTGGCCTGGATAATTGTAATACGTAAAATAGGAAAGAGGCCACACTATGCATAAACTTATATTTGCAAAAATGCGTTTCGGCGCGTGCAAACTGATGAAGGCACACGCCGAAACGTGTTTTTGCAAATAAAAGTTTATGCATAGTGCGGCCTCTTTCCTATTTTACGTATTACAATAATTTATTACCATTTGGTTAGTGTCGCAAAACAGTGTTAATTTTTAGTAAGGGTTCTCCAGATTTATATAACACTTATGGAACATTAAAAAAATGGTCCTATGTTACCCGATCAATAATCCTATTAACACTCTTTTAAAAAAAAAAAAAATTTTTAGATCAAGCATTGGACTTACGGAGCAGAATAGGCACCAACAGAGAAACAAGTCCATCACTAGTAAGTATCCACTGCAGTGTCTGGTTACACTTTATTTCGATAGTCCACTTTAGAAATTTTACTAACTATAACTTTTCAACTACATGTCAACTAACTCTCATTAGAGTATTAGTAGGCTGTAGTAGACAGTCAATAGACTGGTAGGTTAAGTTTAGATGTTAGGAAATGGGTTAGGAGAATAAGTTGAGTTGTAGTTGCCAAGTAACTTATAGTCAGTAGAATGTCTGTTAGGGGACCAACAAAACAGAGTGTTAGCAAATATTAAGCAGACAGTCTACTAATACTCTAATGACAGATAGTTGACACGTAGTTGCAAAGTTACTTATAGTTAGTAGAATGTCTAAAGTGGACTATTGAAATAAAGTGTTACCCAGTATCTAAATCCGCAGTCAATTTTAAAGGCACAATGCACTCCGAAATTAAAAATCTGACTTTCTTTCCACAAATATATATTTTTTAATTATCCATTATTCTAAGCCAATATAATGCAAGTGCATATGCCAGAAACTTCATACAGCCTACTCACAGCTTGCTGTGTTGTTCACACAAGATGTTTTCTGCACTTATCATGTGAGCAATGCTCTTGGACTTTTTCGACCTTCAGCATTTTGGTGTCTATTCACTTGCATTATTTGACACACAAACACAAGAGATGGATAATATTTCTAAAAGTCTAGTTTATTTTTTCTAAAATATGTGTTTTCATCTGAAGAAAGAAAATCATATACCTTTCGGTCGGCATAAGGTAGATAAAATGAAGGGGGAATCAGTTTGCTCTCCTTTACCTAGTATTATTTATAAACCTTACATGTGATTTAATAAATGTACAATTAAAGGGGTGTTCCAAGCAAACATCTAAATCCCTTCACAAAGAGCCTTCCACAAAAGGGTTAGCAAAGGGGGACATGCATGCGATGGTAAATTAACTGAAGTAATTTTATCTTATAGTAATTTTATATTATATTTATGGTAATGTGACCTAGGATGGCAAGTTCCTGTGATTCATTTTAAAACTAGATATGGTGGAAGAGTTCCATTTAACATTTGTTTGGGTTTGCTATATTACACACATTTTCATCATACCGAAGTTCCATAGGTAAAACTTTTATTAATAGATGCGTTAATGTAACTACCTGCAGGGTTAAAAGAAAAGACGTCAAGAACACACAAACTTAAGGAACTTTTACTCAACAACAATGTACTAAAAACGGAAGAGTTCTTTCTTTGTTCAGATGACAACGTTATTAAAACGATTACCATTTGGACAGATCCACTGTGTTAATCTACATGTTCCTTCTTTTGGTGATGCACATTTTTCTATCAGACATAAGTTTTAGATACCAGACAAAACAGATGAAATGTGACCCATGCTAATTTATTCCCCCCTTTTACCTCTCTCTTTTATCTTTCTGTGGCCAGGATCCGTCATTCATCGGAACAGCTACCAAGAGAAGTGAGTATTCGTCCTCTACCTCCTTTGTCTCAATGTTATTTCAACACAATTGGTCTCCAAAGTACTATATGTATGTTTATATTAGGGGTGTAAGATTAAGAAAATGTCATAATTCGATACAATTGCGATTTTCGATTCAAAAACGATTCTCGATAAATAAAAAAAACGATTCACAGTATGTAAATGTAGTTACTTTTCCTATGTAGGTATTAGGGATGTGCATCTCCATAACTGAGGCTGATACGATGCGCATCTCGATGCATAGCCAACGATACAATACATTAATGATACATATAAGCAGCTGCCAGCTACCAATGCAATGCAATACGATTCACTATTATTACGATCCGGTGCGATTCGATTTCGATTCAACGTATTGCAAAAATATGATGCTATGCAATTCAATATGGTATAGATAGTTAACTTTTATTTCTTTTGTTCAGACATAGGGCAAATCATAAAGTAGCTTAAGTGCCATCTGACTTTTAACACATGGCTCTCTCACAATCAAAAGTTTTGGTTTCCACAAAAAAAGCAGGTACTGTAGGCTAACTGACCAGAAAGCAGGTGCTGTTATTATGTGTTTCACGGGCCGTTTATCAGTTTGGACCAGTGCAGCGCGAGCCGATCTTGATCAAGCGACACTGTTACTACACGGCGCTAATAGATCCCCACTGAAGTAATAACATCGCTGCGAGATCTAGTGAGAAGCATTCATATTTCTCTGTTATTAACGGATCAAACAGCGCTGACGTAGAAACATTGTGCCATGAATGAACAATCCAGTGTCCACAGATCAGCAACATTCACCATGGATTTACTGTAGTAACACTAACTGTAACCATGGAAGTTTGGCAGGAATAGTAGGCTATAATGCTTTCAAGTTACATTACGTTGGTTTTATTTTTTTGACATAAATAAAATTACTGCCCTCAAATGTTAATCTGAACTAAAATAAACCTTTGTTTATAACTACAATATTACATTTCATTTTTTTCAAGGAGCTGTTTTACATGCTTCTAAGAGTCAATTATAGCTTCATCATTCCTCAAAGTAAAAAAAAAAAATCATACTTTATGATGTTAGGTTTAATACAAAAAAAAAGTTAAAAATATTAAAACAAGGAAATTTCTCTGGTATTTCTTTCTTTTTCCTGTATCGAAAACGTACCGAACCGTGACACAAGTGTATCGTATTGAACCGAACCGAACCATGGATTTTGTGAACCGTTAACTTACACCCCTAATATGTGCGTGTGTGTGTGTGTGTATATGGGGCTGTTTAAACCTGGCCACTTGATGCGTTTTCTCAGATCGGATAGCTATCTGTTTTATCACAACAATTCCATTTACACCTGGTCACATAATTCCCTCGATTCCCTCGCTATGCAAATTTAATGGCGTTCACGTCACCGAAAGCAACAGATATGAGCTGCATTTTATTGATCATCCGTTAAAATTTCTAAATCAAAGACCGCAATAGGAGAGAGCGCAACAGCCCTGGTAAGATCATTTCGTTTCTTTACTTTTAATGATGATAACTGTGTGTTAAGAATCTGGGACTTACTTTCACTTTGATTTGCGATAGTTTGCACGTTGGCTTGATGAATAACGTTAGATGGTCAGCGGCGATGCGGCAGTAGCGTCGTCATAACTGGCTATAACATGACATATAGCCTATAACACGCTCTCACACCTTTATTTTAGAGCGTTTTTGGGAGGAGTAAAATTTACATATGTGGTTTCAACAACCAGATGCATGTCCAGTTTTTTCTGGAATGCGACCCAGACCACCTCCTGAAGTGGTTTGAGCATTCAGATTCAAATGCGTCACGAATGAGTTTCGGAGGGCATTTACACCTGGTCTTTTCAAGATCATATAGCAATCCGATCACTAAAATCGCATGAAGTTGTAAATGGCCCCTGTGTGTGTGTGTGTGTGTGTGTGTGTGTGTGTGTGGAATGCCTTATATCAGGCTTGATGTAATTTTACTTGATTTGTGATTTATTTCATTTAATTGATTCGAGTACTCAAATTTTCAACTATGTATCTCTGCTATAAGCTAAACCACAACAGTGGCATTTGTATTTATTTATTTTACATGTGGATTTTTTTGCTTTGATTGTAGCTGCTGTCATGAAATGGGACCCAGCTGCAACAGAGGCCCAAAGAAAGTCTGTAGCCGATCATCTGGAACTGCTTGCTGCTATAAATGAAGCTTGTGAACCTTATAGCAGCCATATTTTGTTAACTGTTATGTTATATTTTTTTAACAACATTTTATAGATTATTTAAAGGGAAATTGTGTTAATTTACAACTTTACTGTTCTGTCTTTTAAGTTTTATTGTGTTAATTTATACTTTACTCTTTCGGCTGTTAAGATTTAAAATAGTAATAAAAATATATCTTGAGATTTAAATAGTTGATTTCTTGGAGTGATTAGTTTGGTTTACAGGAAAATGGTAAGCAGTTTATTAGTTATATTGTTAAGATATACAAATGCAAGTATATACACCACAGTTATTCAATTGAATATACAATATTATCAATATTCTTTAAAATCTTATTTAGGTCTATGGTCTGTGTGTCTGCAGTTTCATGACACGACAACCATTAACAAGGAGTAACTGGGTTTTTCTCAGTGAGAACTAGCTCACTCACAAGTTCAACCACTGTTTTATAAATATTTGTAAGTAAATATTTTTTAAAGTTGGATCCTTGCAAAATGCACATATGGGATTTCCATGTCAGTATGGGTCTTTAACAGTCTTTGACATTTCTACTACAGAAAACACGTCTAATACAACTTTTATTCTGGCTGCCTTTAGATGTCTAACAATTACGTCTGTAGCACGTCTTTACTTGACATCTATACAATGTCCAGAAAAGACGTAAAAAAAACTTTCATTCTGGCTCCTGTGAGGACGTCTTCTGGATGTCTAAGAATGACGTCTGTAGCACGTCTTTAATTGACGTCTATACAATGTCCAGAAAAGACGCAAAAAAAACGTTCATTCTGGCTTCTGTGAGGATGTCTTCTGGATGTCTAAGAATGACGTCTGTAGCACGTCTTTAATTTACATCTATACAATGTCCAGAAAAGACGTCAAAAAAACTTTAATTCTGGCTTCTGTGAGGACGTCTTCTGGATGTCTAAGAATGACGTCTTTAGCACGTCTTTAATTGACGTCTATACAATGTCCAGAAAAGACGTAAAAAAAACTTTCATTCTGGCTTCTGTGAGGACGTCTTCTGGATGTCTAAGAATGACGTCTTTAGCACGTCTTTAATTGACGTCTATACAATGTCCAGAAAAGACGTCAAAAAAACTTTCATTCTGGCTCCTGAGAGGACGTCTTCTGGATGTCTAAGAATGACGTCTGTAGCACGTCTTTAATTGACGTCTATACAATGTCCAGAAAAGACGTCAAAAAAACTTTCATTCTGGCTTCTGTGAGGACGTCTTCTGGATGTCTAAGAATGACGTCTTTAGCACGTCTTTAATTGACGTCTATACAATGTCCAGAAAAGACGTCAAAAAAACTTTCATTCTGGCTCCTGAGAGGACGTCTTCTGGATGTCTAAGAATGACGTCTGTAGCACGTCTTTAATTGACGTCTATACAATGTCCAGAAAAGACGTCAAAAAAACTTTCATTCTGGCTTCTGTGAGGACGTCTTCTGGATGTCTAAGAATGACGTCTTTAGCACGTCTTTAATTGACGTCTATACAATGTCCAGAAAAGACGTCAAAAAAACTTTCATTCTGGCTTCTGTGAGGACGTCTTCTGGATGTCTAAGAATGACGTCTTTAGCACGTCTTTAATTGACGTCTATACAATGTCCAGAAAAGACGTCAAAAAAACTTTCATTCTGGCTCCTGTGAGGACGTCTTCTGGATGTCTAAGAATGACGTCTTTTAGACGTCTTCTGGACGACTTTTTGCTCGCTGGGATGGCTCAGCTTGTCAGTTAACTACGGCTCTGTGTAGTAAATGCAGCTCTTATGGCGATTCACTACTAATCAAGGAATCGGATTTACTGATGAGATGCGCATAACAATGTCATGATATATATCGCCCAGCCCTACTCTGACTATTTGAGATTTGCAGCTTTACAAAAACTTACTCGTTCCTTAGCCACCAATGTGATTACCTCAAGACAGCTGTTTGCAATCTGCAATTTTAAAAAGAGAACTGTTAACGGTCAAACATTTCTTATTGTTATTGTATGTTATTGTATGTCAACTCACTGTTGCCTCCAACAGCTCATTGAGACCAAGAGTACAGAAATCTTTCCTTTTCAGAACCAAGTTTCCAACTTTGGCAACTGTCTCATTTGGGTTGTCTGTCCCCAAAGCCCATTCAAGCTTAAACACAAATGAGAGAAGAAATTGCATAGTATATATTAAAAGATTCTGCATTCTGCATTTCTGCACTGAAAACTGTCATTCACATACCATTGCTGATTGCCTATGACTTGGCAGACAATCCCAACACACTCTACTGGCAGACAGGTGTTTGATGTTACACACAATTTCATTTTCTGCTGTAAAAAAAAAAAAAAAGTGTATAATTACATACAACTTGCATCAGGATATATTAAGACTTAATACAAGATATATTAAAGGGGTGGTATAATGCCCTTTTCACAAGATGTAAAATATATCTATGATGTCCCCAGAGCGTGTGTGTGAAGTTTTAGTGCAAAATACCCCACAGATATTTTTGTATAGCAAGTTAAAGTTGTCACTTTTTGAGGGTTTGCAAAAACGCACCGTTTTGTGCCTGGTCCTTTAAACTTTGCAGATGTTGTTTATGCGCAAACAGCAACATTACACACTAACTAAAGTTAGAAAAGTGAAATCACACTCAACCACCCCTTTAACACTTACTACTGGTTGGGACCATCATTGAGGTCGAGATTGTGTCTTCCATCTCAATGTCTATGTCCTCCATCTCAATGTATATGTCCTCCATCTCACTGTCTATGTCCTCCATCTCAATGTCTATGTCCTCCATCTCAATGTCTATGTCCTCCATCTCACTGTCTATGTCCTCCATCTCAATGTCTATGTCCTCCATCTCAATGTCTATGTCCTCTATCTCAATGTCTATGTCCTCCATCTCACTGTCTATGTCCTCCATCTCAATGTATATGTCCTCCATCTCAATGTATATGTCCTCCATCTCACTGTCTATGTCCTCCATCTCAATGTCTATGTCCTCCATCTCAATGTCTATGTCCTCCATCTCACTGTCTATGTCCTCCATCTCAATGTCTATGTCCTCCATCTCAATGTCTATGTCCTCCATCTCAATGTCTATGTCCTCCATCTCACTGTCTATGTCTTCCATCTCAATGTCTATGTCCTCCATCTCAATGTATATGTCCTCCATCTCACTGTCTATGTCCTCCATCTCAATGTCTATGTCCTCCATCTCAATGTCTATGTCCTCCATCTCACTGTCTATGTCCTCCATCTCAATGTCTATGTCCTCCATCTCAATGTCCTCCATCTCACTGTCTATGTCCTCCATCTCACTGTCTATGTCCTCCATCTCACTGTCTATGTCCTCCATCTCACTGTCTATGTCCTCCATCTCACTGTCTATGTCCTCCATCTCAATGTCTATGTCCTCCATCTCACTGTCTATGTCCTCCATCTCACTGTCTATGTCCTCCATCTCAATGTCTATGTCCTCCATCTCACTGTCTATGTCCTCCATCTCACTGTCTATGTCCTCCATCTCAATGTCTATGTCCTCCATCTCACTGTCTATGTCCTCCATCTCACTGTCTATGTCCTCCATCTCAGTGTCTATGTCCTCCATCTCAGTGTCTATGGGGACTGGTTCCTCAGTGGAGATGTCAGAATTTTCTATAACAATACAAACAGCCAACAAGAGCTATTTCCTTTAAACACACACACTAAATGGTGGTCTATGCATTTCCACTAATTCATTCATACATGCATGCATACATACATACATACATATATAAATAAATAAAGATATTTTAATTTACCCAGCACAGCCTGTCCAAGCATATTCTTCACCAACTTTGATCCAAAAGTCTTCATTAATCTAGTTCTCACTTTGTTGTTCTTGTTTTCGTTATAGTGGTGAATTATTGTCCTCATTTGAAACAGATGTGTTGATGGCTGAGACATGTTCAAAAAGTAGTTATTTTTTCTCATTTTTGCAAACAGTTGCTCTGCAACCTGGCTATTTATTTTGCCAGCTAGTTGAGGCACAATAGTGATCTTCCTCAGAACATCTCTACTGTCTTTGGTATTGCTCTCGTGAAAACGGTCAGACAATACGTAATGATCCGAAGATCCTGTCACTGGGTGTCCTTGAGGATTGCTCACACTCATTTTTTCTTCCAGCCAAGGGAAGGACACTTTCAGATTTCCAGATTTGGCAAGTTTAATGTTTTCTTCATTGGGTTCTGCTAAGCGTCCTTCATATGGACAAATAGGTATGCTTTCTGGTGCCCTTAGATTGGCATGTGTTGCTAAACCACGTGCAAAGTCATAAATAATGATGTTCGGCAGATGCTTCCATGAGAACAGAAGATCAGCAAAATCTCGAGGGCTTTCTGCTCGAAGATTGCATTTTAGACTGTAAACTACGCCACATGGGCACATGACTCCCCAGCCTCCTAGTATAACACAAAAACAATATTTTTTTTAAACATGACTGTATTGCCAATATATTGACTGTAATATCAAAGGTTATATTTGTAACACCAGACAAAACAGTATTATAAATTAAGCTCACCAGAGGCACCCCAGATTTTCTCAAAGATTTTGTCATATGTTTGCCTCGATTTCATTTCATTTGACAATCTGAGGAGGAGGTCACTCCGAGATCCAGTAGAGTTCAGACCACATTCTTTGCATAGATTCCGAATAACATTAACCTACAAAAAAAAATATTTGAATATAGTGTAGTATATATATATTTAATTCATACAAATAAATATATCTGCTTGAAAGAATAGAGAATGATGTATGCAAGTAGTTATAAAGAATTCATATATCATTCATTGAAAAAAAGACTGTGTTTTACTTTAGGAAAAGTGGTTTTATTTAATTTTAAGATATTTTTAAGTTAAAGTACTTAAATCTGTATCTGTATTGCACGTTCAACTAAATCTGTATCTGTATTGCACGTTCAAATAAAATAATTTATATTAGCAGGTTAATATATGTTTTCTCCAGGAGTATATGGGTCTGGAAATTTTAGAGAAATTCTAAATGAATGCATTTCAATTTAAACCCATTATATATTTAGTCGACTAAATCTACTGTAGATTTAGTCGACTAAAATCTTATTGTATTTTCGCCGACTAAAACTAGTCTAAAACTAAAACACTTCAGATGACTAAAATATGACTAAAACTAAATGACATTTTAGTCAAAAGACTATGACTAAAACTAAATGACATTTTAGTCAAAAGACTATGACTAAAACTAAATCAAAATTTGCTGTCAAAATTAACACTGATTGGAAAAAATAGTAGCAGTTTTACAAACAAACCTTTTGCTTTTGAAGTTCTTCCTTCAGCCTCTCCTCGGTCACCGTAATTTCTGCAGTCTCTGATGCAGACTTTGAAGAATGAAGTTTTTCATACTCTGTGTTTAGCACACTATCTGAACGGCGTGTGTTCTTGCCAATCCAAGGAGCCCAGAAGTGATACATTGGTTTAACAACAAATGGATTTTGTGCACCACCTACAAAAGCAGCATTTAAAACATAATAAGCTGTGTGATTCTTTTAATTTCTTTGCAATATAGTGGGAAAAAAACTGTTTGCACATACTTGTAACAAATCCACGACATATCATCTCTTTGGACAAAGCCTCCCAGAATGTTTCCAGATTGACTTCCCCTTGAAAGTTTTCTGGAGGTTCCTCTATGTCACTTACTGGAAGAAAACGATACTTGGTTACTCACGTAACCTCGGTTCTCTCTAGAGAGGGAACGAGTATTGCGTAAGGAACTTACGCTACGGGAAAAGTCATCTTTTCTCGAGATACTGAAGCCAAAAAATTATCCTTAATTTTTCATATTTTGTCAACGCAGTGCAGCAGGCGGCACAGCAGAGCTAGAGCGGGCAATACTGCGTGCTCATTGGCTGCCGCGCGGCAACTGCTTAAGCCTACCAGTGAGCCCCGCGTGACGTCACGCCCAATCAGGGCGCGCGCGCCCTCGCGCGTCACAGCCCGCCAGAAGGGGCGGCGTCAGAGCGTATATAAACAGGGCTCGGAGGCTTAACTCTCTGGTTTCTGTCGAATGAAGCGACATGAGCTCGGGGCGCAAGCACGGCAGGGAACGCAATACTCGTTCCCTCTCTAGAGAGAACCGAGGTTACGTGAGTAACCAAGTATCGTTCTCTTACGAGAGGTTCTCTCGTATTGCGTAAGGAACTTACGCTACGGGAACCCTTTGTCAACGCCGTGCGCGCCATGCATCCACACACAACTCCAGGGGGAGGGGACCCGGGGAGTGAAGAGTGGGGAGAGAGGTGGCCAGCAATGCGGGCCAACACATGTACATAAGCACCCATAGGGAGAAACAGAGCGGCACAGCCGGTCTGTATATAAGAGCTTTCCCTGAAAGTGCGGCTCGACCAGGAGAGTCAAATCTAATATCCAGCCTGCGAAAGAGCAGTGCATGAACATGATTTTAGACTGCAAGAAGTTTAGCCTGCAGGGCGGGAACTTCCAGGTTATAAAACCTAACAAATGTTGACGGGGAGGCCCAGCCCGCTGCCGTACAAATGTCATGAATGGAAATCCCACTGGACCATGCCCACGATGAGGCAACGCCTCTGGTGGAATGAGCCCGTATGCCCAGAGGGCACTGCAGGTCTTTGGACGCATATGCTGTCGCGATAGCATCCACTATCCATCTGGATAACGTCTGTTTCGAGGCGGCGAGACCCTTGGTGCGCCCACCAAACGAAACAAAGAGCTGCTCTGAGAGCCTGAAGGCTGCAGAGCGCGTAATATAAAGCCTTAACGCCCTGACAGGGCAAAGGAGATTATTATCGACCTCGTTGGCTGCCGGCGGCAGGGCTGAGAGGGAAATAACCTGTGCTCTGAAAGGAGTACCCAACACTTTAGGGACATAGCCATGTCTGGGTTTGAGAATGACTAACGAGTCGTTAGGTCCAAACTCGAGACACGACGCGCTAACTGATAGCGCATGTAAGTCACCCACGCGTTTTACTGAGGCGAGGGCCAGCAGAAAAACGGTTTTGAAAGTGAGGTATTTGAGACCCACAGAGTCTAGCGGCTCGAAGGGAAAAGCTTTAAGGGCCTCCAGGACCAAAGACAGACCTGTGGAACCTCACAGGACTGAGAGTTCAAACTCTTCCCTGTACACCATTTATTAAACACTGACCATTTAGACGCATAGAGCCGCCTCGTCGAGGGGGCTCTGGACTGCGAGATCGTGTTAACTACCCCTTCTGGCAGATCAACGAATATTCGTTGATTACCCACGCATGCAGAGACCAGTGCTCTGGATGGGGATGCAGAATTGATCCTCGGGCTTGAGAGAGAAGGTCTCTCCTCACCGGAATCGGCCACGGGGCTGTGTCTGACATGTTCACCAGCTCCGGGAACCAGGGTTGGTTCTCCCAGTGCGGGGCTATGAGGAGCACTGCGCAGCGCGTTTCCCTGATCTTCGCTAATACCTGCGCTCCGCGGGGTACTTTCGATTTCAGCCAGCATTGAAGCGGGCGCATACGAAGTAAACCCAGCCGTAGGACCGCTGCGGCTGATGCCATATGGCCTAACAGCCTTTGGAAGCGTTTCAGAGGGAGGTATCTGCCCTTTTGGACGGATGCGGCGAGGTGTCGAACACAGCGCGCGCGCTGTTCTGACAGCCTGGCGGTCATCGCCACCGAGTCCAGTTCTATTCCCAGGAAGGAAATAAACTGACTGGGGATAAGTGAGCTCTTGTCCCAGTTCACCGAAAGACCCAGGCTTTCCAGATGACTGAGAAGCGCTATCTTGTGAGAGATGAGTTCCTCTTTTGACTGCGCTAGAATGAGCCAATCGTCCAGATAGTTCAGGATTCGCATGCCCTGTTTTCTCGGGCGAATTAGCGCGAGGATCTGCCTGGTCGTAAGCATTTTGAACGGCCGTCTCATGAGGGCTCTGTTCAAATGTCTCAGATCTAATATGGGTCTGAGCCCGCCGTCCTTCTTGGGCACGAGGAAATAACGGCTGTAAAAGCCCGCCTCGGTCAGAGAAGGAGGAACTCTCTCTATCGCCTTTTTTCGCAGCAGCTTCGCTATCTCTGCATGCAGCAGATGGGCCGCTTCTGCGTTCACTTTCGTTTCGGTCCGGGCTAGAAAGCGCTGAGGCCGACGACTGAACTGTAGCGAATAGCCCTGTATTACCGTGTCCAGCACCCATGTCGACACACCCGGAATAGCCTTCCATGCATTCGCACTCATAGCTAGGGGTCGAATGGCCTCTGAGTTCCGTCCGTCGCATAGCGCGGGACGAGGAATCTGCAGTGGCGGGCGCGCACTGCGCGCTGAGACAGTGCTGCGAGACGGGGACTCGCTGATAGCAGTGACCGGCCGAACTGCGCTGGGAGAGCGCGCGTGAGTGTTTACAGCAGAGTGTGAACGCGGGGGAGCGGGCACAGGACTCTTTATTAAAACACGGCCGGTGGCGGTGGCGATATTTGAACCCCGAATGTGTGAGACAGGGCGAGCAGTGTGTAGTTGTGAGCACTCGTGAGCGGGCACATTTCCTACACTTATCGCTCGAGCGGCAAGAGCGCGCTTTATGCGAGTGTGCTCTGTAGGGTACACAGGGGGATTTGTGCTTGTGTGTATAAATGAACACTGGGTTGTGGGCATATTCACTACACTCATAACACTGTCGGCCTGAGCCGAATGGCCAGATATTATGCTCATCTTGTGATTTATCTGGGTCGCCGTAAAATCGCCGTTTGAGTGCAGGCGAGTGAGTCGACAGACTGGCTCGTTGGCTGCTGAAAACACTACTGCAGTAGCCTTTCTTAAGGGGACTGGCAGAGGAAGACAGATGAGTTTTGACGGCGGTCCGGCCGCAGCGGGACCCGGCCGTCTTTTCCTCCCGACGAGTGCTAGGAGGACTTCGCAGGCTCGGGCTTCAGCGAGACTCGAGGCCGAGGCCCTCGCGGGGGCGGCGGCCTGCGCTGGCTGGTTGAGCGGGACCTAGGGCGGCCGCGCTGGCGCTGCTGTGTGGTCGGAGGGCGGGAAGAGCGCTGGGCAGAGCTGCGTGCAGGAGGCTCTGTGCTAGAGCGGCCTGCAGCGGAGCTCGAGCGGCGAGGCAGGAAGAGGCTCATAGCCTGTGATGCCTTCTGCACCTCCGTAAACCGGTCCACGAGGCCACTCACTGCTGGTCCGAAGAGGCCGGTGGGGGAGAGCGGGGCGTTAAGGAAGACGGACCGCTCTGATTCTCCCATATCGGCTAGCGTCAGCCACAGGTGGTGCTCTGTGACGGTGAGCGAGGCCATTGAGTGACCGATAGCTTGTGCAGCTACCTTGGTAGCGCGGAGAGAGAGATCTGTCGCGCTGCGTAGGTCGGTCAAGGTGGTCTGGTCGGGGCCCTTCTCGTCCAGCTGGCGGAGGAGGTCGGCCTGAAGGACCTGAAGGACCGCCATCGTGTGCAGGGCTGAAGCGGCCTGTCCGTTAGCCAAGAAGGCGCAGTGAACGAACGCCGAAGTAGTCCTGCAGGCCTTGGACGGGAGGGCAGACTTTGAGCGCCATCTCGCGGATGGGGGGCAAAGGTGCGCTGCGACCGCCTGTTCGACCGGAGTGATGTTGTTGTATCCCTTCTCCGCGGCTCTGTCCACCTGGGAGAGAGCAGCTGAAGCTGAAGAGCGGAGCCTGGCCGAAACCGGAGCGTTCCACGCTTTGGAGAGTTCTTCGTGGAGCTCGGGCAGAAAAGGCGCTGGTCTGGACGCTGTAGACTGGCGGCGGTTGGGCAGGAAGCATCCATCGAGCCTGTTCGGTGGAGGCACCGCAGGCGGGGACCACTCGAGGCCTAAGCGCTCGACTGCCGTCGTGAGGAGGCGGAAAAGCTCGGCGTCCACACCGGTATGGGTCCTGCCAGACACTCTGGAAGACGAGGCGGAGCGGAGTGAACCGGACCACTCTTCGCTGTCTGACGCCAGAAGAGAGCAGCTGTCCAGAAGCGCGTCCACTTCCGCTTCATTCTCAGAGGCGACGGCATCGCGGGCCTTAGCCGGCGGCTGCGCGTCGGGAAGCGGGGGAGGCGAGGGAGAGAGCGAGGCTCGCGGGAGGTGCTCCGGCGAGGGCCTGACTCGAATCTCCGGCTCCGGTGGTCTCTGCGAGCGGCGTTTCTTCTTACGGAGACAGTTGGAGCGGGTTCTGCATTGAACAAGGCGAGTCGAGCCCGCAGGGTCGACATCGGCAGTTCCTCGCAGAATTCGCAGCCGCCCGTAGACAAGGCAACGGCTGCATGGTCACGCCCCAGGCAGAGAGCGCAGATCACGTGGCGGTCTCTGTCGCTGAGCGGAGAGCGGCATGAACCGCATGAAACTCGAGGCATTTTGAAACTGACTTGCTCTTTTAGTGAGTGCTGCAAGAAAAACACACACAAGGCAAGCGAGAAAGGATATATCGCCGGATAGCTGAGCTGGCACGGCAGGCTGAAGGCGGCGAAGATTCGACCGGCTTCCTCAGGCTGTCCTAGGCTGGCTCGTTGCTGGTTTCGACGGCGACGGCTTCTCTCAGAGTGCAGCGATGCGAAGAGCTTCGCTGAAGAGACAGAAACCAGAGAGTTAAGCCTCCGAGCCCTGTTTATATACGCTCTGACGCCGCCCCTTCTGGCGGGCTGTGACGCGCGAGGGCGCGCGCGCCCTGATTGGGCGTGATGTCACGCGGGGCTCACTGGTAGGCTTAAGCAGTTGCCGCGCGGCAGCCAATGAGCACGCAGTATTGCCCGCTCTAGCTCTGCTGTGCCGCCTGCTGCACTGCGTTGACAAAATATGAAAAATTAAGGATAATTTTTTGGCTTCAGTATCTCGAGAAAAGATGACTTTTCCCGTAGCGTAAGTTCCTTACGCAATACGAGAGAACCTCTCGTAAGAGAACAAAAATGTCACTATATGGCAATAACGTGAAGAAAAATTAAATAGAAAATAAACAAGTAAAACAACTTGGAAATGAAAATGATTACAATAAACATACCAGAAAACTGGAAAACACCCTTTCTGTGTAGATCCATTATCACAACAGGGGGATAATCACCACAGGTAACGCATGAATACTTGTACTCATGTTTTGTAAGGGCCTCAAAGTGTAGATAGGCATGCAGCACCGTGTCTGCTGACGGAAACTTTAAACCGGTCAAATCTTGCAAAAAATCAACGGCTCTGCTCACAGAAGTATGCACCTGGAATAAACAAAATCTGTTTTAAGTAACATACATAATAGGGCTGTCACGATGTTAGATTTTTCACACCACGTTATTGTGGCCAAAAGATTTCACGATATCGATATATCGCGATATCTATATAATCTGTGTGTGTGTGTGGGGGGGGGGTCGGTCAAATAAATTTTTATTATAGTTTTTCTTTTTTACACAACAAATATAAGGATACTGACAAACACAAGGCACATGCATTACTTCTTGTATACTCAATCTATGTCAAATATTTGTGAAGGAAGACAAGCCTGTGATATATACACTAGATGTCACCTTGGCTACGGCAGTTTATGTTTAAAGGAATTGTTTAATTTGGACTTCTCTGTGCATGCTCTTTGAGGTGGTGACCATAGACCTGCATTAAATGACTGACAGACAAGAACCGTTTAACCTAAAAATATCAAAATTGAAACTACTGAGGAAAAAAAGACACCTACATCTTGGATGCCCTTGAGGTAAGCTAAAACATACAAAAATTTAATTTCAAAATGAACCATCCCTTTAACCTCAGAGCATCCGTTAACTGAATGAATTGAGAATCTCACCTGAGAATCTCACCTGAAAATCCAATAACATCAACAATTTTCATTCAAGCAGCTGATTTCTGTGAATGAATGTAATTTAATGTACAGGGTGGGCCATTTATATGGATACACCGTAACAACATGGGAATGGTTGGTGACAGGGTTTCTGCAGGTTTCAGTAAGTCAAATTTAAGACCTTTTTAAGACATTTTAAGACCATAAAGATTGAAATTTAAGACCTACACGACGCATTATCCAAGTTAGATAGATAGTTACCTCGGGATCATTAGAGTATCTATCTATCTATCTTCCTATCTATCTAGGATTATCTGATGTGTGTGTGTGTGTGTGTGAGAGAGAGAGTGGGAGGTAGATATTTTTTTTTTTTTTTATAGAAAATTGTACTTTTGCATATTGCATATTATTATCCAAAATTATCACGGTTATCACAGAATCCTGTTCAAAAAGTACTAATACTACAGAATGAAGTCAATTCAACAAGTTTTATGTCGAAAAACAGCAAATAACAAATTGATTAGCATCAATATGCACTTTTTGTTTACGTGAACATTAAAATACCATTAAAAATGATGGCCAGATTTTGAAAGAGTGTCTTGCAACATGTTATCTACTAACATGTACAAGTTAAAATAAAGTTTTGACAAAAAAGGTTTTATACAAAGATACATTTGAACAAACTTGAGCGCGCAAAAGACGCGATATGTGAACGGCCTCTGGCGAGCTAGCTCATATCAAGCCACGAGCGACTGGCAGCACGCGAGCGACGTGTTGGAGACCCCTGCTAGAGCTCCGCTTTGTAGGCTACAACTCGATATACTTTTTTGCTACTTTGTAATAACTTTAAGCGGCCAGGAGTATTTACGTGTCATGTTACTGTTCATTTTAAACATTGTGGTTATCGCCAAAACCGGTATATTGTCACACTCTAAATTAACACAATGTCGATATTTCATACTTTGAATATCACAATTATCATCAACACCGGTATATTGTCACACTCTAAATTAACACAATGTCGATATTTCATACTTTGAATATCACAATTATTGTCAACACCGGTATATTGCGACACCCCTAATACATATATACCAACACCATAGTGTTAAATTAAAAGTTACCTGGAGAAGGCTTCTCAAGGTTAGGCATAAGGGTAGGGCAAGGATGATGTGGTCATTGAAGTTATGTAGTTGGTCTTTCCACTCCTGGTAGCGGTAGAACATTCCACAAAGTGGGCACTGCTTACAGTAGGTGGCAACGTCTAAAATGTAAACAAGTAATACATCAGAGGACAATTTAGCTGAATATCACACACGAAATTACATAACACCAAATCATACCTTCAACAATGTTTGTGAGTATTTTAGCCTTCTTTGTAATTAGGATGGGATCACTGAGTGGAACGACACCTGGACAACTCTGACAGATGCTTTCATCTGGACAAAGGTTTCTTGGATAATCTTTTTCTGGTGATGGTACATGCACATCGTCTGGTAGATCAACGGGTATCTTCTTGTGCTGAAGAATGTAACATACCATATTATTTAGCCCCAGATCTTTTGGAGGATAAACAGGACTGTCTTCTCTGAAATCCTTCTCCTCAGACTGTGCATGTGGCTCTTTGTGTGGTGATTCTTCTCTGCTGAAGACTGTTCGAAACAACTCACGTTGTGTCTGAAAAAGGTGCCATTTTGCAATACATTTGTGCACACATGAACGCCGCAATTTGGCACAGGGACAATGCCATGTGTTTAATTTTGAGTCATACGCAACCATTACACGTCCCAACCGGCTGTAATAGGAGACACTGGGTTCGAATACTGAAATCAACTTCTTTGTTTCAGGGGTGCCAATCGAAGTTTGAACAGAGAGTGGAATGCAATTGCTGTTGGCAAGCTGCTGCCGAGTAAGGCATATCTTCTTCTTTTCATTACTAAACCACTTTGCTTTTACCATCTCGGTTAAAATCTCCTCTTTCAGGGAGACTAGTTACAGAGCGGATGTGTTTGCACTGATATGATGACAGGCCACTCCTCTGTGCAACTTCCATGTTGACCTGACATTCATGTGATTCACAGATGACCTTATGGTGTTCTCCCCATGTCTTGAGCTGAATATGAAGAGGAACACTGTGACCCTTGGTAACTTTAAGGACTGTAAATACGCCATTTGTCTTGTCAATGCATTGGCTAGCAAGATGGAATGTGGCATTAATGTCCTGTATTGGCTGTTCTGTGTGTTTGCGGTCAATGTGTTTTTTTAAGTTTTTTCTATTAATGAGGATATTGCAAACTGGGCTTTTTTTTTTTATCACAGGCTGCACACGAACCCTTCCTGAGGAGAATGCAGCAGTGGCTGGAGATGGTGTGCTCAGCGCAGGAGTGGCTGGAGATGGTGTGCTCAGCGCTACAGTGGCTGGAGATGGTGTGCTCAGCGCTACAGTGGCTGGAGATGGTGTGCTCAGCGCTACAGTGGCTGGAGATGGTGTGCTCAGCGCTACAGTGGCTGGAGATGGTGTGCTCAGCGCTACAGTGGCTGGAGATGGTGTGCTCAGCGCTACAGTGGCTGGAGATGGTGTGCTCATCGCTACAGTGGCTGGAGATTGTGTGCTCAGCGCAGGAGTGGCTGGAGATGGTGTGCTCAGCGCTACAGTGGCTGGAGATGGTGTGCTCAGCGCAGGAGTGGCTGGAGATGGTGTGCTCATCGCTACAGTGGTTGGAGATGGTGTGCTCAGCGCAGGAGTGGCTGGAGATGGTGTGCTCAGCGCTACAGTGGCTGGAGATGGTGTGCTCAGCGCAGGAGTGGCTGGAGATGGTGTGCTCATCGCTACATTGGTTGGAGATGGTGTGCTCAGCGCAGGAGTGGCTGGAGATGGTGTGCTCAGCGCTACAGTGGCTGGAGATGGTGTGCTCATCGCTACAGTGGCTGGAGATGGTGTGCTCAGCGCTACAGTGGTTGGAGATGGTGTGCTCAGCGCTACAGTGGCTGGAGATGGTGTGCTCAGCGCAGGAGTGGCTGGAGATGGTGTGCTCAGCGCTACAGTGGCTGGAGATGGTGTGCTCAGCGCTACAGTGGCTGGAGATTGTGTGCTCATCGCTACAGTGGTTG
Source organism: Abramis brama (assembly GCF_963993115.1). Lineage (NCBI taxonomy): Eukaryota > Metazoa > Chordata > Actinopteri > Cypriniformes > Leuciscidae > Abramis > Abramis brama. The sequence continues at coordinate 529,372 of NC_139984.1, read as the reverse complement.
GAGATGGTGTGCTCAGCGCAGGAGTGGCTGGAGATGGTGTGCTCATCGCTACAGTGGCTGGAGATGGTGTGCTCAGCGCTACAGTGGCTGGAGATTGTGTGCTCAGCGCTACAGTGGCTGGAGATGGTGTGCTCATCGCTACAGTGGCTGGAGATGGTGTGCTCAGCGCTACAGTGGTTGGAGATGGTGTGCTCAGCGCAGGAGTGGCTGGAGATGGTGTGCTCATCACTACAGTGGCTGGAGATGGTGTGCTCAGCGCAGGAGTGGCTGGAGATGGTGTGCTCATCGCTACAGTGGTTGGAGATGGTGTGCTCAGCGCAGGAGTGGCTGGAGATGGTGTGCTCAGCGCTACAGTGGCTGGAGATGGTGTGCTCAGCGCTACAGTGGCTGGAGATGGTGTGCTCATCGCTACAGTGGCTGGAGATGGTGTGCTCAGCGCTACAGTGGTTGGAGATGGTGTGCTCAGCGCTACAGTGGCTGGAGATGGTGTGCTCAGCGCTACAGTGGCTGGAGATGGTGTGCTCAGCGCTACAGTGGCTGGAGATTGTGTGCTCAGCGCAGGAGTGGCTGGAGATGGTGTGCTCAGCGCTACAGTGGCTGGAGATGGTGTGCTCAGCGCAGGAGTGGCTGGAGATGGTGTGCTCATCGCTACAGTGGTTGGAGATGGTGTGCTCAGCGCAGGAGTGGCTGGAGATGGTGTGCTCAGCGCTACAGTGGCTGGAGATGGTGTGCTCAGCGCTACAGTGGCTGGAGATGGTGTGCTCATCGCTACAGTGGTTGGAGATGGTGTGCTCAGCGCAGGAGTGGCTGGAGATGGTGTGCTCAGCGCTACAGTGGCTGGAGATGGTGTGCTCAGCGCAGGAGTGGCTGGAGATGGTGTGCTCATCGCTACAGTGGTTGGAGATGGTGTGCTCAGCGCAGGAGTGGCTGGAGATGGTGTGCTCAGCGCTACAGTGGCTGGAGATGGTGTGCTCATCGCTACAGTGGCTGGAGATGGTGTGCTCAGCGCTACAGTGGTTGGAGATGGTGTGCTCAGCGCTACAGTGGCTGGAGATGGTGTGCTCAGCGCAGGAGTGGCTGGAGATGGTGTGCTCAGCGCTACAGTGGCTGGAGATGGTGTGCTCAGCGCTACAGTGGCTGGAGATTGTGTGCTCATCGCTACAGTGGTTGGAGATGGTGTGCTCAGCGCAGGAGTGGCTGGAGATGGTGTGCTCAGCGCTACAGTGGCTGGAGATGGTGTGCTCATCGCTACAGTGGCTGGAGATGGTGTGCTCATCGCTACAGTGGCTGGAGATGGTGTGCTCAGCGCTACAGTGGCTGGAGATGGTGTGCTCAGCGCTACAGTGGTTGGAGATGGTGTGCTCAGCGCTACAGTGGCTGGAGATGGTGTGCTCAGCGCTACAGTGGTTGGAGATGGTGTGCTCAGCGCAGGAATGGCTGGAGATGGTGTGCTCATCGCTACAGTGGCTGGAGATGGTGTGCTCATCACTACAGTGGCTGGAGATGGTGTGCTCAGCGCTACAGTGGCTGGAGATGGTGTGCTCAGCGCTACAGTGGTTGGAGATGGTGTGCTCAGCGCAGGAGTGGCTGGAGATGGTGTGCTCATCACTACAGTGGCTGGAGATGGTGTGCTCAGCGCAGGAGTGGCTGGAGATGGTGTGCTCATCGCTACAGTGGTTGGAGATGGTGTGCTCAGCGCAGGAGTGGCTGGAGATGGTGTGCTCAGCGCTACAGTGGCTGGAGATGGTGTGCTCAGCGCTACAGTGGCTGGAGATGGTGTGCTCATCGCTACAGTGGCTGGAGATGGTGTGCTCAGCGCTACAGTGGTTGGAGATGGTGTGCTCAGCGCAGGAGTGGCTGGAGATGGTGTGCTCATCACTACAGTGGCTGGAGATGGTGTGCTCAGCGCAGGAGTGGCTGGAGATGGTGTGCTCATCGCTACAGTGGTTGGAGATGGTGTGCTCATCGCTACAGTGGTTGGAGATGGTGTGCTCAGCGCTACAGTGGTTGGAGATGGTGTGCTCATCGCTACAGTGGCTGGAGATGGTGTGCTCAGCGCTACAGTGGCTGGAGATGGTGTGCTCAGCGCTACAGTGGTTGGAGATGGTGTGCTCAGCGCAGGAGTGGCTGGAGATGGTGTGCTCATCGCTACAGTGGCTGGAGATGGTGTGCTCAGCGCTACAGTGGTTGGAGATGGTGTGCTCAGCGCAGGAGTGGCTGGAGATGGTGTGCTCATCGCTACAGTGGTTGGAGATGGTGTGCTCAGCGCAGGAGTGGCTGGAGATGGTGTGCTCAGCGCTACAGTGGCTGGAGATGGTGTGCTCAGCGCAGGAGTGGCTGGAGATGGTGTGCTCATCGCTACAGTGGTTGGAGATGGTGTGCTCAGCGCAGGAGTGGCTGGAGATGGTGTGCTCAGCGCTACAGTGGCTGGAGATGGTGTGCTCAGCGCTACAGTGGCTGGAGATGGTGTGCTCATCGCTACAGTGGCTGGAGATGGTGTGCTCAGCGCAGGAGTGGCTGGAGATGGTGTGCTCATCGCTACAGTGGCTGGAGATGGTGTGCTCAGCGCAGGAGTGGCTGGAGATGGTGTGCTCAGCGCTACAGTGGCTGGAGATGGTGTGCTCAGCGCTACAGTGGCTGGAGATGGTGTGCTCATCGCTACAGTGGCTGGAGATGGTGTGCTCAGCGCTACAGTGGTTGGAGATGGTGTGCTCAGCGCAGGAGTGGCTGGAGATGGTGTGCTCATCACTACAGTGGCTGGAGATGGTGTGCTCAGCGCAGGAGTGGCTGGAGATGGTGTGCTCAGCGCTACAGTGGCTGGAGATGGTGTGCTCAGCGCTACAGTGGCTGGAGATGGTGTGCTCAGCGCTACAGTGGCTGGAGATGGTGTGCTCAGCGCTACAGTGGTTGGAGATGGTGTGCTCAGCGCAGGAGTGGCTGGAGATGGTGTGCTCATCGCTACAGTGGCTGGAGATGGTGTGCTCAGCGCTACAGTGGTTGGAGATGGTGTGCTCAGCGCAGGAGTGGCTGGAGATGGTGTGCTCATTGCTACAGTGGTTGGAGATGGTGTGCTCAGCGCAGGAGTGGCTGGAGATGGTGTGCTCAGCGCTACAGTGGCTGGAGATGGTGTGCTCAGCGCAGGAGTGGCTGGAGATGGTGTGCTCATCGCTACAGTGGTTGGAGATGGTGTGCTCAGCGCAGGAGTGGCTGGAGATGGTGTGCTCAGCGCTACAGTGGCTGGAGATGGTGTGCTCAGCGCTACAGTGGCTGGAGATGGTGTGCTCATCGCTACAGTGGCTGGAGATGGTGTGCTCAGCGCAGGAGTGGCTGGAGATGGTGTGCTCAGCGCTACAGTGGCTGGAGATGGTGTGCTCAGCGCAGGAGTTGCTGGAGATGGTGTGCTCAGCGCTACAGTGGCTGGAGATGGTGTGCTCAGCGCTACAGTGGCTGGAGATGGTGTGCTCAGCGCTACAGTGGCTGGAGATGGTGTGCTCATCGCTACAGTGGTTGGAGATGGTGTGCTCAGCGCAGGAGTGGCTGGAGATGGTGTGCTCAGCGCAGGAGTGGCTGGAGATGGTGTGCTCAGCGCTACAGTGGCTGGAGATGGTGTGCTCATCGCTACAGTGGCTGGAGATTGTGTGCTCAGCGCAGGAGTGGCTGGAGATGGTGTGCTCAGCGCTACAGTGGCTGGAGATGGTGTGCTCAGCGCAGGAGTGGCTGGAGATGGTGTGCTCATCGCTACAGTGGTTGGAGATGGTGTGCTCAGCGCAGGAGTGGCTGGAGATGGTGTGCTCAGCGCTACAGTGGCTGGAGATGGTGTGCTCATCGCTACAGTGGCTGGAGATGGTGTGCTCAGCGCAGGAGTGGCTGGAGATGGTGTGCTCAGCGCTACAGTGGTTGGAGATGGTGTGCTCAGCGCTACAGTAGCTGGAGATAGTGTGCTCAGCGCAGGAGTGGCTGGAGATGGTGTGCTCATCGCTACAGTGGTTGGAGATGGTGTGCTCAGCGCAGGAGTGGCTGGAGATGGTGTGCTCATCGCTACAGTGGCTGGAGATGGTGTGCTCAGCACTACAGTGGCTGGAGATGGTGTGCTCAGCGCTACAGTGGCTGGAGATGGTGTGCTCAGCGCAGGAGTGGCTGGAGATGGTGTACTCAGCGCTACAGTGGCTGGAGATTGTGTGCTCAGCGCAGGAGTGGCTGGAGATGGTGTACTCATTGTTGATTTAAAAATCTGGCTTTCCCCTGTTGTTTAATTTCATGGAAACAGACACCTGTGATTTTGCCAAGAGATCTCTTATTTATTTGGTTTATAAAACATAGGAGGGAGAGACAATGGACTAAGCGAAGATCTAATTCAGCTTCTCAGTCATCTTTCCTACATTTCCATCTCTTCCTAATTTTCGGACAAAAGGCTTGGTCTTTATACCACTGACCAATGAAAAAAAACATCACCATAGGAACACATACATTCAGCAGAAGAACATATGGTTTCCATTAACATAGGAATGTATACCCTGCATATACATTTCAGTCTCCAACTCAGCACACAATTCAGTCCAAAGTCTCCCAAAGTCTCTCCCACATATTCACAAAATACATTGAGTACAAACAATTATGAATGTATATAAAAAATATAAAAGAGATACATAATACTACTGATTATGAATATTAATAAAAAGTAATAATAATACTAAAAAACATTAAATGATGAAATTTGAGTCTTCAGTCCCTCCACTGGAACTACGGCCGTCAGTTCCACCATCATTCCCAGGTGGCCAACCTATAGAAGTGATAGTGAGGAGGAAAAGCAGACCAAGAAATAGAATAGAAGACTAGAAACAGAAATGAAAACAAAACAAAAAGTAAAGAACAAAGAACCCCAACCCATGTTATGTCCCCGCATACTATGTGTCATTTAACATCTATGTGTGAGCATTTAAAAATGAACCCCAATCATCTAAGGAAAGAAAAAATAATAAGTCTTCTGCCAGTGCCTTGACTCGTTAATTACTTAACTCCTCAAGTTCCTGGCCAAAACAACAAACTAAAATAAACGTTGATGTTAAAGGATCCTATCCTTGGGGTAGAAAATCAGTTCATTGTTTGTGAGGTTGTGTTTTGTATGTAGTGTAGAATGTGTAAAATCTTCTATTTCACACCGAATTTCCCGTTCCCGGTTCTATCCATTTGGTTAGTAATAACCAATTTAACAGGTTTGGTACTTTTCTTCCTAGTGACACATATGATGAGATTTATTGCTAACAGAATCACCAAGACTACTACCATAGTCAAAACTATCCATTCTGACCATGACAGATTTCCTGGAATTTTAGTTAATTTTGTCTCAGACATCAATTTAGCTATTCCATTCGCTACTATGACATGACCCATTGCTTGAATTCCCTCCTCTTGGGCTGCCTTAACACTTCCTTTAACTCTCTTAACCATTTCAAAGAGTTCATAATTCCTCTCCTCCACCAAATCATTATTCCACCACTGTGCCTCTAACTGCAACAATTGCACATGTGGAACATGAATTTCACCCAAATAAAGAGGATAGAGAATCTCAACGCAAAATGGATCAGGAGGAATTGGGCATAACTTCCCTCCGTAAATCATATTTTCACTTATTCCATCATGTAATATGCACCACTGTGCTTCTGACACCTGCCAGGCACCTGTGGCTTGATCTAAAGGAACTACTTCCCAAACTGCAGATCCATTAAGAGATAAACTGAACATTGTAGAGCATGAGCAAATTACCCACTCATGTTCCTCAACACAACAATCTGTAGTAGAAATCATTGGTGTATCACCTTCAGCCCAATATCCATTCTTTCCTAATCTAATTACTGAATTTCCTTGTCTAACCCCCATTGATTGGAATCGTCTGTCATAATATTACGCTTCCCATATTGAGGCCATACCATAAACAAGGGTAATGTTCCAGAACCTGACAACAAATTCTCATTAATGACAATTTTAATTAATGGAATATGTTTAGCAGAAGTCAAATTAAGTTGATTACCGAAAACCACTAACACAGATTCCGCTATTCGCTCAGGAATTTGACCCATTCGAATAACTTGAATATCCTCTACCATTTGATCCTTCAAATTTTGAGCCAGAAATAAACACGCTGCACGATGCGTCTCAAAATTAGATGATTTTGTTAATGCATCTGCCAATTCCTTCGCTGCGTTATTAAGATGCTGACCCGCTGCTATAATATGTAGAGAACCTTGAAGAGCCTCAGTGAGTCCCTTCCCAGTCATTGTTCCCACCCACTGAGTATATTTGCTTAATTGATTCATTTGAGCAGTATTACTAATTGAATTGACAGACCCAAATACCCCCGCTATATCTCCCCATATACTTCGAGATTTACGATTTCGACTTCTCAGAGGATCTTTAGAGGTATAATATTTAATTTCTTTTTCCAACCAACTCCGTATTTGTGTGAAATTTCCACAATAGGACTGATCAAAAACAGTAAGAAGAGATATTAAGTTATAATTAATGCGTTGTCGCACCATATGGGCTTCATTTATCAAGGTTTTGGTTTCTTTTGCTAACAAGATACCATGAGCTGGTGCCGTAGTCGTATTTGGGCAAGTTTCAGCTTTGTTTGTCTTTTCCGCAGAAAGATAAAAACACCGTCCAATTTCCCCAGTTTCTAGTTCAGTCTCACAATATTCATTTGCATCTTCCGAATGCCAAACTCTTACGTAATTTCCCTTGAATCTGGTTGTCCCTGAGGTAGTATCCCTTAGAAACCCCTCACATGGCAACACTATGGGATAGATTCAGCCTTGGGCTAGTGAATCCCATATTGTAAGCATGTGGGTCCGATTCAAAATGAAGTTCATTTCCACATTAGTAGATGTTATGATGTCTAACCCCACAATTTCACATTGTTCTTTTGAACAAATTTCTCGTCTTTGAGCACTACCAGTATACCCCCCATCTTTCACCGGCCAAATTATTCTGCTTTTGTAACATTGATGATGAAAGTTACATCCACCATAGATGCCCTCACGATATTTATCAAGATCTGTATCATTACGTGGCACCCAATCCCATAATCCCCATTTGGAAATAAAGGGAAGAGTAAAATGTTGGCCTGATTTCAGAGTTGCATTCCGAGTGATTCCTTGAACTCGAGGAGTCCATAAAGCCTGGCTTCCTTGGTAAATGCCAAGTAAAATTAAAAATAAGCATACCATTGTCGTTGGGTATCGAGAATAACTGGCAACCATCTCTAATCAATGTCAATGGAATTGATCCCTGAAATGGAAGCAGAGAAATAATTAAACATCACTTCTTTATTCCCAATCTTTAAAGCTAATGGATGAACAGTGCTCAATATCAGGCCATAAGCCGTCATTATCATTTTGTTCATTCACTAAGCAAGGTTTAACTTGTGACCAATGATACCATCTATCTGTTCCTACACCCTTCCCTTTAAGGCAAACACTTGTATCGGTTGTTAAGAGTATCTCATATGGTCCCTCCCATCTAGGCTCTAAACCTTTCCTAGCGATGCGTTTGACCATAACAAAACTGCCTAACTCAGGAATGTGTGGAATGTCAGTAGTGGTATGTTTTTCATCCCATTGCTGTTGAGCTTCTCGCACTTTCTTATTATTGTCTTTGGTAGCTTTGTCCAGCATTGTTAGATAGCGTCGTAACTTCTCTTGGAACAAAGTAGAATCTCCTCCTGTTCCCGCAGGTGGCGGAGCATCAGGAGGTAGGACCATTGCTCAGTTCAACAGTCATCAGTTCAAAAGGAGTTAGTCCTGTTACTCTGTTTGGAGTTGCTCTCAAGTTCCACAGAATAGCAGGTAATAACTTATGCCAACCTTGGCCAGTTTGCAGAATGGCTTTGGTAAGAGCGGTTTTCAACGATCTGTTCATTCGTTCTACCATGCCTGAGCTTTCCGGCCTGTACGGAATGTGAAACTTCTGTTTGATCCCCATCAATTTCATTGCTTCCTTCATCAGTTTTCCAGTGAAGTGAGTTCCATTGTCAGAATCAATTTCATATGGAGGAAAAACTTCTTCCACCATTACTCGTGCTGCCGCTTCAGCTGTGCAAGTTCTCGTAGGGAATGCTTCCACCCACCTAGTAAATCTGTCCATGATTACTAAAATGTATTGGTACCCTCCACTGGGTGATAAAGGTCCTGTGAAATCGATTTGGAGGTGTGTCCATGGACCTGTTGGTCTGGGTGCATGTGACATTCGCACCTTTACAGATTTTCCCACATTTGCTTTCATGCAAATTAAGCATCTCCTACAGTAGTCATCAATGTCTCTCATCATTCGTGGCCACCACCACGTTCGCTGATTTGAGCTTTCATTGCTTTTGCTCCAGCATGCACCTTTCCATGATACAGCTGCATTAATTCTCTTCTTGTTCCAATCGGCATCACCACTTGTCCGGTTGGAATTCTCCAGATACCTTGATCATCCTCTTTCGCTCCCGCTTTTATCCATTGTTCTTTCACTTCATCTGTCTCTGTTTGATATGACAGAAGATGGCGCTCAGGATTATCTTTGCTGTTTTCCTGTACCATGGTAACAGGAGTAAGAGGTAGTAAAGCTGCTTCTCTAGCTGCTGCATCTGCTGCCGCGTTTCCTTGACTTTCTTTGGACTTGTCAGATTGATGTGATTTTACTTTGATCACGGCTGCTTCTCTTGGTAAGTGGCATGCTGCAATCAAGCGACGAATTATGGAAGCGTGTTGTATTTCGCTCCCACTGCTTGTGATAAGTCCACGCCTTTTCCACAGGGCAAGATAGTCATGGACCACGCCAAAAGCATAATGACTATCTGTGTAGATGTTGACTCGATCTCCTTCTGATAGTTCAAAAGCTTCTGTAAGTGCCGTGAGCTCAGCTACTTGTGCTGAAAATTGCCCTGGAAGAGCTCCTTTCTTCACAACAGTTCCATCAGCTTCCACTACAGCCCATCCAGTATGTCGTTTTCCATCAACATAATAACTGGATCCATCAACCCATAACTCCTTATCTGGATTTTTAAGAGGGATTGGATTAACAGGACCATGGCTTTCCTCTTCTACTTGTTTTTCACACTCATGTGGTGTTCCCTCATGTGGTTCTAGCATCATTGTTGCAGGATTAAGGGAAGTGTCTCTGATTATTTCCACTCTCAAATCCTTGTTCAACAAAGTTGCTTCCCATTTTGCTCTTCTTGCGTCAGTTATGGTCTTGATGTTTGTGTTGTTCAACAACGTAACTATACTGTGTGGAGTGTGAAGTATGATGGTTTGTGCTCCTATCAAATTTTCCACAGCATCCACTGCCCATGTGGCACCATCGAGAGCTTGTATACATCGTGGTTGACCAATCATTGTGACAGGAATCTTTGTGGAAAAGTATCCAACTGGTCTGTATCGATCACCTGGTTTTTGACACAGTACTGCTGAGTAGGTCTCATTTCCCACCCTGGTCCACAAATGGAATGGCAATCGTCCATCGGGAAGTCCCAAGGCTGGGGCTGATGTCAGTTTCTCTTTCATAGATGTAAATGCTTCCTCAGCTTCTGGTGTCCAGGTTATCTGCTCCACTCCAGGCTTTCCTCCCTTATACAAGTCGATGAGAGGGCTAGTAATGCTGGCAAAATCAGGTATATACTGGCAGTATATGACAGTAATTGAAAAGTCCCATCACCTTCCGTATTCCTGTAACTGTTAGAGGTTTTGGGAGTTGCCGTAATGCCTCTACACGCTCTGTTGTCATTCTCCTTCCCTCGACAGATATTTCTTGGCCCAAGTAAATAACCTTGATTTTGGCCAGCTGTGCTTTGTCGGGATTGACTTTGAATCCTCCTTTCCTAAGGGCTTGTAGGACAACATTCAGAGCAAATATATGGCTGTTTTCATCTGGGCTTGCAATCAACAAGTCATCAACATATTGGATGCAAACACTCCCTGAACTCTCAATTTCAGCTTTTCGCTCCGTTAAGAACTGATCCAAAGTTCTATGGAATACCACAGGAGATAAATTTAGCCCTTGTGGGAGTCGGTTCCAGGCAAACTGTTTTGCCCCCACTGTGAAGGCCAATTTCTCTTGAGATTTTTCGTCAATAGGTATAGACCAGAAAGCCGACAGTACATCTAGTACTGTGAAAATTCTTGCGTTTCCTGGAATATCATTCAGAATGGTGGCTGGATTGGCCACAATAGGATGCGGTTTTGGTGTTACACTGTTAAGTCTTGTATAATCGATGGTTAATCTCCATGAGTTATCCGATTTCTTGACAGGCCATACAGGACTATTAGTGGTTGATGAAGTTTGTCTGATGATTCCTTCAGCTTCCAAGTCTGCCACTATCTCTTCCACAGCTTGTCTGGCTTCAGGTCGGATAGGGTATTGTTTGTGAGGGGCATGTATCGGTCCCTCAATAACAACAGGGTCAATGTTGGCTTTACCGCAATCCAATTTATGTTTAGCCCAAACATCTGGATATAAACTGCACAGAAGTCCCCACACACCGTCTTTTCCCCAATCTCTGATAATTGGTTTTGCTGTACCAACAGACGTTAGATTACATGTGCGATCTTCGTGTGGTATTATTCCAGCTGTTGTAGCGATTTGACGACTGTCGGTAAATATGATCATGTTCAACAATGGAAGAATGTCCATGCCAATAAGGCTTCCTTGTGAATTCGGCCCTACCCAGAAATATGTCCATAAGACTTCATCTTCATGTATTTGCAAAGGAACTTGTATACTTTTGCGAAATTGAGTGATACCTCCTCCAACTCCTTCAACTTCCATAGTTTCATCTGTTGTAGGTAGGTTCAGATCTGTTATCGAAATCGCTGCTCCTGTGTCAACCAAAATGTCACATGGGTGGCCCCCTATCAATGCATTGACGAAAAGGCGATTGTCTCTTTTCTTACTAATACAGGGGGCCGCTGATTCCTATTGCGGATGCATAATTCCCTCTATGAGCTGACGGACTTGTGCTTCAGTCCACGTCTTCCCTTGAGAGGTTTCATCTTTTTTTTCGCACTGACTTGTTTAAATGATGGACCTTGACCTTCTGCTCCACCTCCTTTAGCCCAACAATCTTTTATTGAGTGGCCACGCTTTCCACAGTTGGTGCAGAAAATCATCATCTTCTTTGTGTCCATGTTGTATTGAGCTGTTGCCACTCCTCTTCTATTTGGCTTGTTTCCTTCTTCCTTGTTTGATCTCATAGCCATCTCTAATCGCCCAGCCCATTGCATAATTTGATCAAATGTTTCACCTGGATTGACTCCAAGTGATAAAGCTTGTTGGTATTTTGTACTAAGTCCATCCACAAGTGTGTCAGTGAACTGCACATCATCTCTGTCAGGTTGTTTTTTTGCACAGAAAGCCCATCTCTCGTAAGCATTCCACTTACGCAGAGCATATTCATCTGGAGATTCATCATCCTTTTGCTTAATCAATGTCACTAATGTGAAAGGAATTTTTCCGCTGCCCAAGATTTCTTGGATTTCTTTTCGAAACACATCTAATGCTTGCCAAAGACCCAGGGTTCGCCCCTGGTCATCAACCCACAAATTTATCCATTGGGCTGTGGTTATCGAAGCTGGCAAGCGTTCCCATCTGTCTCTTGGGATTTTAGCTTTCACAATGGTGTGTATGTCTTTTAATGTCATTTGATGTGCTTCAACCAGAGAGTCTAATTCTCTCCAAAACTCTGTGTTTGGATCTTGTCGCTTCAGAGGAGGCAAGGCTGTGAGAATGGCTTGACGTTCTCCTGGTGTGAATGGTCTCTCTTCTGTCATCATTTCAGATTGTAAGTCTTCCCTTTTAACAACAGGTGAAGAAAATTCAGGACCGATCTTGTCAACTGTGATCATGTCGTCATCTCTTGTCTCATCACCCCAGTCAGATCCATAATTACGAGCTGGTGTACATCGTAACATGTCTCTGTTCGGCTGGGCTGATTTAGATCTTATTATTATTGGAGCTGCTTGTGCAGATGCAATGTACATCTTGTCAACTGGACCTCCATTTGATCTCGAAGCTTGAGGCTGTGTCAGAGGTTTAGATGAACTTGTATATTGTTCAGGCAAAGCTGGATAGATGGGTTTGTAAGGAGGAGGCGTTACTGTAGTTGCAGAATTCACTGGTGCTTGTGAATATTTTCTTTCCGCTTCAGTTATTATATTTGTCCAATCTGGATCAAACGAATCATCATTGGTTGTATTTTCTCCATCTGAACATTTAATTGACATGATTTTGTTCAACTTATTAAATGCTTCAATTTGAGGCTTCATTGCTTCAGCAAGTGGAACTGGACCGCCATTTATATCACAACAAATTCCACCTTGCTTTACAATCCAATGAGCTGCCAGTATTGGAAATGCTTGTGATTTTATCTTGTCTTTTTGAGACTCGAACCAGTGTAACTGTGCATCCATATTTGCATTTATGTCAAGTCCTTTTTTCAAAAGCTTAGCTTGTTTCTTGCTCTTTCTTTCAAGGTACCAAGCCGAAATTGATCTGCTGTTACAGTCACTTTCTGCCATCTTGCAAAGTTACTTTGTGCTGCTCAGAACAGCAGGGATGTGTGTGTCTGTGAGTGTGTTTCTCTAAGGGTGGGGCTATGATACTCTGCTTCTCTCTCTCTCTGTATGTATGTGTGCTCAGAACTGCAAGCCTATGTATGTGTGTGTATGCATATATGCATGTATGTATGTGTGTGTGTGTGTCAGAGGCTGCCCTTCTTCTCTCTCTCTCCCTCCCTTCTCCAACTACAGTATATGTGTGTGTGAAGGTATGGAGCAAATTCTGAAGGGAGGGGCTGTCTCACTCCCTTTTCCTCTCTTCACTTCACAGAACAAAAGAACATTTTAGAACAAAGTTAACTCCAATGTTTTTCAGCATTTTGTTTAGTTTCCAGTTAACTCGAAACTATTTTTTCTTTCTTTTTTTTTAAATATTTGTGGATTTTATCTCAGATTAATTTCTTTGTTTTCTTTTTCCTTTTTTTCAGTTTAACTCAGATCAGTTTCTTTTTTCTTTTCTTTTTTTTATTTTATCTCAGATTAATTTATTATTATTATTAAATTTCAAATATTTGAACAGCTTTACGGTCAAAATACGGTCAGAAATGCCTGCGATCTTATCTAGTTACATCGGCACCTTCATACTTGTATGACTCTACCCACTGAGCAAGCGACGTCTGTGGACGTACAAAACAGGTTGATATCAAGTCCGTCCGTCCAGGCCATGATCTGAACGTCCATTGACAGCCAGAATTAGTTGATTAATGACACTGAGAAATTATGTTCAATCTGGCCATAATCTAAACGTCCACTGACAGCCAGAACTAGTTCAGAAAAGACGTTCATACTGACTATAATCTGGACGTCCGTTGACATCCAGAAACAGTCCATAAATGACGCGAATAAAGATGTCCAATCCGACTATAATCTAAACGTCCACTGACAGCCAGAACTAGTTCAGAAAAGACGTTCATACTGACTATAATCTGGACGTCCGTTGACATCCAGAAATAGTCCATAAATGACGCGAATAAAGATGTCCAATCCGACTATAATCTAAACGTCCACTGACAGCCAGAACTAGTTCAGAAAAGACGTTCATACTGACTATAATCTGGACGTCCGTTGACATCCAGAAATGACTGACAGCCAGAACTAGTTCAGAACAAAATGACAAACATTATCTGTAAATTAATTAACTGACTGTTAATTTACGGACTCTATCATTAACTGTTAAATTGATCTTGCTGGTCAGACACCAACAGGGTTCATGATGCACACATGACACATGGTGCTTTTAAGTCCTCCTGGGAAGTTTGTATTCATGAGGTTTTACTATTTGTTTTTTTTTTTATGTTTTAAATTAATTTATGAAGCCACTGTAAAATGTATAATTACATGTTATATTGTTATACTATAATACTGTCATATTTTGTGCAGGCATTAGCTTACTTAATCGTAAATAGAAAAGCCTGACAATGTAACTGCTAAATACCAAAGTATTGTGGTATTACATGTTTCTCACTGACACACTCATAACTCTTCAAGATCGGGCTTAAAGAAAATCCCAAGCTTCCTACTCATATTTTCATCATTGTGGCGGCGTTCATGTGTGTTCAATTTTTAAATACGATCTTTATGATACAGGTATGTCTTGAATGCATCAATAGCTCTAGTTTAGGGACAATCCATACAAACAATCTTTACTAAACAGACTGTCACAGTGAGAAGATTTTTGTCCTTTATCAATGCTAAAGGCCTAACCACTGCAGTTAATACCATGCTGTTAAATAAACGTCTGTAGACAAGTCTTAAGGTTAGGGTTAGGGTTAACCTTAACCCTTAATTTCTAACCCAGACCCGGTTTCACAGACAGGGTTTAGATAAAGCCAGGATTTGTCCTTAGTTCAATTTGGGTATTTCATTATAGCTTTTAAAAATGTGCCTTAGAAAAAAAAAAACATTACTGGCGTGCATCTTGAGACCAAACAATGGCACTGCCATAAGATATGTCAGTACAAGTTGCTTTCAGGTAATACAGCTCAAACATGCATTTTAGTCTGGGACTACAGGCTTAAGTCTTGCCTGTGAAGTGTGAAACCCAGGGTATTATGTTGTAACTTGTATACAATTATGCCAATGTTACCAAAGTGTTGCGTTGGACAGAGGATTAACTCTAAACCAACAGGTTGTGTACCAGTGCCACACAGGGTGAAAAAGGATGTTGACATTATTAGGCATAAGAGTGTTTCTAAAGGAAAGGTCAAGAATTTGTGAAAGTGTAAAAGGGTCATTATGGGTCACATGAATGTAACTGTCACCACCATGATACCAATTCATTAGATTTTCATATAGATCTACATACAGAATTGTATATGAATATATGCAGTGTTTGCTCTGTTTAATATACTGTTTGCTCTATTAAATTGCGCTTTATCAGAACAGTGGTAAATAAATATTATATATGGTCAGTTACTGTAAGTTCTTACAGTATTTTTAATGTTTTATTTAATGTTTAATTTTTAATCATGCACTGCAATGAAAAAACAATTTAACCAATTGATTAAATATAACAGCCAGTCTACAAATACAACCAAATAAATAGCACATTATATATTTTATATATATATATATATATATATATATATATATATATATATATATATATATATATATGTTCATATTTTCCTGTAATTGCAATGTTGCCACACTATTGGCTGTCTCTCCTAGCTGTTTCGAGCATGATTGGGCCCAGTTCCCCAAAACGTTCTTATCGCTGAGTAGTTCTTAACCTATGCCTTAACCTCTCTCTTAACGTTATGGCACGATTCCCGACACGTTCGTACGCTAAGTATATCTTCTGTAAGTCACACTTTCGTAAGGTTGGTCTGGACCACTCTTAGCTTTACCTTATCACTGTTGCAGGTCTATACGAATATAATTCTGAAGTTTTAATACACCCAGACAGTATTCAATTAGGCTAATTCAAGTGTTTTCATGCAAAAAAATAAAATTGTCATTACACTGATTGTTGTTAGATTTTTAATTATATTATTATACAATATTATTAATTTAATTAAAAAGCGCTTTTAAAGGCCAGTGAAAGCATAGGCTACTGTCAGTTAAGTCCTATTCGGACGCTAATATTATTTCTCATGGGCTCGTCCGGTATTTTAAACATTTATAGGGGTGAGTCGGTGATTTTAGTGCCGTCCGAATCCATAATATCAGTGTTTTTTCTCACCCAACCCACGTAAAAATCCTTGGCCAAATTAGTACCTACTGTTTTTTGACAAACAGGTCATGTTTAAATTGCCGTCTGAATCCACATCTCTGAGTTTACAAGAAGAGATTCAAAATCCACTGTTTAAACCCTTTTTGATCACTGCCGAGCACCGTACGTAAGATGTACACTTTTATTACTGAAATGCTGGAAAGTATTTCCAAGAACAATATTTAATCGCAGCTCCACCTCAGCGAACAAAAATGGGAAAGAGAAGAAAGCACGTACAAATTTGAAATGGTTATTATGGCAGCAATATATGATACAATTTAAAAATATGTAGGCTAGGCTATTATAGGCTATTATAGTTTGGATTATTTTTTATAATATCCCATGAGTCCTAATACATGCAATTTCAACTATTTCTGAAGTGCTTCTTTTATAAAGAACACCGCTTTCTCACATAAACAGCCCCTGCACGAGATAATAATTGATCCTCGAGCCATCGATATCAACCAATTCAGCACCATCGCCATGGACAGCACCCGGTAACGTCGCACGTAAGAAGGTATATCTTAAGCAGCTTCCTAAGGTATAGTTCGGGGAACACACTTAGGAACATAAACAACTTTGGTAAGATATATCTTTCGAGTCTTCTTAGCGCGCTAAGAGTGAGCGTTATCGGGGAACCGGGCCCAGGTTATTCTCTGTTTATTCTGACTGTCATCCAGGAATCTAGCCAATGACAACTATGCGCGCCTTTACGAGTCAAGTTTGAATAAACGTCAGTTGAGTGAGTCGGTGTTTGCTTTGCTGCTGCGCGGGATCTTCAATATTAGCCTATTCTGTGGGTTTTACGTCGTTTAAAACATGGATTATTTTACATCGGACTGCTAAATGTTTATTTTGAGCGAGTTGCTGGGTGTTGCTGGATGTAAATGAAGAACAAACAAGGGATATGGACAAAGAATTTTAACAACGGACATATTGCAATCTACGGAAGGTAAAACTTTATTTTATACAAATTCTGCTACATCAAGATATAACTTAGTGTATTAAATTGAGAATCTAAACGCGATTAGCGCAATATTATTAGTGCATACGGTATTCCAATGTATTTATGTTATGTGATGATAGCATGTGTAACTTGTCTAACTTATACTTATTAGTTTATGATAAAAAATAAAACTCAGCATGGGAGCTTTACAACGAGTGAACTGAGAATATTGTAACTTATCTTTAGACAGAAAGGAACTGTCACAGAATCTGCAAACTAGGCTTTTGAATCGTTGATCGCGGGATGGCTAACCGATCAGTTAAATTAACGAGTCTTAATAATATGTTTTGGAGCTGGTGAGTCAATTTTGCAAGCTTTTGCAAATGTCTCCGTTAGTAAGTAAAACCAATAACTATTATTGATGTGTATGTGTGTGTTTCCTTCATGATCCAGGCATTTTGGGAATAAATATTATCCAGCCAAACGATGTTCAGATGCGGTGAGTATTGTCATAAAATACACGTGAAATAGAGGCAGAACATGTAAATCTGCTCAAATGCACTGAACACACAAGCTTTATCTTCTTGAGTTTACAGGCCTAGCTGACCCAAAAATAAATGTCTTTCAAAATGAAAGTATTTTCAAACCTGTATAACTTACTTTTGTGAAACACAAGAATTTTGGGAATAAAACAACTGTATTCATTGTATGACAAAAATAAAAGGCATTTTTTAAGATATCTTAATTATGGTTCTACATAAGAAACTCATACAATTTCAACATATGGGTGAGTAAGCTACATAATGAGATAACTCTATTTTTTTATTATTTTTGGATGAGCTGTTCTATTAGTTCACCTCAAAGTTGAAAATTGTGTCATCATTTACTCACCCTCAAGTTGTTTCAAACCTGTATGAATTTCTTTCTTCTGCTGAACACAAAGAAAGATATTTTGAAGAATGTCTGTAACTTGGGTCCCAATGACTTCCATAGTATTTTTTTTTCCTACTACGGAAGTCAATGGGACCCAAGTCTGTCTGTTTACCGACATTCTTCAAAATAAATTTATTTGTGTTCAGCAGAAGAAAGAAATTCATACAGGTTTAAAACAACTTGAGGGTGAGTAAATGATGACACAATTTGAGGTGAACTAATCATTTAAGGACATTTGCTAAATTAACCATGTTTTTTATTATAGTGTAGAAACCATGTTTTTATGGTGGATTGATTACAATAATTTATTAAGTGAGTATAGGAGCAGGCTTCACTGCATATATTAATAAACTTTTAGAGTGCTGGCCTGGATAATTGTAATACGTAAAATAGGAAAGAGGCCGCACTATGCATAAACTTTTATTTGCAAAAATGCGTTTCGTGTTTTTGCAAATAAAAGTTTATGCATAGTGGGGCCTATTTCCTATTTTACGTATTATAATCATTTATTACCATTTGGTTAGTGTCGCAAAACATTGTTAATTTTTAGTAAGGGTTCTCCAGATTTATATAACACTTATAGAACATTAAAAAATGGTCCTATGTTACCCGGTCAATAATCCTATTAACACACTTTAAAAAAAAAAAAAATTAGATCAAGCATTGGACTTACGGAGCAGAATAGGCACCAACAGAGAAACAAGTCCATCACTAGTAAGTATCCACTGCAGTATCTGGTTACACTTTATTTCGATAGTCCACTTTCACTAACATGTCAACTAACTCTCATTAGAGTATTAGTAGGCTGTAGTAGACAGTCAATAGACTGGTAGGTTAAGTTTAGATGTTAGGATTCGGGTTAGGAGAATAAGTTGACTTGTAGTTGCCAAGTAACTTATAGTCAGTAGAATGTCTGTTAGGGGACCAACAAAACAGAGTGTTAGCAAATATTAAGCAGACAGTCTACTAATACTCTAATGACAGATAGTTGACATGTAGTTGCAAAGTTACTTATAGTTAGTAGAATGTCTAAAGTGGACTATCGAAATAAAGTGTTACCCAGTATCTAAATCCACAGTCAATTTTAAAGGCACAATGCACTCCGAAATTAAATAATGATCTATTTTTTTCTTATCTCGTGCCAATCCAGATGTATATCTGACTTTCTTTCCACAAAGATTTTTTGAAAAATTATCCATTATTGTAAGCCAATATAATGCAAGTGCATATGCCAGAAACTTCATACAGCCTACTCACAGCTTGCTGTGTTGTTCACACAAGATGTTTTCTGCACTTATCATGTGAGCAATGCTCTTGGACTTTTTCGACCTTCAGCATTTTGGTGTCTATTCACTTGCATTATTTGACACACAAACACAAGAGATGGATAATATTTCTAAAAGTCTAGTTTATTTTTTCTAAAATATGTGTTTTCATCCGAAGAAAGAAAATCATATACCTTTCGGTCGGCATAAGGTAGATAAAATGAAGGGGGAATCAGTTTGCTCTCCTTTACCTAGTATTATTTATAAACCTTACATGTGATTTAATAAATGTACAATTAAAGGGGTGTTCCAAGCAAACATCTAAATCCCTTCACAAAGAGCCCTTCCACAAAAGGGTTAGCAAAGGGGGACATGCATGCAATGGTAAATTAACTGAAGTAATTTTATTTTATAGTAATTTTATATTATATTTATGGTAATGTGACCTAGGATGGCAAGTTCCTGTGATTCATTTTAAAGTAGATATGGTGGAAGAGTTCCATTTAACATAGAATAATTGAGTTGTTTGTTTGGGTTTGCTATATTACACACATTTTCATCATACCGAAGTTCCATAGGTAAAACTTTTATTAATAGATGCGTTAACCCTACCTGCAGGGTTAAAAGAAAAGACGTCAAGAACACACAAACTTAAGGAACTTTTACACATCAACAATGTACTAAAAACGGAAGAGTTTTTTCTTTGTACAGATGACAACGTTATTAAAACGATTACCGTTTGGACAGATCCACTGTGTTAATCTACATGTTCCTTCTTTTGGTGATGCACATTTTTCTATCAGACATAAGTTTTAGATACCAGACAAAACGAATGAAATGTGACCCATGCTAATTAATTCCCCCCTTTTACCTCTCTCTTTTATCTTTCTGTGGCCAGGATCCGTCATTCATCAGAACAGCTACCAAGAGAAGTGAGTATTCGTCCTCTACCTCCTTTGTCTCAATGTTATTTCAACACAATTGGTCTCCAAAGTACTATATGTATGTGTTTATATTAGGGGTGTAAGATTAAGAAAATGTCATAATTCGATACAATTGCGATTTTCGATGCAAAAACGATTCTCGATAAATAAAAAAAAACGATTCACAGTATGTAAATGTAGTTACTTTTCCTATGTAGGTATTAGGGATGTGCATCTCCATAACTTTCATCTCGATGCATAGCCAACGATACAATACATTAATGATACATATAAGCAGCTGCCAGCTACCAATGCAATGCAATACGATTCACTATTATTACGATCCGGTGCGATTCGATTTCAATTCAACGCATTGCAAAAATATGATACTATGCAATTCAATATGGTATAGATAGTTAACTTTTATTTCTTTTGTTCAGACATAGGGCAAATCATAAAGTAGCTTAAGTGCCATCTGACTTTTAACACATGGCTCTCTCACAATCAAAAGATTTGGTTTCCACAAAAAAAGCAGGTACTGTAGGCTAACTGACCAGAAAGCAGGTCCTGTTATTATGTGCTTCACGGGCCGTTTATCAGTTTATCAGTACACGGCTCTAAGAGATCCCCACTGAAGTAATAACATCGCTGCGAGATCTAGTGAGAAGCATTCATATTTCTCTGTTAATAACGGATCAAACAGCGCTGACGTGGAAACATTGTGCCATGAATGAACAATCCAGTGTCCACAGATCAGCAACATTCACCATGGATTTACTGTAGTAACACTAACTGTAACCATGGAAGTTTGGCAGGAATAGTAGGCTATAATGCTTTCAAGTTACATTACGTTGGTTTTATTTTGACATGAATAAAATTACTGCCCTCAAATGTTAATCTGAACTAAAATAAACCTTTGTTTATAACTACAATATTACATTTCATTTTTTTCAAGGAGCTGTTTTACATGCTTCTAAGAGTCATATTATTCATTATTATAGCTTCATCATTTCTCAAAGTAAAAAAAAAATCATACTTTATGATGTTAGGTTTAATACAAAAAAAAAAAGTTAAAAATATTAAATCAAGGAAATTTCTCTGGCATTTCTTTCTTTTTCCTGTATCGAAAACGTACCGAACCGTGACACAAGTGTATCGTATTGAACCGAACCATGAATTTTGTGAACCGTTAACTTACACACCTAATATGTGTGTGTGTGTGTGTGTGTGTGTGTGTGTGTGTGTGTGTATGGGGCTGTTTAAACCTGGCCACTTGATGCGTTTTCTCAGATCGGATAGCTATCTGTTTTATCACAACATTTCCATTTACACCTGGTCACATAAATATGTTTTTGCAAACCGGATATAAATCCGATCTTCGATTCCCTTGCTATGCAAATTTAATGATGTTCACGTCACCGAAAGCAACAGATATGAGCTGCATTTTACTGATCATCCGTTAAAATTTCTAAATCAAAGACCGCAATAGGAGAGAGCGCAACAGCCCTGGTAAGATCATTTCGTTTCTTTACTTTTAATGATGATAACTGTGTGTTAAGCATCGGGGACTTACTTTCACTTTGATTTGCGATAGTTTGCACATTGGCTTGATGAATAACGTTAGATGGTCAGCGGCGATGTGGCAGTAGCGTCGTCATAACTAGCTATAACATGACATAGAGCCTATAACACGCTCTCACACCTTTATTTTAGAGCGTTTTTGGGAGGAGTAAAATTTACATATGTGGTTTCAACAACCAGATGCATTTACACTTGTCCAGTTTCTTCTGGAATGCGACCCAGACCACCTCCTGAAGTGGTTTGAGCAATCAGATTCAAATGCGTCACGAATGCGTTTCGGAGGGCATTTACACCTGGTCTTTTCAAGATCATATAGCTATCCGATCACTAAAATCGCATGAAGTTGTAAATGGCCCCTATATGTGTGTGTGTGTGTGTGTGTGTGTGTGGAATGCCTTATATCAGGCTTGATGTAATTTTACTTGATTTGTGATTTATTTCATTTAATTGATTCGAGTACTCAAATTTTCAACTATGTATCTCTGCTATAAGCTAAACCACAACAGTGGCATTTGTATTTATTTATTTAACATGTGGATTTTTTTGCTTTGATTGTAGCTGCTGTCATGAAATGGGACCCAGCTGCAACAGAGGCCCAAATAAAGTCTGTAGCCGATCATCTGGAACTGCTTGCTGCTATAAATGAAGCTTGTGAACCTTATAGCAGCCATATTTTGTTAATTGTTATGTTATATTGTTTTAACAACATTTTATAGATTATTTAAAGGGAAATTGTGTTAATTTACAACTTTACTGTTCTGGCTTTTAAGTTTTATTGTGTTAATTTATACTTTACTCTTCCGGCTGTTAAGTATTGGTCCAGCAGAACAAAATGGTAATAAAAATATATTTTGAGATTTAAATAGTTGATTTTTTGGAGTGATTAGTTTGGTTTACAGGAAAATGGTAAGCAGTTTATTACAGTTATATTGTTAAGATATACAAATGCAAGTATATACACTACACAGTTATTCAATTGAATATTCAATATTATCAATATTCTTTAAAATCTTATTTAGGTCTATGGTCTGTGTGTCTGCAGTTTCATGACACGACAACCATTAACAATGAGTAACTGGGTTTTTCTCAGTGAGAACTAGCTCACTCACTGCCACTGTTTTGTAAATATTTGTAAGTAAATATTTTTTAAAGTTGGATCCTTGCAAAATGCACATACGGGATTTCCATGTCAGTATGGGTCTTTAACAGTCTTTGACATTTCTACTACAGAAAACACGTCTAATACAACTTTTATTCTGGCTGCCTTTAGATGTCTAACAATTACGTCTGTAGCACGTCTTTAATTTACGTCTATACAATGTCCAGAAAAGACGTAAAAAAACCTTTCATTCTGGCTCCTGTGAGGACGTCTTCTGGATGTCTAAGAATGACGTCTGTAGCACGTCTTTAATTTACGTCTATACAATGTCCAGAAAAGACGTAAAAAAAACTTTCATTCTGGCTCCTGTGAGGACGTCTTCTGGATGTCTAAGAATGACGTCTTTTAGACGTCTTCTAGACGACTTTTTGCTCGCTGGGTAGTGTGTTAATGCTTTAGAGACTATTTTTACCCCTCTGGAACTCGCCACTATTAACCACTCCTGTCATCAGTATCGCTGCCTTTTCATACTTGTATTACTCCAGCGTGTTAATGTTTTAGAGACTATCTTTACCCCTTTCTCTGGGAACTCGCCACACTTAACCGCTCATGTCTAACAAGTATCCTATCAAATTTCCTAGCTTAACCGTCTTACAGCTAATTTCCCAAATTTTTGACTAGATAGTCTTCTTCCTAAAAAAGATCTATCTCTATCCCAGCATATCAAATACTTTTAGAGGTTTACTTTTCAGAGAACTTAAATAAGCCAAATTAAATTGAATTATTTTTATTTATTATTATACTATGTTCTATATTCATTGGCAAAATCACAGGCTCCTTAAACAGCACAGTTCTTTTTAGCAGTTACAGTCATTGTCTCTAATCATCAGGCAGACTTAAAACTTTTATATAAAGGAAAAAGTCTTACCTTAATGATCTAGACCAATGCCTTATGCAATCCGGTTCTTAGTGACGCCAAGCTGTTGATTTAAAAATCTGGCTTTCCCCTGTTGTTTAATTTCATGGAAACAGACACCTGTGATTTTGCCAAGAGATCTCTTATTTATTTGGTTTATAAAACATAGGAGGGAGAGACAATGGACTAAGCGAAGATCTAATTCAGCTTCTCAGTCATCTTTCCTACATTTCCATCTCTTCCTAATTTTCGGACAAAAGGCTTGGTCTTTATACCACTGACCAATGAAAAAAAACATCACCATAGGAACACATACATTCAGCAGAAGAACATATGGTTTCCATTAACATAGGAATGTATACCCTGCATATACATTTCAGTCTCCAACTCAGCACACAATTCAGTCCAAAGTCTCCCAAAGTCTCTCCCACATATTCACAAAATACATTGAGTACAAACAATTATGAATGTATATAAAAAATATAAAAGAGATACATAATACTACTGATTATGAATATTAATAAAAAGTAATAATAATACTAAAAAACATTAAATGATGAAATTTGAGTCTTCACTCATCGCTACAGTGGTTGGAGATGGTGTGCTCAGCGCTACAGTGGTTGGAGATGGTGTGCTCAGCGCAGGAGTGGCTGGAGATGGTGTGCTCATCGCTACAGTGGTTGGAGATGGTGTGCTCAGCGCTACAGTGGTTGGAGATGGTGTGCTCAGCGCAGGAGTGGCTGGAGATGGTGTGCTCATCGCTACAGTGGTTGGAGATGGTGTGCTCAGCGCTACAGTGGTTGGAGATGGTGTGCTCAGCGCAGGAGTGGCTGGAGATGGTGTGCTCATCGCTACAGTGGCTGGAGATGGTGTGCTCATCGCTACAGTGGTTGGAGATGGTGTGCTCAGCGCAGGAGTGGCTGGAGATGGTGTGCTCATCGCTACAGTGGTTGGAGATGGTGTGCTCAGCGCTACAGTGGCTGGAGATGGTGTGCTCATCGCTACAGTGGTTGGAGATGGTGTGCTCAGCGCTACAGTGGTTGGAGATGGTGTGCTCATCGCTACAGTGGTTGGAGATGGTGTGCTCAGCGCAGGAGTGGCTGGAGATGGTGTGCTCATCGCTACAGTGGTTGGAGATGGTGTGCTCAGCGCTACAGTGGTTGGAGATGGTGTGCTCAGCGCTACAGTGGCTGGAGATGGTGTGCTCAGCGCTACAGTGGTTGGAGATGGTGTGCTCAGCGCAGGAGTGGCTGGAGATGGTGTGCTCAGCGCTACAGTGGCTGGAGATTGTGTGCTCAGCGCAGGAGTGGTTGGAGATGGTGTGCTCAGCGCAGGAGTGGCTGGAGATGGTGTGCTCAGCGCAGCAGTGGCTGGAGATGGTGTGCTCAGCGCAGCAGTGGCTGGAGATGGTGTGCTCAGCGCTACAGTGGTTGGAGATGGTGTGCTCAGCGCAGGAGTGGCTGGAGATGGTGTGCTCAGCGCTACAGTGGCTGGAGATTGTGTGCTCAGCGCAGGAGTGGTTGGAGATGGTGTGCTCATCGCTACAGTGGCTGGAGATGGTGTGCTCAGCGCTACAGTGGTTGGAGATGGTGTGCTCAGCGCTACAGTGGCTGGAGATGGTGTGCTCAGCGCAGGAGTGGCTGGAGATGGTGTGCTCATCGCTACAGTGGCTGGAGATGGTGTGCTCAGCGCTACAGTGGTTGGAGATGGTGTGCTCAGCGCTACAGTGGCTGGAGATGGTGTGCTCAGCGCTACAGTGGCTGGAGATGGTGTGCTCAGCGCAGGAGTGGCTGGAGATGGTGTGCTCAGCGCTACAGTGGCTGGAGATGGTGTGCTCAGCGCAGGAGTGGCTGGAGATGGTGTGCTCAGCACTACAGTGGCTGGAGATGGTGTGCTCAGCGCTACAGTGGCTGGAGATGGTGTGCTCAGCGCTACAGTGGCTGGAGATGGTGTGCTCAGCGCAGGAGTGGCTGGAGATGGTGTGCTCAGCGCTACAGTGGCTGGAGATGGTGTGCTCAGCGCTACAGTGGCTGGAGATGGTGTGCTCAGCGCAGGAGTGGCTGGAGATGGTGTGCTCAGCGCTACAGTGGTTGGAGATGGTGTGCTCATCGCTACAGTGGCTGGAGATGGTGTGCTCAGCGCTACAGTGGCTGGAGATGGTGTGCTCAGCGCTACAGTGGCTGGAGATGGTGTGCTCAGCGCTACAGTGGCTGGAGATGGTGTGCTCAGCGCTACAGTGGCTGGAGATGGTGTGCTCAGCGCAGGAGTGGCTGGAGATGGTGTGCTCAGCGCTACAGTGGCTGGAGATGGTGTGCTCAGCGCTACAGTGGCTGGAGATGGTGTGCTCAGCGCTACAGTGGCTGGAGATGGTGTGCTCAGCGCTACAGTGGCTGGAGATGGTGTGCTCAGCGCTACAGTGGCTGGAGATGGTGTGCTCAGCGCTACAGTGGCTGGAGATGGTGTGCTCAGCGCTACAGTGGCTGGAGATGGTGTGCTCAGCGCAGGAGTGGCTGGAGATGGTGTGCTCAGCGCTACAGTGGCTGGAGATGGTGTGCTCAGCGCAGGAGTGGCTGGAGATGGTGTGCTCATCGCTACAGTGGTTGGAGATGGTGTGCTCAGCGCTACAGTGGCTGGAGATGGTGTGCTCAGCGCAGGAGTGGCTGGAGATGGTGTGCTCATCGCTACAGTGGTTGGAGATGGTGTGCTCAGCGCAGGAGTGGCTGGAGATGGTGTGCTCATCGCTACAGTGGCTGGAGATGGTGTGCTCAGCGCTACAGTGGCTGGAGATGGTGTGCTCAGCGCTACAGTGGCTGGAGATGGTGTGCTCATCGCTACAGTGGCTGGAGATGGTGTGCTCAGCGCTACAGTGGCTGGAGATGGTGTGCTCAGCGCAGGAGTGGCTGGAGATGGTGTGCTCAGCGCTACAGTGGCTGGAGATGGTGTGCTCAGCGCAGGAGTGGCTGGAGATGGTGTGCTCAGCGCTACAGTGG
The DNA here is from genome assembly GCF_963993115.1 of Abramis brama. NCBI lineage: Eukaryota > Metazoa > Chordata > Actinopteri > Cypriniformes > Leuciscidae > Abramis > Abramis brama. The sequence goes on along the minus strand of NC_139984.1, from coordinate 502,912 downwards.
CTGGAGATGGTGTGCTCATCGCTACAGTGGTTGGAGATGGTGTGCTCATCACTACAGTGGCTGGAGATGGTGTGCTCAGCGCAGGAGTGGCTGGAGATGGTGTGCTCAGCGCTACAGTGGCTGGAGATGGTGTGCTCAGCGCAGCAGTGGCTGGAGATGGTGTGCTCAGCGCTACAGTGGCTGGAGATGGTGTGCTCAGCGCTACAGTGGCTGGAGATGGTGTGCTCAGCGCAGGAGTGGCTGGAGATGGTGTGCTCAGCGCTACAGTGGTTGGAGATGGTGTGCTCAGCGCAGGAGTGGCTGGAGATGGTGTGCTCAGCGCTACAGTGGCTGGAGATTGTGTGCTCAGCGCAGGAGTGGTTGGAGATGGTGTGCTCAGCGCAGGAGTGGCTGGAGATGGTGTGCTCAGCGCAGCAGTGGCTGGAGATGGTGTGCTCAGCGCAGCAGTGGCTGGAGATGGTGTGCTCAGCGCTACAGTGGTTGGAGATGGTGTGCTCAGCGCAGGAGTGGCTGGAGATGGTGTGCTCAGCGCTACAGTGGCTGGAGATTGTGTGCTCAGCGCAGGAGTGGTTGGAGATGGTGTGCTCAGCGCAGGAGTGGCTGGAGATGGTGTGCTCAGCGCAGCAGTGGCTGGAGATGGTGTGCTCAGCGCAGCAGTGGCTGGAGATGGTGTGCTCAGCGCTACAGTGGCTGGAGATGGTGTGCTCAGCGCAGGAGTGGCTGGAGATGGTGTGCTCAGCGCTACAGTGGCTGGAGATGGTGTGCTCAGCGCAGCAGTGGCTGGAGATGGTGTGCTCAGCGCAGGAGTGGCTGGAGATGGTGTGCTCAGCGCAGGAGTGGCTGGAGATGGTGTGCTCAGCGCTACAGTGGCTGGAGATGGTGTGCTCAGCGCAGGAGTGGCTGGAGATGGTGTGCTCAGCGCAGCAGTGGCTGGAGATGGTGTGCTCAGCGCAGCAGTGGCTGGAGATGGTGTGCTCAGCGCTACAGTGGTTGGAGATGGTGTGCTCAGCGCTACAGTGGCTGGAGATTGTGTGCTCAGCGCAGGAGTGGTTGGAGATGGTGTGCTCAGCGCAGGAGTGGCTGGAGATGGTGTGCTCAGCGCAGCAGTGGCTGGAGATGGTGTGCTCAGCGCAGCAGTGGCTGGAGATGGTGTGCTCAGCGCTACAGTGGCTGGAGATGGTGTGCTCAGCGCAGGAGTGGCTGGAGATGGTGTGCTCAGCGCTACAGTGGCTGGAGATGGTGTGCTCAGCGCAGCAGTGGCTGGAGATGGTGTGCTCAGCGCAGGAGTGGCTGGAGATGGTGTGCTCAGCGCAGGAGTGGCTGGAGATGGTGTGCTCAGCGCTACAGTGGCTGGAGATGGTGTGCTCAGCGCAGGAGTGGCTGGAGATGGTGTGCTCAGCGCAGCAGTGGCTGGAGATGGTGTGCTCAGCGCAGCAGTGGCTGGAGATGGTGTGCTCAGCGCTACAGTGGCTGGAGATAAAATTGTGGCTGAAGTTGAAAGCGGGATTTTTTTGCAAACCTGAACATGCATCTCAAAATCCCTTCTCCTTAAAACTGTGGTATCACAGTATGGGCAGTGGTGATGCAGTGCTGTTCTACATCCCAGTCCACATCTGAGTATAGTGAAACCTAAAAAAAAATGAGTATACTGGTAAACTATTATGCTATAATATATTGGGTGTACATATATGTTAAACAAATAACTCAAGATATTCATACCTCCACAGACAACTGCCTTGTTGAAGTGAATTTGAACATGACTTTTTAATTTGACTAGTTTGGCTGGCTTAAATACACTGGCCGAACAAAAAGGGCAGTGGTAATGGCTGCAACACTTGTTGCACTGCTGCAGCTCAGGTAATGAGTCACCTCTCTGAATCGTTATATGTCTCTACAAGAGATGAAAACAACACACAATTATCTCAACATTGACAAATGGGGTTTAATAAATAAAACTCAACTATAAGGTAACAATAACTCACAAACAATACATATAACAGAGGAACGTGGAACAAACACTTCACCTTCACAAGATAAACGACTTTAACCCTTGTGTGGTGTTCATATTTTTGATATTCAGTCATTGTTTTTAATTCAACACAATCAAAAAATTCACTTTAAAATATAATACTATATAATGTTTACTTCATCCCAATTACAAGCAATATAAACAGCATATATGGTTAATATTTTCTCTTTACCTTTGTTAGTTCACATTTAAGAATTGCAAATTGCAACTTTGTGCGGGAACGGCAGGGTTAAAGACAAAAATCACTCTTGCACTCATACTCTCTCACACTTAGACAAAATCTCTCTCTCACACGCACGCACGCGCACGCGCACGCACACACCGTTTAGTATGTATTTTTAAAGCCGTTTGGTTTATGAGGACACAGATGTCCTCATAAACCATGTTTACGTTGTAACGTAATACCGATGTGATTACACACATTTGTGTCCTCATAAACCATATGAACACAAACACAAAACATCCTGTGTGTAATGTAAATGTGAAGGGCGTGGTCATTGAAAATGTTTTCTGATATAACTTATATTCTTCACAGAAAATAAACCAAGGCCAATGAGTCTGTGTATGAAAAAATAATAAATCGTATAATTTTTCTTCTGATAAAAAATGAAAACACCATACAAGGGTTAAACCGTCACCGCAAAGCCCGCCATTTACAACACGCAAAAAATAATCGAACCATCCGTGGAAAAAAAGTTGAATACAATAAAGTATGACAACATATTCAAGCTTCAATAAGAAGATAAAACCAAGCACAAATTAAATATTTATCAGATAAACGCTGAACTTAATTATATATGCGATAATTTTTCACCACAAGATGTCAAAAACATTAGACAACTCCTCACCGTGCTTTCCGCCATTGTGTCGTCGTTGTCAATTATAACTCCGCCCACACACTTCCGGTTCTGGCGCTGGGGTTCTGGCGCTGGTGTTCTGAAACTGGTGGTGCTGCGGGTCTGCAGCTGGATATGTCTCCGTGTGCTGGCATGTGTGTAAAAACACTGACTCCGATTGGCTACCATGAAACACATGACTCTGCCTTAGCCAATCATAATCGCTTACCTCGTTATTAACCCACCTCCTCACTAGCTGTGCGAGCCAGGGGTGCGTTCGGATTACACAGTTTATTCAATCAATGCATAGTAACGCGCACCACATTTAACGTCCAGTAATGTTAACGGCGTTGTAACGACGGGAAAATTAATTAGTTAGATTACCCCGTTACTGAAAAAATAACGTTGTTACCTAACGCCGTTCTTTTAAACGGCGTTATTCCAAACACTGATAACAACTAACTTTATTATGAATAGACCTTTATTTTACATATGTTTCAGCCTCACTGTTTCATGTCAATTGTCAAAATGGCTGCTATGAACAAGGTCAATTGCATATTTGCAGAATTTGCACAATTGCAGGCAGATTCAGGATTGAATGGGAGAAGAATAGGTTGCACATATGGGTGCGCAGATCAAAACGTATAAAACAAAGCCCGACCAAATTACACACATCTATAGACGAGACTTGTGGCTACATTTTGATGTTTGAAGTATGCAGGAATAATGTATATATTTTGAAAAGCCTGAAAAATTGTATAATAATAAAAAGAAACGATAAGATTCGATACAATAACAATAGGGTCCTCGCCTCCAGGCAAGGGCTGGAGTCCTCGCCCTTTTGCCTTTCAGCTCGGTCTCTATAACTAACACTCTTTTTTTGTTTTGTTTTTTGGGTTACACTTGCATCTGATTTTTGTTGAACACCTGATCTATTTTTTCCATGAATCAGGACAACACAGTTGAAAGGCGGAGAGAAATTGCCATTCGCTGCATAGTCTATCTTGGAGAGAAGGAGGAGGACCTTTTCAAACAGTACCGCGTAAGTAATTGAGTATACTTTTAATTTTTACTTTTATTTGAACTGCATGTCTCTGTAGCCTTCACACGTGGATATATATTGTAAAATACACACTGATGTCTATGGAAGAGGTAATAATAATCCTTTCCATTATAATTCGACACGTTTCATTCATATCAGATACACATTGTGTAAGTAACTTTAAAGTTTACTCTCTTCTTCTCCCAGTTCACCAGCCACTTACTTTTATGTATTTCGGGAGAAGTGGATGAATTCACGTGTTGTAAATCCAACAGATCCGATTCTCTGAACTGCGTCTGCGGCACAAACTAAGATGGCAGCGCCCATCGCGCATACAGCTCAACTAACGCGATCGATAAAAAGGTGTTTAAACAACAAAACACTTCCACTTGCATATATTTGACAATCGGAATATCAGATGTTTCATGCCATAGCTAACACATTTGTGAATATTCTGAATAAAAAAGGAAAAATGACATAAAAGCAGATCATCATTCATTCAGCGCTGTTGTTGCTGCGGTGTGTCACGTGACAAGCAATGACGCGTCACCATGGAAACCATAAATCCCCCCCCACCCCCCTCTCACAATAGAGAGCCTAAGTCCCTCCCCTTCCGGTGGAACACCATGGGACCTTAATTCGGAAAAATATTGTATGGTAGTCAATGGCGAGAGACAACAAATATTTTGATCTCGTTTGAATTGTGCCCTGAATTACACATATGATGTTTGTCTATTTAAAAGATACATTTTAAAGTCAAGAAAGTCGCAGTTTGATGTAAAACTGTTGAGGTATAAGACTGTGAAAATATAGCCTGGGTTTCCCCATACTGCCTTGCTCGCAGCGCGATTTTATTCACGCTGCTAGGCAGTCTGGACACCATGGACCAGATTTTCCCCTGAAAAAGGGAACCAATCACAGAACGGGGAGGGAGCAGCAAGACGATGACGACACCGAAGCAGTTTGTTTATATCTATGGATCCAACATGGCATCAGACTCGACGTTACCTTCTACCCTCATGTTTATCTTGCACAAACGGTAATATTCGCTAAACGCCATCGTGTACAAATAAATCTTTGACCCATCGTCTTTTTCCTCGTCGAATTTCTGTCACTCTACATACGTCATCTGGTATAATTGAAGCGATTGGCTATGAGCTACGTACAGGCGCATTTGATAGACATTCATAGCGCCCAATAAACGGCTCTGGGCATTCGTAAACCACGCCTCAAATACGAGAAAATGAACACGTGGTTCCCAGACCAAGTCTCAAATGAGACTTGGTCTGACGTTAGCCAGGCTAGTGAAAATACGTAATTACAAAGACTACAAACCCAAAAGGCGCACATGTGACGTCATACCTTTTCTCTCAATGAATGAAGCTAACTTTACTGAAGCTAACGTCTGTCATTTTTTCTATAGTCTTAAGTTATAATCGTAACGTTACGCCGTCATGCCTGAGTGTTTTGTACCAGACTGCACACATACGAGCAACGGATCTTGTGACGTACATAGTGCGAGACGAGAGATGTAGTTCATTGAGCGATTTTCACATAAAACTAAATGTTACTCTTCTGTTTTATGACAAACTGCGACTTTCTTGACTTTCATAATTATATTTTAAATTGACAAACATCATATGTGTAATTCAGGGCACAGTTCAGACGGAATAAAAAGATAAGTTGTCTCTCGCCATTGACTACCATACATATGAGCCGGAAGCGGAGGGGAGGGACTTAGGCTCTTGTGGAATAACAAATTTAAAGAATCTATTTCAGATATGCTTCCTTACATAAACATCATGGTGAAGAATTCTGATTTTAGCATTTGAGGTTTTAATTTATCTTCCAATATAGACTGAGAAAGTTTAGCAGCGGTTATGGTGATTATATCAAGAGATTCTGGCCAGTCCTGTTTCTCTAAATGAGTCAATTCCTGAGACTCTCACCCTCACCCTTTGTCCTTATGCATTTCCTGACCAGTAAGCTCAATGTACAGCTGTGCTTTTGTCTCTGTGATTATGTGAAGGTATGGGTGATACCGTCAGGCTGATGGGATTAGCACACGAATGATTCACTGAGAATCTCACCTTTTGTTCTGCAAATGGCTTTCGGACCCAAATGGCTCTTGGAGCCTTATGCTGATTGAATTAGGATTGGCCAGACCCTCACAGTCTAGGGTGTTACCTTAACCTGTATACTCATTTACATGCTTTGTTTGAATTTGTCTCCACCTTCAAAAGTCCCTCCTCCTAAAATGCCTATAAGACACCATGTAAATTTATATACTTTAGATCATGTTGGAAGTTCTACAGCAACGTACAGCGGAGTTCTCAATAAAGAATAACTTCCGTTGAACGCGATCCCAACTGTCTCACTGGTCTCTGCGTCGATGAAAGAAAACTTTACAACACTCTCTATATAATTCCCACTTCCCTGATCTCAAGTATGGTATTTTTTAGAGCGGTCTTGATTGACCTTGCGTGAGGGAGAAGCTCACATCACACACACACACACACCCACACACACACACCCACACACACACACACACACACACACACACACACACACACACACACGTGTTCTTTTGTTTCTGTGAGTTACCTACTGAGTGAAGTCCAAATCAGTGAAAGTTATCAGTATAGTAAAGGATGACCTCTGTTCTCTGAAGGTGTTAGTGTATTTTGAACTTTATATGCAGTGCCTTCTTTTGCTGGATATTTTTCCTGGAGTTAGTCAGGAGTATGAGCAGTCTGATATTGATGAGTGGAGAGATGATGATGTGAGTACTGCCAAAGTTGATTGAAAAGAAGCTTTGCTCATTTGATGTTGAAATTAGTGCCTTGAATGTACAGCCACCTGTCATTTGTTTTTGATCATTTTCATGTGTACAAGTCAAAGGATGGTGATTCATGCACAGGGTTTTACTTAATTTTATAACACTGTTCCTCCTCATAAAGCTTCTGGGTACATGTTTTGTGTCTTAGGAAAATGTAGCCTACAAATGCTGCTGTTTGCACTTTTAAGGATTTAGTGCTACTGTTAATTTAAAAAAATGGTTCTAATTAATATGAATATTACTGTCTGAATTTCTGTTCTTTTTGAGCACCCTTAGCTGCTGTCCGGTTGCCAGGTTTTGACACCCCCCTCATGCCTCTAAATAAACCTAGCAACCTTTCAGAATGTGTTTGTCATCTTCTTGCTGTTTTCCCTCAGGCACCCTCAAACAAACAAACCTTATCTTCCTCAGATTGTGTTGTAATCATTTGATTTGAACTGCATCTTGCTTCACAAAGACTGTAGCTACAACTAATTTCGGGGGGATTCCTGCTGAGCTTGGCTAAAGAATTGTTCTCAAGGTCATGACAGTAGAGCAGACACAGCACATGGTAAGCCTGAAAATCATTTTGAAAAAAATCTGATCATTAATGGTGTCTGTTTATATTTTAAAAATTGCCTCCTGGGAAACGCAGGAAAATGTCTTTATTATAGGACAGGGCTCGACTTAACTCTTGCAGAGATCAACTTAATAATTAAGTTCATGTTACTTAGAAATGTGTTTTATTGTGGCCTAAAAGCTTCTTCACCTTACTTAAAACATTATGTTGGATCAACTTAAATACTTGCATTCATGTTGAAAATTATTTAGTTCATGTTACTTAGAAATGTGTTTTATTGTGGCCTAAAATAATTCACCTTACTTAAAACATCGCTTTGAATTAATGTAATTCTGCCGTCAGTCTTAACTTAAAAATTCTAGTGGAAAACGTTAACTTTTTTTTTTTTTGTTGACCCAATGTTTTATTTTTTAGAGTGTAAAATAGAACGCATTTAAAATGTATAAAATCAAAGAGCATGGCGCAAGAGTTAAATGTTTTAAAATTGAAAGGTTGTCATATGTAATAATATACTGTATTGATATACAGAGCTTTCTGCAAACTGGTGAAAGACTAAGACTAGGACAGGTTGAACAAAGTTCAAATGACAACCAAGTACTTACTCTACATTTTTGTAATGTTTGGGAGAGAGGCACGTTATCCCTCTCAAACTGCAGAGCGCTACAGGGTAACTGGAGATTTCTTCACTTTTGAAACAGATATGTTAACGATCACTTACATGTTTCAATATACTAACCAAGATAAGAACTTTCTTTTCAGATTGACAAGACTGAGGAGGACACGGTGTTCACTGAGGAGGTGACAGAGTCCACTCTAAATCTAAGTACAATTTTAACAAATGTTAAGGGGAACATTCAAAAAAGCCAGGAAACTGTAAAAAAAAACAAAAAAAAACACAAGCAACCTCTCACAACTTTCAAAGTTGGGGACAAGGTGTGGAGGAGAAACATCAGAGCCGAACAACGGAAAGGGGGAAAACTTGAATAAAACTACCTTGGGCCATTTACTATTACTTGCTTGGAAGGCAAGAGTGCTGATCTTGAGGATGCGAGGGGTTTGACTTTCCCCAAAATCAACATTGATCACTTGAAGCACCATGTTAATGATCTACCCAGAGTTCCTCCAGTCCATCTGCAGTTCCCGTCACCAGACTCCACTGTCAGCTCCACAGTCTCCACACCAGCCCAGCACTGTTGGACTCCACAGTCGACATAGACCAATGTATGCATATAGTGAAACAAGATCCAACTTACTTTTTTGTAGATTTTTTTTTTGTCGTTATTCTCTTGCCTTCCATATTCAATATCATATAATGTAGAGAGGAAGACCATGCTTCTCTATATTATTCATTTTACAGGTGTGAGAGAAGCCTGGGAAGGAGAGAATGTTTATGTCCTTCTCTCAAAATTGGGGCCATTTAACATTTTCTTTGAGGACATTCATAAAACTCTACAAATTGAAAGTGAGGTTAGTCTTAGCTTTTTTATAATGAATGGGTCTGGTATTCATATATATATTTTTAATTACACTCAAATCTTCATTGTAACTTTTACACATTTCAGAACTACATGTAAGATTACAACTGTTTAAATTTTAGATGGATCCAATGCCGTACAAATATATATTTGGATCATCAATGACTGTCATCACTGGACTTTGTTGGTAATATTTTATATTTCTAAATCCATTGTGGGTCGTAACTTGGTAACTTTATATATTACATATACAGTTTAAATCATAATTTTGCCTATAATACAACATCTAATGACCATCTAAAAACTTTATAATATTTGTAATATTCCAATTATTCAGGTTATTATCCCAAAGGAACAGAACTCTGTATTTGCATCCTCTGGGAGAGAGGCAACATGACCTTAAAAGATGCCAAGAAGTGACAAGGTAATTACACCTTTTAAAGGTGCCGTAGAATGGATTATTTTATTATTTTATAATGTTTTCTGGGGTGCCCTTATAATGTTAGTATGTTTTTTAGATCAAAATTTGTTATAATTTAGAAATAAAAGGCATATTTCCTAGCCTGATTTCATCCCCTGATTTGAACACTCAGTTTGAAGGGGCGTGTCTGCTGTGAGACTTCAGTGTTGTTGCCCACTGCTGTGATTGGCTGTGAGACTTCAGTGTTGTTGCCCACTGCTGTGATTGGCTGACATGCTTGCATATGAAATATCTGGCATTACATGTAGAGCTATCTGGAAAACTTTTACTATTACAGATTTTATATGTTTTTACTATTACAGCTATCGGGATTAACGAATCATGAGAAGTTTTTTAAGTATTTAGATCTATTCCCATCACATAAAAGGTTGCAGTGATGAGCATTGAGCTGCGCAGATGACAGCCTGTTGATCGCGTGAATGAAGATCTTATCACTGCAACGCGATTTACTGATGCATAAACAGTGTTGAACGACTTTGAGAGAAAGATTATCTGTCTGAATTTGAACAATTACACATCAGAAATCCACATAACCCACTGGTTCTCCAGAGGCTCGGATGAAGGAGCTAAAAAAATATTTTTGTGTTCATTTGTACATCCAAACACTGAGCAACTGCCATGCTTCGTTTGCTCGTTCGCAAGCCACGATGTCTCTCGAGGAAAAAACAATATATCGCGCTGGATCTAGATAACACAGTGTAAATTATCGTTAATAAAATCACTACTTACCGCTTGCGGGAATATAACGTTAGTTGAAATTGCCCCCTTCGTCCGTTTGAGACGCTGAGAGAAGCCTGGCTGCTTGATATTGTTCCAGGTTAGAAAAACAGTCCGTGGTGAAATGGGCAAAGCAACTAACAACTTCGAATTAAACTGTAGCGGTATCCGATTATGGATAGATAGATAGATTATAGATAGATCTGCCATTTTCCTTATGATCCTCCTCCTGCTTGTTTCTTCACCTGCAGAACTTCTGATGATTCGGCTGCGAAGTTTCGCCTGGCACTGAGCATGGGCTGGCATATGCAAATTTTTAGAGGCGTACATATTAATGATCCCGACTGTTGCGTCACTGTTTTTCAGGGGTGTTTTTCAAAAACGAGATTTAAATAAGAAAGAGAAAACTATGGTGTTTGAGACTCACTGTATGTCATGTCCATGTACTGAACTCTTGTTATTTAACTATGCCGAGATAAATTCAATTTCACATGTGATACACACACACACACACACACACACACCCACCCACCCACCCACACACCAAAAGGACAGCAGTTCCTGTGGGGCCTTTGTCCTGAAAGTAAGAATTATGGAATTGGCTAAGAGTACTGATTAAAAAGACAGTATTCATAGTCCCTAATGAATAGCATAAAAATCAGCTCAAACTCCAGCTTTAAGATGCTGACCACATTCACCACTCACTGACAGTCACACAGTAAGATTTACAGTGTTCTTACTTTCTTTATCAATGTCAGTGTATTGGCTGCAATCTTTGATAGAACCAACAGCTGTTTGTCTTTATTAAAATGAAATTGTTCTCCATTAATTGTTTATTTTTAGTTTGCTGAATGTATCCTGGACAATAAGCCAGTTCTGTTTTCAACAAGCATGACGAGTGTGAATCCCATCAGATTGGACATAGCTACTTACATAGCCTCCTACAAAACACAGGTAAGTGTGGAACACCAATCAATCTAAATATATCATACCAAAAAATCTAAATATTCAGACTGTCTGTTTAAAGTAGTCTATTCATGAGCCTGTTTAAAGTAACTGTGAGGTGTGGCCTTGTGTCTCATTATATTGTCTCTTCTCCCCTGGCAGTATGATGTCATAGATGATGATCTGAGAGATTTGTGCTTTCTCTGTGGGGAGGAAGAAAGTCCTGACAATGGCACTGACTGGGGGGTGGGTACTCTAACTGTATTTATTTTAGCTTTTTTTTTTTTAATTTTTGAAGTGTAGTCTTTAAGTGCACAATTTTTTTTATCATAATGGATGTTCAAAGATAATTGTGGTGCATACTAATATTCAGTTTGTCCCTGTGATGTGTGCCCTCGGTGGTCCCACTGTGATGGAAGTTACCAACTACTTGTGTCCAGCTTGTATTAAATACATTTATTTATTTTCAAGTGTTGAGCAGTGGTTTCTCTATTTTTTATTGTTTAGTTGTGTAATCCTATTAAAGTTATTCTTCTCCAACTTATGCGTTTTTGACCAGCTCATGGGAGACCATAATTCAAAAGACACCAACTTTGCACATGCAATAAAAAATATTATTTTAGTGTGGTTGACACATGTACATAACAGGGTGACCAACGGTGAATGCAATGAAATGACATTTTCATTGAACTGTAGCAAATAATAATAAATAAAAAAAATCCTGAATGATTTCACAGTTATAGGCGTTATAAGCGTTGTACATGTATTTCTGGAGGTTTTTATCACCGAAATGCAGTTAATAAGCCATGCTGACGTATGTCAAAAAACTCTCGCGATCGCAAGGCAGTAGACAGTTCTGCAGTCGAGCGCAGTTGCTCTCCACCGACTGCGCTGAGCAAAAGCATGATGGGAAACGACTTGATGACGACACAGCTTAATGCTCATTGGTTTAAACAACCGTGATGTATCGTTCTCTTTTAAACTGTTTGATTGTAAAACTCTGATCTCCTGTTTTTATGTGTATAACTTATGTGTTAGTATTCCCAAACTCTCTGACAGTGTGATCTATGGGTTATTTGATTGTTGTCATATTTATACAAATATATATATATATATATATATATATATAAAACTATATATACAAAATGATTGATAAACACGTCTTTGGTATGTTATTAAATGGGTCTTGTTCATTGTAATTATTTTCATATAAAAGCAACAGAACTTAAATTACATCCAGTTGATTAGCAACACTGTGCACGAGCATGAATCCCGCGATATCCATCTCTGATCTCACAGGTGTCAGATGATCTCAGATCACTGCGAGAGGAGAGATCTGCCCGTCTGCGCTTCATCACTCCTCCTCTCACTGCAGCCGCTACTCTCGCATTCATTACAGGCTCGGCGCATCTCGAACAAGCCTCTTCTTCTGCACAGGCGGTCTACAGCTGCCCTGTGACGTCATAAGCCTCCACTTTTTAGATCCTGCCGTTGTCTAGCCTTGGTTTCAATAAAAGCAGTTTTTGGAATAACAAGGAAGGTTAGAGTTTTGAAACTTGCAGGGTATTTTTATAGTATAACGAACTCTTGACTGTCTAAAGATCAAGGAAAATTGGAATTCTCAGTTCATGACCCCTTTCATAAATAGAAAGAAGATCAGGAGCATCTGTGAAGCAGAAGTGATGCACAAGTCCTACCAGCCTCTGAAACCTGCAGCGAACCGGCTCCTGCAGCAGAGATGGGACCAGTCCAGCTACCAGGACCACCGAGACAAGGTCTGACGGGTTATGCTTATGTGTGCTTTATTAGCATGTTTAACATGGGTCTGCATATGTGTGCTTTATTAGCATGTTTTATATTGCGTGAAATTTAACTAATTTGTGCTGCTCAGTTTGAGTTATTTTAGTACATCAAGTCACTAACTAGAGTAAGTGAAAATTAGAAATGTTGGCAACCATAGCTGAAATGGAATAAGTTTGTTTTATTTTATTTCAGTTGATGCTTATGAATTTATGGGGTTGTTGTCAAATAATAATCCTGCTTTGTGTGTGTGTGTGTGTGTGTGTGTGTGTGTGTGTGTGTGTGTGTGTGTGTGTGTGTGTGAGAGAGAGAGAGAGTGTGTCTGAGTGTAAGTGTGTGTGTGTGTGTGTGTTGATCTTCTCTCTCTCTGTCTCAGGTGAGAGAGGCCAAACCTGTGGTCGACACCAAGGGCATCCAAGCACCGGCGCATATTCAACACAAACTGAAGAAAGTCCAGGTGTCTGATTAATTAATATGTAAACAAGAATGTATTTTCCTGTCATCATGTACTTGCCCTCATGTTGTTCCAAACCTGTATGAGTTTCTTCTGCTGAACACAAAAGAAGATATTTTGAAGAATGTCGGTAACCAAACAGTTGAACATACTCCAATAATTATTAGCCTATAAGTAGAAAAAAATGATTTTGTGAGCTCTATAACAGTACTATTGCATTACAGTGATGTGTTATTAAGTAACGTGGAGTAGATGAAATGCATGATAACAGTTGTCTTCAGTTGCAGGAAGAAAGGATGTCCATCATAGAGAGAGACAATCATCTTCTGGCCAGCAGACTTTCTGCTATCACTCGCTCTAAAGGACTGGTGGACCACAGGAACCATTACCCACAGTACAGGTGTGTGTGTGTGTGTGTGTGTGTGTGTGTTTAGCTGGTTAACATAGTAACTCAGTGAGGTGTTTATTTGAGCTGGGTTTCAGTTGTCGGATCTCCCGCTGCGTCTCATATCATCTCAAACTGATAGTCTGAATCATTAATGCTCGGCTGTTGTCAAAGCCGTTATGAATAATTGAGAGACACATAACCTATTCCCCATCATTCCTGAGGGATCCTACAGTATCATGGGAGGATTGGTTTGAATAAAAAAAAGGTTTGAATCGTGCTTGATTTTATTTTTCATGTATTTTGTATTTTTGTTCATTTACACGACAACTGCTTTTTGCCGTGCTGAAAACTAAACTTTGGAAAACGTTTCAAGTTTTTGAAAATGATGCTGTCACCATCTCTGTGTAAAACTACATGAACACAAATCTGTGAAAACGGCGTATGCATATTGCGTGTTCAGTCGTGGATTTGTGTGAACTGGGATCGTTTTAACAATGCAAATGTCTGTATGCGAAAAACACAAAGGAAGAACTTTTCCGTTTTTATACTACATTGTTGTTGTGTAAAAGTACTCAGTGCTTTTTTCAGTTTTTGTCTTTTTTTTTTTTTTTTTTTAAATATATATCTATATAGTTTTTATACATTTTTATTTCAATTTTAGTTTTAGTTATTTTAGTACATCAATGTAAGCAAAATCAAAAGGAGAAATGTCCAGAAAAAGTTTTTTTTATGTTTTATTTGATTTCATTTAGCGCAGCGGTTTTCAATAGGTGAGGCGCGACACGCAAAGAAAAAATAACTGTATGCAGCTCTATTGATATCGGTAATTGTGTGTGCGAGTATTAGCTTTAAAATGCGTCGTTTCCTTGTCCCAAGTCAACAGAAGTCAGCATTAAGGGAGGAGACAGGACCCAGCAAAAAACGTAGGAAATATGATCCTGAGTACTTAAAGTTAGGTTTCACCTGGTCGGAGTCCGAGGCTGCACCTCTGCCGCAGTGTGTGGTCTGCAAGGAGGTGCTAGCAAATGATAGCATGAGACCATGCAAACTTCGGCGTCACATTGAAACTAAGCACACGAATTTAGTGAACAAGCCAGTTGAGTTTTTTTGAGATGAAACGTGATGATTTGCAGTCACAAAAAAACATAATAAAGCCGTTTGGCACTATTAACATGAAGGCGACAGAAGCATCTTATCGTGCTACGTATAGCGAAGGCAGACAAACCCCATAACATTGGCGAAACATTGCTACTCCCTGCAGCAAGAGATATGTGTTCAGTGATGCTGGGAGAAGCAGCTGCTGCTAAACTTTACACGATCCCTGTCTCTGACAATACCACCCAGCGACGAATATCAGACATGGCTTGTGATGTCAAAGAGCAGGTCCTGGACTGTGTTCGTGAAAGCCCCTTTCACGCCAGTCCACTGACGTCGCACACTGTGCTCCATTGATGGTGTACGTTCGGTTTATCAAAGAGCACAGTGTGCAGGAAGATTTTTTGTTTTGCGTTCCTCTACCCGCCCGCACAACAGCTGACGAACTTTTCAAGGCCTTGAATAACTTTTACCAGGCTAATTGCCTTGACTGGGGCCGGTGTTGTGGGATATGCACTGATGGGGCAAGAGCAATGACTGGCCGTTACAGCGGTCTCGTAAAACAGGTGCAGGCAGTTGCCCCTGTGGCTGTCTGGAAGCACTGCATTATCCATCGCCAGGCTTTAGCAACAAAAAGGTTGCCCCAAGAATTGCGTGCCGTTCTTGATGAGGCTGTCAAAATTGTGAACCTAATTAAATCGCGTGCCTTAAACGCCCGTCTGTTCTCAATCCTCTGCAATGAGATGGGCGCTAACTTCCAGCAGCTGCTCCTGCACTCCGAGGTCAGGTGGCTTTCTCGGGGCAAAGTCCTCACCAGGCTGTGCGATTTGCGCGAAGAAGTCCTCCTCTTCCTCACTGAGATTAACCCCCACTGGCAAAACATCTGGCAGACATGAACTGGCTTGCTATGTTGGCCTATCTCTCGATAGGATCAACTCCCTCAACACCTCTCTCCAGGGCAAAGAGTGCCATGTCTTTTCGGCACACGACCAAGTGTCTGGGTTCAGGAAAAAGCTGGACTTGTGGTGTGCTCGTGTTGAACGAGGTTCGGTGGAAATGTTCCCAACCCTGGAGGATGTTGCGGAGAAGACAGGGCTGCCTCTTAACTCTGTCCAACCAGTCATCACTGCGCATTTGAATGGGTTGCGTGACCAGTTTGGTGAGTATTTCGGAGAGGACGCAATGGGAAATCAGTGGGTGAGAAATCCGTCCTTTGCCCGATGTCAGTGGTGGGAACAATGTTTCCCGGGGTCGGAGTGTTCATCGCGAAGTTAGCAGCCGTGTTAGTGCTGTGGGGAACGAGGCGGGAGATTTTTACCGCGCTAGCCACGTAGCTTTGTCTTCTGAACGCGTGCCCATCCGCGATCGCGGCGACAGTATTGTGGTGGATACTCTGTCTAATGCCACTGGGTATGTTAGACGAGGTCGAAGTATTCATAGGACAGTTCGGGGGCAACGTGGAGGCAGGGTGGGGAGTCGAAATGACAATAACAGTAGTCCGAGCTGTGCACACTCGGGGCGCGCGCGAGGCAGATCTGGCCGCGCCCGCGCTGCTCGTAGCAGGAGCAGAGGCGGTGTGACATGGGGAAGAGGGGCTATTATGCATAGTTTATCGCAAGCTGATGGGAATGCCAGCTTTGAGTATTTGGCCAATGAGGAGGAGTACCAAAGTTGGATTACACACTTTGATCAGCCAGTGGGATATCTGGGGGATAGAGAACTCTCCAATGCCAATTCGCCCCTAGATTTTTTATCACTCTTTCTCTCTGATGATTTCTGGAATTTAGTTGTAAATGAGACAAATCGCTATGCCCATCAGTTTTTAGCCTCCCATCAACTCCAGCCACACTCCAGATTTCATCAATGGTCTGACGTAACTGTCAGTGAAATGAAAGCATTCTTTTCTCTGCATTTGAGTATGGGTCTGGTAGAGAAGTCAGAGTTGGAGGATTATTGGGCCGAATATTGGCCAACAGCAACACCTGGATTTGGCAAGGTGATGTCCAGGAATAGATTTGAGATGATTTTGTCTTTCCTTCACTTCACCAATAATGAAGAGTGTGTTGACAGGGGTCAGCCAGGGTATGACAGGCTATTCAAAATCCGCCCAATCATCAATTTGGTCATCCCCCGGTTTTCAGCAATGTATGGTCCATCTAAGCAGCTGTCATTGGATGAAATGACCATTGCGTTCAAAGGAAAATCAATTCTAAAAATGTACAATCCAAACAAATCAGACAAATATGGCTACAAAGTATTTGTTCTGAGTGAAGCCAAGTCAGGCTATGTGCTACAGTGGTCCATGTACACTGGACAAAGTAGGCCTGATGCAGGTGATTTCGGTGCTACACACCTTATTGTCCGTGAGCTGATGGCCCCGTACACAGGGAAAGGGCATGAGGTGTACATGGACAGCTATTACACCTCGCCAGCCATAGCAGATGAGCTGGCAAGCAATGATTCGGGTTTGTGTGGGACTGTCAGCAGTAAGAGGAAGGGGATGCCAAAGGGCCTCACCCGTGAACAGTTAGCGTTGAGTAAGGGAGATGACCCAGTCTTCATGAGGAAGGGGAAAATGCTAGCTTGTGCGTGGCATGATACAAAGCGCCTCACAATGCTCTCTACACTGCATTCCAACACATGTGTCAGAAAGCGCATCAGGACCAAACACACTGATAGTGGCTATAGGGAGATAAATAGGCCTGTTTGTGTTGATGACTACAATTCGTTCATGGGGGGTGTCGACACAGCAGACCAGAGAATGAAGACCTACCTCTTTCCCCATAGGTCAAGGAAATGGTACTACAGGATTTTTAATGCCATTCTCAGTGTAAGCATGGTGAATGCCCACATCATTTACTGCCGCTGCACTGCTGCTCCTCACAAGCCCCTGAAAGTCTTTGTGCAGGATGTCATCACTGCTTTACTGGAAGGCTTCTCCAGGAAAGAGAGCAACAAAGGCCGAAAGTCGTCCTCACTGGGAGACTTGCCACAGAGACTCACTGAGCGCCACTTTATCTGCCAGGCTGATGGTTACCCAGATTGTGTAGTTTGTTCTGATCGGACCCGCCCTAAAGGCCGCCGTCAGACAAAATACATGTGCAGGCAGTGTGGGGTGGGTCTTTGTGTTGTGCCTTGCAATGAGAGGTACCACACCATTAAACACTACAAAAAATGTCACCTGGATGGATAGGGAGTCATTATCTCTACAGCAAAAGGCCTGCTACATAAATTCTTTTTTTCTTTTTTTTTTTCTTTTTTTTTTGTCTGCCATTTATTAGTAATGATTTATACTGTTGATTTACTATCTATTTCACTGACCATTTAGTAGTGTACTATGTGTTCTTTTTTGTGTGTTCATGTTCTTGTGATGTGTGCGTCTTTGTCAGCTAAAAAAAAACAACCAAAAAAACATCAACAAAAACCACACACAAAAAAAAAAAATACTAACATTGTCTCTCGTCTTGTCTCGTCATCTCACTCATGATCTGTGCCTTGCCGTGGCGAGTGAGCTTTTGAACTAAACAGGTCTTGTCTACTTGTGTTTGTGTGTCATATGAATAATATATATGTGCCCCATACATGGAATCAGAGTGCCTACTGTATGTAGTAAATGGAAAATCTCTACAGCAAAAGGCCAACCGCTACATGCATTCGGTTTGTTTCTACTATTTATTAGTAGTGATTTACACAGTTTGTTTACTACTTACTATTTACCTTAGCATTCAGTATTGTGCAATATAGCATAAAGAAGGTGAGGGACATGTTGGGGGAAAGAAGTGCTGCATTTTATCATTTAAACATGTGACTTTTCATGAAAATTCTATAATCCAAGATGGCCGCCACCATATGACGTCATAATATGCAAATTAGATGGGAAAATGTAATCCCTACATAAACTTTGGGTCATCCTTAATATTTCTCTAATTTACAGAAAGTCTCTATCTTTTATCACTTTTAAGATATAGCCTTTTAAAATTAAGATGTCAAAATCGAACGTTTTAGGAAAAAACCTCTGGCGCCTAAAGGGTTAAGACAATTTGATGCACAATAAAACAATATACAATAAGATTTGTTAACACTCCTGCTGGTGTTCTTCTAAAATGAGGGCGAGCCACAAATCCGTGAGTACAGTTTACAAACCCGTGGAAACTAAATGTGCATCTCCTTCAAATGTGTACTTAAAGCCCAGACACACCATGCCGATTTCAGCCGTCAGGTGTTGTCGGCGGTAGCTTTGGTACCGATTGCACATGTTAAGCATGTTTTGTTGACTTGTGGTTAGGCTTACTGATGTTCAGTGATTTTAAAAGTAGCCTCAATTGCATGAAGTTGGAAATTATTTGCTGTTGCAAAGAATCGTTTATGAATGCACTTTTAAGAAAGTTGTGGAAATAAAATAATTTTTACATTTTATCAGTTGTTATTGAAACTCATCATTGCCTGGAACACACAAAATATGGCATTTATTGCAGAGGCGTGTGTGGGTTAGGGCAGGCGGACGGGATTTTGGGGAAGGGGGGCTCGGCTGTCCTAACCTACTCTAAGGGGAGGCTCGCATTCACCCAATTTGAAAACCCCTGATTTAGCATTTATATATAAATAATGGAAGCTTATTTTCTGCCACAGAACAAATCAATTTAAAAGATAATTGCAACTTTTTATCTCACAATTCTGACTTTATATCACGCAATTCTGAGAAAAAAAGTCTGAATTGTGAGATAAAAAGTAGTACCTTTTTTATTCTGTGGCAGAAACAAGCTTCCTATATATATATAGAAAATATATTTTTTTTTTATATTTTATTTAATTTCTTTTGACATTTCTTTTGAAGTAATGAAATGTTATTTATGTTATGTTATGATAATGTTATCTGGTTTTACAGTCTGAACGCTCAGAAAAGGAAGGAGAAACTTCTACAGGTGACTCATGAAAACCAGGAGATCTACCAGCGAATCCTGACACAGAAATCCGACTACAGGAGGGAACTCTGGGAAGATGACTGGGAAAAGGTCAAGCGAAGGAGAGACGACATCGCATGCTATCCACGAGGAGTGACCAACAAACAGGTCTGATCCTAATTCACATGTTAAAAGGCGGAGCTAATTTCGTCTTCATTTACTCGCCTTCATCATGTTTCAACCCTTCTGTGAAACACAATAGCACACATTTTGGATGCTCACGCTGCTCTTGTTAATGCCTGTGAGAAGAAGCATGTCATGTGCGTTTGAAATGACATGTAAATAAGTAAACGGTGGCAAAGTGAACACTTTTAAAGTGGGCATGAAATTAAGATTCACACTACTTTGTACATACATGCTATTGTGATTCATCCATGCATGTTTCTTTTCATAATTTTTTATTAAAAGTAGTGCTGGGCAACGATGAATTTTTTTACGAGTTTGTGTTTACATAAAATCTGTGTGTACTGTGTATAATTATTTTTTATATATAAATACACCCATATGCATGAATATATTTAAGAAAAATTTGTTATTTATATATAATATAAATGATGTGTATATATATATATATATATATATATATATATATATATATATACAGTATATACATGCAAATATTTCTTAAATATATACATGCATGTGTGTGTATTTATATATACAAAATAATTATACACAGTACACACACATATTTTATGTAAACACAAACTTTTATTTTGGATGTGATTAATCGTTGCCCAGCACTAATTAAAACATCTATAAAAACTCAATCTTCCAGTGAAATGATGTATGCTGGATAATTTAAACTCCGCCCCTTTCTACTGAAAGTCTACATTTAGTCCCGCCTCCTCATCAGAGCCACGCCCACATCTCAACAGTCAACCAACCAACAATTAGCTGATAAAAACAAGTCCTGATCCTACTTTTTTCCCCAGATAATCTGCTTCACTACAGAAAAAGAAAAAATTAATAGAGCCGATTAATAGACTTTAAAGCGCGTAATAAGCTTTTTTCCTCCGTCACAGAAACCTACAAAGGTAGTGAAGTTCTGTGGCCAGAGTCAGCGGTCGTCCAGCGGTGTTGAAGATGACAGCTGGGAAACCACAGAAGAAGAAGAACCCTAGCCAGCAACATCAACTCCACACCGAACACTGGTTAACATCGCTCTATAAACTCACCTGTAGTTCAGTTAACCCTCTGGGGTCTAAGGTGTTTTCGGGGTCCTTGAGATGTTTTGACATGCCCTGACAGTTGTGTTTTTTTCTGTTGCTAATAAACATATTAATGGCCAAGGCTGGATTAGTACCCCCCCGCCCCCACCCCCACCCCCACCCTACCTGACAACCACACCCTCCAATATAGTGACAACCAGCAAAGTGCAGGCAGCTGACCTTCGCACCACCAGACCCACTCCACACACAATACTAAGGCCCACCAGGTGTGGGATTTGACATGCCAAATTACTATTGGTCAAAAGCTGAATGACTAGTTCACAAGACACAAGACAATGATATAATGCATAAAATCATCCAAAGGCAGTGTATGGCTCAAGAGACTATTTATATGGCAATATAGTGTTCGCTAAAACTCACCAAAGCAGAAAGCACAACAGTAATTATGAAACGTGATTGACTAAAGATACAACAATGCCGTCACACAACACAGCTAAGTGCAGGGTGCAAAAAGAACAGTCACTAAGTGAGTCGGGCAACTTCACAGACTGCAAAAGCAAACAGATACTGCACTTTACAACTAAGTCTCAAACAGGCCTATAGCAGCATCACAACATGATGCAATTCACATTCAATATGCAAACAACATATCAATAAACTCAGGCCTGCAGGGTGCAGGGTCTTCAGAGATGATGGTATCTGAGGTGTCATTACCTTGTTCTGTTTGCTGATGATGACCGGCCTCATCTCTGTCTTTTTCCACAACAACTTCGCTAAAGCTAACGTTAGCTATCGTTAGCTGAGGCTGAGTGTAGCCGGTAGAGGGCAGCGATTCTTCCAAGCTAACGGTGGTTAGCTGCTTGACATCCTCCTCTTCATCATTCTTAGCTCTTTTAAAAAAGCTATTTATTCGCAGGACATTTTTAATAGCAGCCGCTTCTTTCTCTTCCTTTTCCTTCTTTTTTTCCTCTTGACAGCCCCGGTGGGCTTTTGGTTGCTGTCCATTTTTTGCAAACACCAACTTTCTGATAATTTCCCCACAATTTTATCTGTTACAAATTAATTCCACTCTTTTAATCTTAAAACTCGTTCTTAAAAAAATGATCTTGAATCAGTACGATGTAAACAACCTGCTCTATGCCCGCTCATCTTTATCATTAGCCAATCTACACAGTGCATGCAGCCTGCTTCCAATCATCACCTGTCCAGCCATCACCTGTCCAGCCATCCAACTGACATATAAAACAGACAATCACGATACTTCATTTTTTGTAAACAACTTTTTTAAAATTCTGATTGGATAATTATCAAGATCGAGGGCAAGCCTTGCGTTATACTATTTTTATGTAGCACAAAAAAAAAAACTCCCATCACGGAGGGCCCCTCTCTGTGCAAGGGCCCCTGGGCACGTGCCCGGATTGCCCGTATGGTAGATCCGGGCCAGTTAATGGCAAAGGTGTAATTACAATCTATTTAGCACAAACAGGGCTACCATAATATGTGAGCAACTGAAATGAAGAACTCATTTCTTCAAAATGATGTGAAAATCATCCTGCCTAATCATTCACATAAAACAATACATTGATTTAAACTTTGTAAGACACGTTTTGTTTGGAAAGGCAATATGCGTGGGGACGTGAATGATCATGAATAATGCTGTGATTCACACCTGAGAAGACAATGACCCGCATAATGAGCCTTTAATTCAGGTGTGTCACTGAGAGTACCACAAGTAAAGAATGTGAGGACTTATTTTGTATGCATGCAAATTGTATAATATCCAAGGTAAACATTTCTAGTAACTATGCAGTTAATTCTCATACTGTATTTTCAGAAAGTTTTGGAATATATCCTCTCCCCAAATGTGTCACTAATAAAAAATAAATAATAAATAATTTAATGAGAAGGCTTATATTGACCTTTTAAGATTTTGCTTACATCTACCTTGTAAATATATTTTTTTGCTATTTTAGTAAAAAGTTTTCACATGTAAATCAACAACAATTACAATTTTAACAATATTTCAAGTGTAATTTTTTTTAAAGTATACATTTTATCATACGTATTTGTTGTTACTAATTTTCAGGGAGATCTGAGCATTGGCCAATGGCGGCCATGTTTTTCGAGATACGCCAATGTCCTCAGACAATCATGGCACCTTGGACAAAGACAGTGCATGCCAATTTTCAAGTCAATCGGACTAACGGTCAGCTGGTTAAAGCCATTTTCATGTTTCATTTTTTCCTATTATAGCACCACCAAGTGGCCAATCGCTGCAATCTTTTTCACGTGACCAAAAATTTAGCCATACACACATGTACCAAGTTTGGTGGAAATAAATAAATATTTAAATCACTTAATATTATCTTAATATCTAAACTTTTAAGGAACACTGACATTGTCCCAAGCAAACATGGAAGTACAACAAGGTCTATGAACAAGAACCATGGAGGCAAGGAGCAGAGCCGGACTGTCCAATAGGCGATATAGGCGGTCGCCTAGGGCTCCGCCTTGCAAGGTGGGGCCCCTAAACCTTGGGACTATTATAATATATAATTCGTTGATTGATGATGTTACCAAAATCTCAGGTGCCCACATCTCGACACTTATAATTTAGATACGAAGCATTGCATGGGACCTCACTAAACATGATACAGTTCACAAAGACGGTGAGTAGCTAATATATTACCCAGACCCACTACATAGATAAAATGATAGCTCTGTATAGTTCATACATGACAAAATTCCGAAAAAGATAATAAATACATAACAATAGAATGAATAAAATACAAAAACATAAGAAATGTACACAGTAGCGCGTCACACACTAATTTGCATAATACCGCCCGTGATGTAGTGGGAGACCTCAAGTACCGTAATTATCACAGTATTCACACACACGGATTCCATCACCACACTTCTCTCCAAAATGCTCACGTTTTAGAAACAAGAGACAATTTTTTTTTTTTTTTTGTGGCGTCTTACTCTTTAGTAATGCTTAATTGCTTAGGCCTATTTTAGGCATTTTGTATGACAGAAAATGTGCTGTCAAAAATAAAATACCAAATATTATAATCTCTATGGTAATATCGACTTCACATATTTGGATTGCTCTTGTCTGTCATAACGTCACAAAGTCTCGTCAGAGTCTTAGTCATACAGCAATGCTATTTTTAGTTAATTTAAATAAGAATAGATGTTAAGCTGTGGAGCCAAACGCCATCTTTCTGGAGCTGAAAAAAGGAAGAGGAGAATGGTTGAGGAAGAAAGACAAGCTCAAAGTAAAGGTATGTTCTTCTGACTTCTATAAATAGTGCGTTATTTATTGCTGTATTATTAGTTTTCATAATAATAAATGTAACAATGCCCATGATTGCAGACAGACAGACATAGAAAAATTGGGCCACATTCAGAATTATCTACCCATGCATTTTGTATAGATTTTTACCCTCTGATGAAGTTATCATAGTTGTTTAAATGAAGCCGGGCCATCTCAGGCCTAGGTGAAGGGTAGGTTGTAAAGAGCATGCAAAACGGCCATTTTACCCCTTTTGATATGCTAAATAAATGCAATTAATTTACGTTAACTGTCTCTTTCTGTGCAATTTCTCAGCTGAGAATAATGGTCATTAATAATCACGATTATAATTTTGAGCAAAATAATCGTGATTATCAGTTTCATTATTATCATGCAGTCCATTCTCCCTCCCCGCTAAAAACAGGTTTCTCCCTCTTTCCAAATTCATATTTAACCCACCATAAAATTTCTAAATAATGCAAAACATTTTTGTTATTGTGATCATCATTAAGGCATTAACCCTCTGGGGTCTGAGGTGTTTTTGGGGTCCTTGAGATGTTCTGACATGCTCTTACATTTGTGCTTTTTTCAGTTGCTTATAAACATATTAATGGCAAAGGTGTAATTACACTCTATTTAGCACAAACAGGGCTACCATAATATGTGAGCAACATGTATGTACATATTTGTATTTTTGAGAAAATAATGTTTATTCATGGTTATTGAAAAAACTAAAAATGAAAATGTCTGAAATAAGGCCACAAAACACATACTAAATATGTGTCAATAAGACTTCTGAATAATGCATTTTGTTGCCTAGAGTTTTTTCTTCAAAATGATGTGAAAATCATCCTTCCTAATCATTCACATAAAACAATACATTGATTTAAATTTTGTATGACACTTTTTGTTTGGAAAGGCAATATGCGGGTGGGCGTGATTCACACCTGAGGAGACAATGGGCCCCCGCATAATGGGGCTGCATACGTAATGAGCCTTTCATTCAGGTGTGTGACTGAGCCACAAGAAAGAATGCAAGGACAATATATATATATAATTGGTTCAAAGTTGTTGTTGTTTTTCCCACAAATTGTGCTTGCAAATTGTATAATATCCAAGGTAAACATTTCTAGTAATTGTGCAGTTAATTGCTCTCATACTGTATTTTCAGATTTGGAATATATTCTCTACCCATATGTGTCACTAATAAAGCATAATAAAATTATTTAAAGAGAAGGCTTATATTGACCTTTTAAGATTTTGTTTACATCTATCCTTGTGTGTATATATATATATATATATATATATATATATATATATATATATATATATATATATACAGTGGGTACGGAAAGTATTCATACCCCCGGTAAATATGATCAAAAATGGCTGTAAAAAATAAATCTTTCATTCAAAAAATGTGATCTTTCATTAAAAAAATTGGCAAAAATTGAACCTTTCATTGAAGTAAAAGAATTCAAATTGGGGGGGAAATTACATTATGAAATAAATGTTTTTCTCCAAAACATGTTGGCCACAATTATTCATACCCCTAGAATGTTTTATGAATAAAATATCTCTGAAGTATATTCCCATTAATATTTACCTTTTTCAGCACACCAGGGTGACTAGGAACATGAAATTGTCCAGCTATGACTTCTTGTTTCACAGGAGTTTAAATATGAGGAAACACAAAGGCCAAATTCCCTTAATCATCCATCACAATGAATAAAACCAAAGAATATAGTTCTGATGTGCAGCAAAAGATTGTTGAGCGTCACAAAATAGAAAGTGGCTGTAAGAAAATAGCTAAATAATTGAAAATACCCATTTTGACCATCAGGGCAATAATTAAGAAGTTATAATCAAGTAAAAATGTTACAAATCTGCCAGGAAGAGGACGTGTGTCTATATTAACTTAATGCACAGTGAGGAGGATGGTTTGAGTGGCCAAAGACTCTTCAAGGATCAAAGATGGAGAATTGCAGAGATTACTGGAGTCTTGGGGTCAGAAAGCCTATACAAAAAAAATCAAACAACCCCTACATCCCCACATGTTGTTTGGGAGGGTTTCAAGAAAAATGCTCCTCGCTCCTCCAAGAACAAACTCCAGCATATTCAGTGGTCAGACACGACTGGAACTTCAAACAACACAGGGTTCTTTGGTCAGATGAAACTAAAAAAAGAGCTTTTTGGCAGCAAACACGCTAGATGGGTTTGGTGCACACAAGGATAAAAAGTACCCCATGTGTACAATTTAATATACCATTGGATCTTTAATGTTGTGGGCATATTTTTCTGCTGGAGGTCCCGGACTTCTTATTCAGATACATGGCATCGTGGATTCTATCAAATATCAACGGATAAAAAAATCCAAACCGGGCGGTTTCTGCTAGAAATCTTATAATGGGCCGTGGTTGTATCTTCCATCAGGACAATGATCCAAAACAAACATCAAAATCAACACAAAAATGTGTTAGGGAGCACAAAATGAAGCTTCTGCCATGAGCGTCCCAGTTCCCTGACCTGATGAGTGGAGTGAACTGAAGAGAAGAAGCACCAACATGGATCTGGGAATCTGAAGGATCTGGAGAGATTCTCACTGCATGAAAAGACTCAAATCCGGCAAAATACGGGAATGGTAAACGCCTGTGTAATTTGATGTTTGCCGGATGTATGTGGGTAAAAGTGGATCAGAGTAACATGGAACAGTATATTTCCAGATAAACCCGGAAACCTCACATATGCGGACATATACAGGAATCCGTGAAATTTCACGGACATATACAGCTGAAACACTGCTGGGTGTGAGAGGACTGACAACTGTTAGGTGTGAAGACCTTTCATATGTTAATGACTGACACAGTGCTGTTCTCAGAGGGAGGGGTGGCCAGGGAGGACTTCAGGATTGAATTATCTCTGGACTACTAGGTTAGGCTACAGCAAACAAGCTTTTTGTACAGAAAAACAGGCCCTGAAACACAAAACCGACGTCAAAGAACTAGCAATGACTAAAGCTGACTCTAGGGTTGACTCACGTCGCCTGTGTCAGGGCCTTAAAACCACTGCATGAAAAAAAGTATCAAATATTTTTTATAAAAACAGGACAAAATAAACACCCAGTCTGAACATATACGTTCACAAAAACATCTGAATATTTAATGAAATAAACAAAGGAATTTAATTAGTGCTGGGAAAAAATTAATCGCATCCAAAATAAAAGTTTGTGTTTGCATAATATATGTGTGTGTACTGTGTATAATTAGTTTGTATGTATAAATACACACATATGCATGTATTTATTTAAGAAATATCTGCATGTATATACTGTATATACATTTATACATTTATACATAATTTATATTATATATAAATATAAATAATTTATATATAAATAAATAAAAATCTTAAATATATACATGCGTGTATTTATATATACAAAATAATTATACACAGTACACGCACATATATTATGCAAACACAAACTTTTATTTTGGATGCGATTAATCGCGATTATTTTTTTCCCAGCAATAAATTTAATGGAACAAATAAAGAAAAATGAACCAAACATTTCAGAATATCTCAAATTTTATTGTGAAGTTTTACAAATTGCAGACAACAACATTTGTCACCTTTTTCACAATTGTCTTTTAGCTTGCTTAGTTGGGGACATTTAATTTAATATTCAACAATATTATTGATCTGCCTGCGTTGACACTATTATATGAGATCTGAACTGAGCTGGACGATGACATCACGGTTTTCTCCAAAGTGGCTATATATATACACATTTAAATGTACTTATTTATTTATACAACAAAATGAATCACCACTGAACTGACTTAAGCTGGACTGTGAAGCTATTTTCTTCTGGAAACAAACTTTCTTGCATTATTTTCCTGTTATCTCTGTAAAGCTACTTTGAAACAATCTGTGTTGTAAAAAGCGCTGTATAAATAAAGGTGACTTGATATTTATTAAAAAGGTAGAAGGAACCTTAGCTTTTCTACTCCACTGAATTGAAGACAGAGGTCACTACAGTTAAAATCTCTTGCTGAGTTAATCCACCTTTAAACTATTAATGTCTATGAACAAATATGTATTTTTATGTTTGTGTGCCTCAGCATTTCTGAGTGAACACCGCTGGTTCACTCACTATTTTAAAGTGTACTGTCGATCACGTGATATGACGTCATGACGTGCGGCCCTAACTGACGTTACCTGAAAAATCTATCCAAGATGGCTACCCTCTCGAGCGACGTGGTATCAAGAATGAAACAACTTGTAAGTAAACCAAAACACTTCAAAACTACTTTGCTTGTTGTAATATTGTAAGAATATCATATTACACGTGATATTTGACTGTTAGACGAGGCTATTTTTAAGTTGCAAGCGCGGTGCCGCGGGCGCGATTGTCGTCAGTCCGCCTGCTAGTTACAGAATATCCTGTGTAACGTTACTGTTAATGTCGTGGCAGGGCAATAATGTTAACGTTAGTCAATAACTCTTTTCAGCAAGCGATAGTCCTTCTGTTTTTGAGTGTGTTGCTGCTGTTTGTGTTAAGCGCCCTGCTCTGGCAAGTTCAGTGTGATGTTATCTACATGCACCCAAATGAGCTAGTGGCTAACGTTAGCAGTTATGTTAACTTTTACTCAAACAAAGTTAAGGTTATGGACATAATAATTACCGAATGAACTATGCAAGTTTTTATTAAACCTTTACAAACGTCTTTTCATTATAGGTTTAAGTGGAAGGAGTGCAGTGAGCATCCCCCAAAATCAAGGTGACTCAAATGTTAATTTAGGCTGTAACTATTTTTCACCATTTATTTTATTTGGAGCCTAATTCATTAGCATCAATCAAAAGTCTCTTAAAAATTAAATATCTTGCTGTCTGTTTTTGTGTGCATGTGCAGACCTACATTGTCACCAGAGAACAACTTTATCGGTAAGTTACATTCACTTGAAATTTTGTATCATTAATTTGTCATTAAAGAGGTTGATTGCATAATTTGACTGGTTTCATATTGATTGTTTTATCTGTGCAGGTGAAGGACTTCTTGGGGAAATGGCCGGCTCTTCGGATTGAATCACAGGTAAAACAGACTCGCTTCTCTTTTCTGCCACTCTTCACACATATTTCACTGCCAAATTTTTAATATGTATCACATTCAAATGGAACAGCAAATGCCACTATTCACTGTGTGTAAGAACTATCACTTTGCATGTGACCATGTTGCTCAACAATGTATTTTAATGGAACATGTTGCATCACAAATGTGTTTTCTGTTGCAAATCGAGTATGTCTTTTTATATAATTATTTTTGTTTGTTTTTGTTTTTGTAGTTTTGTGCTGAGTTCCAACGCATTACAAACGTCAACATACGGAACATACGCTGTGCTTGACCAACATACACCTGCACTGGTGGCCTTGTATAGGCAGAAGGCGGAAAGATATCAGAGGCGCTGCGTGACGTCTTAAAGATTCATGAACTGATATGTTTTGTCTCTTATGTTTACTGTGATTATTCAAACTGAAAATTCAGTTTTGTGGTTCTTGCAGATTGTGAATCCATTTAAACGCTTTTTAATTTCAAACTTTACAGGAATCTGTAAGACGCCTCCATAATTCAGAGAACAACCCACACAAATACGATCCACAAACCGGGTAAGACTGCGTATTGTATACTGTAAATGTTAGTTTAATCTACTACTATATGGATTTGAAATACCAAAACTGAATTTCATTAATGATGCCTGCAACTTTTTCCCCCAGAATAAATACCTGGCTGTGACCACTTACCTCTTCGAAGAATTAAGGACAACTTTTACAGACGTTGACCCTGAATGTGCAAAAGGTAATCTTAAAGATGTTGTAATCATTTTAATGTCCTCTATTTTACTTAGTTTTATTGGCATTACATTTATTTATGATTTATTCAACAGGTTGCAAGACGTATTTTGAGACTTTGCGGAGGAAGTATTCTTTGGCTCAGCCTGAAAAGGCCCAGAAAAGAAACACTATGAGGAACATTGCAAAGAACCGTCAACGAAAGAGACGGGTAAGTTAAGAAACTGGTTAAGCAGGGTTTTTTTGTTTTTTTTCTTCAGAATGTAACTGTCCTCCTCTCTGTGTTTTAGTGGTTAAATTACTGTCATGTTTTGCAGTTGCTGGAGACCAGGTCCAGTGTTGTACAGACAAACACAGAAAGGGAACTGTGGAAGACTGCAACAATAGAACTGATGTCTGATGAAGATGCTATTGTTGATGGAAGGCCAGTGTGGATGGTGAGGTCTCCACCAAACAGAACCACAGAATTGTCTGCTCTCTGCCAGGCACTACAAACCAGACTAGAGGCTGACCCACGCTACGTCACACCACCAGTGCATCATGGCAGTTTGAAAATGAATATTTACATATATTTTATATACACTTTAATTTCTATATTTATTTATTGATCTCGTTTTATATTGTATACTTTGTATATTTGTTCCTTTTTGATGTGCATGTTGCTTATCTCCACGTTTTGTATTTTATTCCTTTACACCTTTGTTCACATTTCTTTTTCCCCATTCATTTTAATGTATGTTTATAATGTTCTTTGGAATGTTCATGTTATATTTGTTTTTTTTTCCTTTACCTTTTCATCCCCTCAAATATTTTTTGTCCCCCCATTCCTTTTTAATGCTTGTTTATAATGCTCTTTGGAATGTTTTATTTACCTTAATAAAAATGTCAGACTTTCTCATTGTTCTTTGTGTGTGTTTTTAAAATTATATTTGAATGTATTAAAATTGGGGGAAGGGGGGGTTTAGTGTATACTGAGCAATATCTGCATAGCTGGCCTATAACCAATCAAATCACTGTGCGATAAGGCCTAGGGTGGGCTATGTTCTAAAAGTAACCAATCAAATCACTTTCCTGG
Source organism: Abramis brama (assembly GCF_963993115.1). Classification (NCBI taxonomy): domain Eukaryota; kingdom Metazoa; phylum Chordata; class Actinopteri; order Cypriniformes; family Leuciscidae; genus Abramis; species Abramis brama. The sequence continues at coordinate 471,896 of NC_139984.1, read as the reverse complement.
GTTTTCAATGTGTCCTGTCCTCCAATAGTGGTCTGGGTAATGGGAGTGGTTTTAAAAGAAAAGGACCAATGGGGGGAAGGCCAAAAGGTGCACAAAGGTGTGAAAATGTTCTCTTGAAAAAACCTTTGATGGGATTACTTGCCATGGCAACAAATGGCTGTAGCACGGAAGTATACGTCCACAACATACATCCGATTTGGTATCATTTCGGATGTATACGGATATATACAGACCCATGGAATTTGAGCTATCCGGCCAGTATACTCCTGGATTCTTCCGAATTTCAGCAGTGTATACAGGAGTATACTGGTCCGGATACACCTCTTTTCATGCAGTGAACTACGATGTTGTTGCATCATGCTTGTAGTTTCTTTTGCGCTTTATTTATAATAAAGTGACATAAAGCGCTCTGCCGCATTTGCGCGTGTAGGCTAATTGAAGAGGACGCACAACGAGACTGACGGAACAGGAAAGTACGTTTTTTTAGGTGAGAGACTTTTTATTTCGTAACAAGTTACAAATAACGTTAGAATAATGATACAGATCTGTATTATGCTATTGTTTTTATAGTGTTGTACATTTCTTACAGATAATCACGATGATCATTGCGTTTGTCTTAACGAATGTGACATCTTCCTGTCAGCAATTACAGTTTGTCTAAGCTGCTTCTTTTTTATTAATGCCACGAAAAACATTAAAAAAACAAAATAATAATAATAATCCGAAATAAGTTCAAAGTTTGTGTTTTGGAAAAGAAAATTAATATATCACTACTAGCCCTAACATTCAACTTCCCACTTTATTAACATCCTAAAGTGTCACAATAAATGGGAACGAGTCCAAAAAGACGTATAATAGGCGGATCTGGCAACACGGAGGCTGCACCCGCGCCCGCGCCCTCACTCACAACACGCGCTCAAGCCCCGTTCACTGTTCTACCTTCTCGCAGCGACATGAATTGCAAACACACATGACGCGGTTTAAACGGCTAATTAATCATTCAGAGAGCTTGAAATTTTATTTTTGAATATAAAAAAAATGACCGAGGTCCGGACCTCGGTGACCTCATAGCTGGCTACGGCCATGCTTGCATATGCACCTAATAATAGCGAACAACTGACCCTTCACTAAGTCCCACCCTCCTTAGTTACTGTTGCTACACCACGATTGGCCAGTGGCGGTCTTCGGGCGTGGCTTAGCGAAGGGTCATGCATTTTCTACATGCCTGCGACTCTGCGAGCGCTGCACCAGTTTGAAAAGGCGGCTGAGGCGAGACGGTAACAGTGTAACGAGAGTGAGGGGCCCCAATAAAGAGGATGCAGAGGAGTTGCTGCGTCTTTATATTAACATTCCTGACTGTTTGAATGATTACCAATGGCTAATTTTAAATCTGGTTAATGATTTCAATGCGTTGTAACACCTGATTTTAAAATAATGTTTTTGATGCTACATAATTAAGGGACCAGAGACTTTCTCATTTCAATGAGCCACGTGTATTGCACCACAAATCAACATACAGTCAGTAACTCACAATGTACATATAGTTACACAGTTGCATGGGAAAAATCAAATAGTTCAGTTCAGACTTCTGTAGCAGTGTCTTTGACTACTCAAGGTTCAGACTTAAGTGACGTAGAAGCAAGATGAAATTGTTGAAGAGGCCCCATCTGCCTGCAACCGAGCTTCCCAATAAACGTCAGTAATATGAACTGTAGTTTATAAAATGAACCATAGATGGCAAAAAGATGTTGTGGACAAGACGAAGACAGTTAACCCCATTTTTTGATCAAGGTCCTATCAATAGTCCAGCTGCCAGCTCAGGCCTGCATGTTGAACCCTCTGCATCAAACAAACATAAACTTAGTGCCACCATTAACACATTTACTCATCCCATATTTACATAAACACTACCCAACATCATATATACAAATAAAGTACTAACAAGATCACTTACATTTGAGTTAAAGAACCTCAGGTTCCTCAAATGAGGGAAATGAGCAAGACAGCATTGGTGAGAATGCTCCTCCATGTGATTAACACATACTTCCTACTCCATACTTCTTCTCTTACCCTTTTATGCTACTAGGCATCTCACTGGCTAGAGCGCCCCTAGTGACAGGATTAAATAACACACGTCCTGAAAGCTAATGGGACAAAATGTAACCGTCAACTGTTACACACCCCTCCCCCCAAAAAAAAAAAAAAAAAAAAAATCAATTAGTCCCAAAAAATCTCTTTAGCTTTTCAACATGGTAAGTATCAATTTGGTTCGGGTTGTCAAGCATTACAACCTTGTAATTGACATTATTAACCCTTTTCAAGATTTTTGCAGGACCTTGCCATTTTGGAGCTAACTTGGCCATAAAATAGTCAGCAGCACGAGACAGAGGGTGAGTAAGGATCCACACCAGATCTCCTTCTTCGAAGGATTCGTCCTTTCTACGTTTATTGTAGTATTTGCCTTGCCTCTCTTGGGCTTGACTATTCTTCTCCCTCACTTGGTCAATAAGAGCTTTCTGTCTCTCAACAGTGCTGTAGGCTACATGATCGGGATTAGGCGGCTTACGGATTAACCGCTCAAGTGGACCTTTTAACTTACGTCCTAGTGCAATCTCTGCCGGAGTGAGAGCCGTGCTTTCTTGCCATGCTGAATTAATGGCATACCGGAATTCTGGTATCCACTTGTCCCAGTCACGGTGATTGTCATGGACGTAAGATGCTATCATCGTTTTCAAGGTCCTGTTGACCCTCTCAGTTAAGTTGGTCTGGGGATGATAAGATGTAGTGAGTTTTTGAACTACACCCCATCGTTTGCAGGTATCGTTGAGTAGCTGGGCAGTGAACTGAGGCCCACGATCAGAAACTAAGTATGCCGGAGCTCCCCATCGTGTGAACATCTCTTTTGTCAGAATGTTGGTTATCAGGTGAGTTTTTGAAGACCGTAGAACAAAGAGTTCTACCCACTTGCTGCAATAATCCACAAAGACTAATAAGAATTCATTGGATCGTGGGCTTCTTGGGAAAGGACCCATCAAATCTACTCCAAGCATGTAGCCAGGCTCTACCACAGGGGTTGACTGCAACAATCCAGATAGCTTAGAAATTCTTGGTTTGTAGGCTTGACACGTCTTACATTGGGTACAAAAACTCCAAACGTCTTTACGAATCTCAGGCCAATAAACATTGTCAAGTAGCCTCCGTAAGGTTTTCATTCTTCCCAAGTGTCCGCTCAATGGGTTTGAATGAGCAAATTGCAAAAACGCTTCCCTCAGTGATGCAGGTATAATTAATTGACTAGTGCTCTCTTGTTGCTTGCCAGGTACTCTGCGAAACAAGTAGTCATTCTGTACAATGTAAGCAATACGGTTTGGATCTGTATTGGGTTGCTTGGCTGACTCCCACAAAGACTGTAAAGAAGAATCAAGCTTTTGAGCCTTCCCAATCTCATCCCAACTGACTGGTAAATTAGGATCTGGTTTTGTGGATTGACATAGGGCAATGTGGCCTACCACTTCTTGCACAGGTATTCCTCTGGATAGGGCATCAGGTACAACGTTACATGATCCCTTACGGTACTTAACTGTAAAGTTAAAACTTTGTAGCCTTAAAGCCCACCTGGTCAAACGGGATGATGGTTTAGGCTGATTAAATACCCAAGTCAGGGCTGAATGGTCTGTGAGTACTTCGAAATTCCTTCCCTCCAAGTACTGCCTCCACTTTTCTACAGCCCACACCACAGCCAGACACTCTTTTTCTGCTGTAGAATACGATTTTTCTGCTCCCTGTACGAGTCTTGAAGCATAGGCGATGACATGCTCTAAACCATCAATGTCCTGGGTCAGCACAGCTCCTAATCCTATCTCACTAGCGTCAGTTTGTACTTTAAAGTCCTTTGTGAAGTCAGGTGGCATTAAAACTGGTGCTTGTTGGAGCGCATTTTTAAGATCATTAAAAGCATTCTGGCACTCAATGGTCCAATCCCAAGCAGTGTCTTTAGCCTTTAGTGCATATAAAGGTGCTGCTCGCTCAGAAAAGTGAGAAATGAAACGATGGTACCAACTTGCAAGACCCACAAACCTCTGTACCTCCTTGACATTTTTGGGTACCGGAAAATCACGGACTGCTTTGACTTTAGCAGATTCGGTACGGACCCCTTCTTCAGAAACGACATGTCCTAGATATGTGATGGTTTTTTGCAGCATGGAACACTTCTTGAGGTTGAGTGTTAAACCTGAAGCCCCCAGTTTGGCAAAGAGTTGTTTGAGATGTTGGAAGTGGTCTTGAATGTTTTTGGAATATATCACAATGTCATCAAGATTAACAAAACAGAACTTCCCTAAATACTCTCTCAGAACGTTGTTCATTAGTCTTTGAAAGGTTGCAGCAGCGTTTTTGAGGCCGAAAGGAAGACGAACAAATTCAAACTGGTTGTTTTTGGTGACAAAAGCAGTTTTTTGTATACTGTCTTCATCCATTCCTACCTGCCAGTAACCAGACTTAAGGTCCAATGTGCTGAATACAGTCGCTCCATACAAGGACTCCAGGATATCTTGAATCTGTGGCATTGGAAATCCATCAAGAGGAGTCTTGGAATTTAATGCTCGGTAGTCAACACAGAAACGGGTACTACCATCCTTCTTTGGCACTAAGACTACTGGTGCTGCCCAAGGGGATACAGAAGGCCTTATAATGCCTTTGTTAAGCATATTTACTACTTCTTCGTCTATGAACTTTTGCTTGGAGACGGAAACAGGGTAAGCTTTCTTACGCACAGGTACCTCATCGAGGGTATGGATCCGGTGACGAATTAAAGTAGTCTGTCCTAAATTATCCGTGCATACTGTTGGCCAATCAAGCATTAGACCTTCTAGTTGACGTTTTTGCACTTTGGAAGCATCAGCTCGATCTACTAACTCCTTTATGGTGGCAAGCGTAGGGGAAGTCGTTGGCACTAAAGGTAATGCAAGGTGCAGACTAACTGTCGGCGAGGGTGAAGAAGTGTTGAAGGTGTGGATTGTATCGCATTCTTCAGGCAGTGTATACGTAGAGTTTTTAAAATCAAGGAGGATTCCTGAGGTCATCAGAAACTCAAGTCCCAATACAACTGAGAAAGTCAAGTCACAGTCTCTCATCACATAGGCTCTTAGAGGATAGTTATGACCATGGATTGTACTTTGCCAAGATATCTTTCCTAAGGCTGACTGTACATAACCATTAGCAAGGGAAAACGACTGTCCTCTACTTGATTGCATGACTTCATGTTTTGATGTCAATTGTTGCCAACATGACTCTTGCACTAATGAATAAGTGCTTCCAGTATCCAGTATTGCTTGATATTGGTGGCCTTTGATAGTTATGGGCAATGTTAAAGTTGTTATCGGCTTTCCATCGTTCTCTGAAAAGACGGCAATATGTGGATTAGATTGTCGTCCTCTTGGGAATTTATTGGTTTCAGCAGGCTTAGAGGTGTTTTCTTGATGTCTTTGCCTCCAGAAGGCTCTCTCCTCACCCATATCCCTCTCTATGAGCGTTCCTACACGTACCAGCTCATCCACAGTAGTTGTAGTACCTCTCAAAATACTGGCTATCCTTGGATTGCAGTTCCGGAGTGCTGCTTGGAGAATCTCACGTTCCGTCATAGCTGGTTTCAACCTCAAACATAATGCTCTGTACTGGTACGCAAACGTCCTAATGCTTTCATCAACTCTTTGTTTCCTTTCTCTTATTCTTCTCTCCACCTCAACTTCATGATCTTCAGATAAAAAGGATTGAAGGAAAGCAGACTTAAATTGTGACCATGTTCTTACCTTCTTCTTCTCTGCCAACCACCAGTCTTTAGCTGTATACGTTAATACAGAAGGAAGCATGGATAAAATTTCAACATCATTCAGAGGCTGTATAGCCAGATACTCATCGCATCGCTCCAGATACGTAATGGGATCTTCTCCATCTAAACTTCCGAACTTTGGAAACTCTAGTTTGATGGGGGTCTGGCAATGTACAGGTCGAAAAGAACTATGAGTTGCTACAGTGTGGTTAAAACCTGGAGTAGAAGTGGCTCCCCCAGAAGACTGAATTAGAGATCTCAGCTGGCCATCTCTCCGTTTCAGGCAATCCATAGTCACTTGTCCCAACTCCTGGACTTTAGTTTCCAAGGTGACTTTTACTTGGCCGCATCCAGCCTCAAATTTGGCAGATAGTGAGTTTTCTAAACGCTGCATATCTGTGTGATGGTCCTTATGCAGGTCTAATATGTGTTGCAACTGACCTTCAATAGCAGTCATCCGATTACTTTGCTCATTCAACTTGCGTTGCATATCTTTAAAATTAACATCAGAGGAACCTTCTAAACCCTCCATTCTACTTTCAACTTTATGCATTCTTGAGGCCATTATCATAATTAATAGACTTTCATCTTCTTCATTTTCAGGAGGAGGAGGTAACAGAGAATCATCGAAATCACCTTCTTGTTCTACATTTTCTTGTTCATTTTCCAGATATAAATTACTGAGAGAATGAATAAGGTCTCGGACAGGCTCACGATGCCTAGTGAAATTTTCTGAAGAATAGTCTGGGCTTAAAGGAACATCACCCTCTGCCTCTCTTTGTATGAAGGCCATTTTGCAACTAACAAACCACTAAAATTAACCTTAGCTTTAAAGACCCAAGTTGATAGCAATGTGATGACACCTCAAAATATGGACACAATAAAAACACATATGTGGCATGACTCATTGAAAGCAGAATTTGTGTCTCTCTTCAAGATTCAATCAAGTTTTGCTTTTTCTTTCTTGGGTCCCTGTTCGGGCGCCATATATTATGTAACACCTGATTTTAAAATAATGTTTTTGATGCTACATAATTAAGGGACCAGAGACTTTCTCATTTCAATGAGCCACGTGTATTGCACCACAAATCAACATACAGTCAGTAACTCACAATGTACATATAGTTACACAGTTGCATGGGAAAAATCAAATAGTTCAGTTCAGACTTCTGTAGCAGTGTCTTTGACTACTCAAGGTTCAGACTTAAGTGACGTAGAAGCAAGATGAAATTGTTGAAGAGGCCCCATCTGCCTGCAACCGAGCTTCCCAATAAACGTCAGTAATATGAACTGTAGTTTATAAAATGAACCATAGATGGCAAAAAGATGTTGTGGACAAGACGAAGACAGTTAACCCCATTTTTTGATCAAGGTCCTATCAATAGTCCAGCTGCCAGCTCAGGCCTGCATGTTGAACCCTCTGCATCAAACAAACATAAAATTAGTGCCACCATTAACACATTTACTCATCCCATATTTACATAAACATTACCCAACATCATATATACAAATAAAGTACTAACAAGATCACTTACATTTGAGTTAAAGAACCTCAGGTTCCTCAAATGAGGGAAATGAGCAAGACAGCATTGGTGAGAATGCTCCTCCATGTGATTAACACATACTTCCTACTCCATACTTCTTCTCTTACCCTTTTATGCTACTAGGCATCTCACTGGCTAGAGCGCCCCTAGTGACAGGATTAAATAACATACGTCCTGAAAGCTAATGGGACAAAATGTAACCGTCAACTGTTACAGCGTTTAAAACGACAAACAAGCCAAAAGAATTTGGTGTGCAGTTTTTTGTGCATTCCCGCGGTTTTTGACGAGGTTTTGGGCTGGAAATCCTTGCTGGCATTTGGCAACCCTGCCGGTCGACAGCTGACATCACCTCACGATTGACACACCTCTCTGGCTACCAACCAAAGGTAAGTTACTGTTATATATACAAATTATATTGCTAACGTCACTTGGACTGTAAGATAGAACAGTTTGCTGTGGTCTAGTTCCCAAATTTTCTAAATAATAATAATAATAATAAAAACCCAGATGGTATTATACCTTTGGGATGAATATAGTATCAACATGATTAACACATGCACGCACAATTAGCCTATCCATGAACTTGATAAATGTTGCAGATATGTCTTACTATTATCCACAACCAAATGCCTTAGCGTGAGCTAATTCAAAATTGACTGAATGTGTATCAATTTGTACAAATAGAGACATTTTTGTGAATACAAATGTTTTCTTTTGTATTAGTGTATCATAACTTGTGCATGCAACAAAGATGTGCATGTGTGGATCAGGTGACATTGGTAAATGGACTGCATTTATATAGCGCTTTCACAGACCTATGGCCACCAAAGCGCTTTACATAGCCTCACATTCACCGATGGCGGTGTCAGCCATGCAAGGCGCCATCCAGCTCGTCGGGAGCAGCTGGGGTTAGGTGTCTTGCTCATGGACACCTCGACACTTGGTCAGGTGGAACCGGGGATTGAACCACCAACCTTTCGGTTTGTAGACAACCTACATGAACCACTGAGCCACTGCCGCCCCGACGTTTACGTCTTTTCTGAGTCAATCTAACAAATCACTCAACAATTCACTCTACAAATTCACAAATGTGCGTCACTACATTTAAACTACTACAATACAACTTGTGTGTGCGAAATTCAGAATCACATGAATGTGCAGCATTTTAAATTTGTACAAATAGAGAAATGAAAATGAAATCCAAAATGAAAGTCTCAAAATCCGAATGAATGAAACAGGGTCGACTCAGAAACGCGTCAATGAATGCACGTGTCACTGTCACCTCATCCACAAATGCACATCTTGTTGCATGCACAAATTCTTTCTTTTTTTTAAAAACATTTGTTTATTGATTTTTCAGTGACATAAAAACAAGAGGTAACAATTCGGGAGTCAAAAAAGTGACAAGAAAAAAAATTAAAATAATAATAATAATAATAAAATGAAATTAGATAAGGAATAATAGTAATAGTTTAAATAGTAAAAAATTACAATAAATAAAAAAATAATAAAAATAAATAAATAAATATAAAAAATTTAAAAAAAAACAAGAACAAATAAACAGAACAAAACAAAAACACAAAATGGTCACCCACTGCTAAATAAAAGCCCAATATGTTGACTTACACAGAGATAAATAAAAAACATCCCAGCATGCTACAAATTCACACAAGAAAAAAAAACAATTAGTAGACAATCAGGGTGGCTACTCTGGAATAGCCGTAAAAATCAGTCCCTCAACATGTGCAAAAAATGGACCCCAAGGTTTATTAAACTTTGCAAGGGAACCATGTATCGAGCACCTAACTTTCTCCAACTTCACAAACTGAAGGATGTCCCTGATCCAAGACGAGTGAGAAGGCGGCGCTGGAGACTTTCACCTCAATAAAATCAAACGTCTAGCCAATAAGGAGACAAAGGCTACAAAGTCAGCTTCATATTTAGGAAGCTGCAAAGTAGGAGGTAAAACCCCAAACAAAGCGGTACATGCTGTTGGATCAAATTGAACCCCTGTACAAACAGAAATCGAATTAAATATCTGTGTCCAAAAATTAAGTAGTGAAGGGCAAGACCAAAACATATGGACATGGGTAGCTGGAGCCTGATGACATCTAATGCACATGGGATCGACATCATTATAGATTTTGGAAAGCCTAACTCGAGTGAGATGGATACGATGTAGAATCTTGCACTGGGTCAGACCATGTCTAGCACAAATAGATGAGGAGTGAACCCGACGCAAAATGGCATCCCACAGCTCCTCCGAGATCTCCTCCCCTAGATCCTCCTCCCATTGGGTTTTAATTTAATGCTGCGGGGTAAGCTGCAAAGAATAGATAAGATTGTATAAACATGAAATAGCACCCTTAATGGTAGGCAATGGGGTTAAAAAGGAGTCAATTAGAGAGGCCTCTGGAAGATTTGGGAAATTGGGGCTAAGATTGCGGATGAAACTACGAACTTGAAGATATCTAAAAAAAATGCTGTCTAGGCAAATGGAATTTCTCGGAGAGTTGCTGGAAGGATGCAAATGTACCAGCAATATACAAGTCCCTAAATGCCTTGATGCCGTAGTCAGACCACAAAGAAAAAGCCCCATCAATTAAGGAAGGATGAAAAACAGGGTTAGCTGATAAAGGTGCTAGGAAAGAGAAGGTCTGTAGACCAAAATAGCGTCGAAATTGCTTCCAAATTTTAAAAGTGGATTTAACTAAGATATTATTGCAAAAAAGGGAGGGAGAAAAGCTAAGAGGAGCGTGGATGAGAGCAGTCAACGAAGCAGGTTTAACAGAAAACATCTCCATACTCAACCATGTAGGAGGAACTAAAATCGAGGCTTTCTGTTCACAACTATGTCTCCATTTGTACAAAATGCTGCACATTCATGTGATTCTGGATTTTGCACACACAAGTTGTATTGTTATAGTTTAAACATAGTGATGCACATTTGTGAATTTGTCAAATAGATGGGTAGTTGTGCACACATTCAAAATTAGCACCAGGATTCATTTATAGTTGTGTGTGTGTGGGTTGTGGAATGCTTAAAAACTGTGAAAAGAAAGTCTCAAAATCCAAACGAATGAAATGAGTTTGACTCAGAAAAGACGTCAATGAATGGTCACTTGCGTGAGCAAAATTCAGAATTGAATGAATGTGTAGCAATTTGTACAAATAGAGACATTTTTGTGAATACAAATGTTTTCTTTGGTATTAGTCTATCATAATTTGCGCATGCAACAAGGAAGATGTGCATGTGTGGATCTACCTATTCCAGCTAGTGATGTGAGCAGGAGAGATGTCTGTCACAGGTGGGCTAGTTGAAATTTTGAGAATTCAATACTAAATTATTTTAAGAAAAACATTTGAGTAAACTAGCGTAGCAATGTAGCAACATGTTTTCTTCTAATGTTGTAAACGTTAAAGGATTAGTTCACCTCAAAAAGAACATTTCCTTATACTTTACTCCAAGATGCCATTAATGCCATCCAAGATGTTCATGTCTTTCTTTCTTCAGTGGAAAAGAAATTAAGTTTTTTTAGGAAAACATTTCAGGAACACAATGGACTTGAAAATGTTGAAGTCCGAATCAATGCAGTTTCAAAGGGCTTTGCACGATCACAGCTGAGGAATAGGGTCTTACTTAGCGAAACAAAAAATAAACATCTATATACTTTTTAACCACATTTGTTCGTCTTGTGCTGGTCTGCTATGCTGTGCTGGTCACGAAAGATTTTATTTTAAATAATAATAATAAATTAAAACAAAGATGTCGGACGATTTTGAAGTTGGAGGAGAAGATGAGATGGAATTTTTTGCCCTTCCCTGCCTTTCTGAACTGGAGTACACAGACAAATACCTCAGATGACGTGATGCGTGACGTCTCCAACGTGATGATGTAATGCCTGGCGCATCGCAGACCAGCACAAGACGAACAATTGTGGTTAAAAAGTATATGCAGTTTTATTTGCTTTAGAAAATGACCGATTGTTTCGCTAGATAAGACCTTATTCCTCAGCTGGGATCGTGCAGATTCCTTTGAAGCACTTCAGAGCCCTTTGAAACTGCATTGATTTGGACTTCATGTTGGTTGCGATTGAAGTTCATTGGCCCTCATTTATCAAAAGTGCGTACACCAAATTTCCAGCGTACGTTGGCGTACGGCACGCTCAAATCCTACGCCAGCTCAGGAGGTGGTGTACGCACGTTTTGAGTTAGTGCAGAAATGCGCCGAAAAACAATTCCTAACACCACAAAACGCACTGACAAACTAAAAAATATGATATATTGTGACCCACTGTAAAAAACAACAACAACAGCATAGTAATTATAAACTTCAGTGTTTATTTTTGTGCAACATGGACTTCAGTGTTTAATTTGTGTGACTTTACCAAAGCATTTGATTTGTAGGCATATGTATTCCTTCAGTTGCGAGCCTGTGCGCTTTACCTGACGTTTCAAGCCTTGTTTATACTTTCGCCTGGCTCCGCAGACTGCGCGCGCACCTCCCCAAACGGACGAGGCGTTTATACTCGACGCGCTCGCCGTCGTACTATTCTTTGAAACGATGGTTAGGCCAGGGTTAGGCCCGGCAGGAGCGCACGGACTGGCTTCAGTAATGAAAGGCTTTCAATGACCAAAAAATAATTCAGACTGACAAAATAATAAAAATGACATTCTTCTTCGTTTAAATAATAATAATAATAATAATAATACAAATAATAATAATGACATTCTTCTTCTAAATAACAATAAGCGTCATTAATAATAAAAATCATAATAATAATAAGAAGAATATTACAAACTGTCATGCAATTATTAATGTGAATGAATGGTACTCCACATCACATCATCATCATCACTATTGTACACCCCAATACATGTGAGGTGATACGAAATTAAATGCTAATTGTTTCAAAACACGTGCTGTAAAATAATGCATTGTGATAGGTCATTTGCTCATCCAAGTTTCTCTTCTTTTCCGTCTTCCGTGTGTCCATGGCGTAAAATGAGGGCGTGGGGGAAGCGGAGACTTGAATATATAGGGGCGTGTTATTCTAATGACGATCGTTTTCAGCCGCAGCATTTATCAAGGGCAGGTATTGCGTACACCTGGATTTCAAAGGTACGCACAGCTTCATAAATCAGGCGGTGAGAGGAGTGTAAGCATAATCTTACGCCAACATATACGCCCGTTTCTACGCAAGAATGATAAATGAGGGCCATTGTGTGGAGAAAAATCCTGACATGTTTTCCTCAAAACTTAATTTCTTTTACACTGAAGAAAGACAGGCATGACCATCTTGGATGGCATTGTAAATTATCAGGAAATTTTCATTTTGAGGTGAACTAATCCTTTAACAATTATAGATCACTGTTACAAGTCACTGAATGCTGAGCTTTCTATTGGATTATTGTGTTAACTTCGTGCTAAGATTCCTGGTGCTGCATGGGGGGAGTTGGGGTGTGCATTAAGGCCCTTTGGCTTGCAGCCTAGGATTGATAATATAATAGTGATTGAAAATGGAGCAGGACTTACCAAACATAGATCGGCAGAGTGCCAACTCTTTAAAGGGCCGTTTTTGTTTTGTAGGCTCCTTTTGTTCAGTCCTGAAGCCAGTTCATTCGACAACAGGTGTGCCATCATACGGCGGACCCTCACCTCTAGGGTAGTCCCTCACCTCTAGGGTAGTCCCTCCAATAGTGGCGAGATGAGCAGTCTGGCGAAGTATAACAAATTTGCAGCGTTAACACATGCAGACTGGATTCACATTTGATCATGCCAACATATTCCTAGATCCAACGACGTTACTTTCAGGAGAGCGCTGCCATATTCCTCACCAATCTCGTATATTTTAGCAGTAAACAATGTATTTTTCTCAGTCTGAATGTAACTTGGATTGATAAAGGCGTACTGAAACAACAGCAGTTTTTAGGAGATGAAAAGTGGAATGACTGAGACTAAGGTTCAATACAAATTAACCCATGAGTCTACTGTCATAACTGTCAGGCAGTTTAAGGAAGTTGTGCATATCAGTGAAGTTTTCTGACAGAAGAATGAGGTAACTATTAAACAACTACCATTGCCTGGCGGTTTGTGCCATTTAGCAGTGTCTCTTCTGCACGGTCCAGGGCCTCGTGGTGTGGAGGGGCAGCTCCAGCGGCCGTCCCACAGACTCCGACTGTCCACACCTGCAGGACTGAAGGAATTGCCGGAACTCCTCCCGCAGGTCCTTCACCTCCTTGGACAAGTCCGTCACTGCAGTGAGAAGTTTTTGCATAGCCACATCTATTGACAAAGAAAATTGTACAAACAAATTTCAGAAGATGTTGAACAAAGAAATGTGTCATAAAACATTACTTAGAGCAGTCAGTGTAATGTTTTTTTAATATTCTTTTATCATTGTCATACACTAATGTTCAAAGGTTTGGATCACCACAAATTTTTCCGTATGGGACAACTCTTGGACTGCTGTAAAACCATTATTTCATGAGGCTGGTTATAATGAATCCAAATGGAAAAATGAATGGTGGTAACAAACTTTTTAACAGTTGTTTATTTTAGCAATGTCTCCTTCCATTGGTTTAAGCTAACAGTTGATAAGTGGTAAATCCTTCAATGATTCAAATCATTGAGGAAAGATAAGGCTGGGCACCTAGGATTTAACTGTACTTACCTTTTAATGCCAGCCTGGCAGTTTCTGAAGAATCTGTAACAACTATGAAAAGAGAAATTAAACCATTTGACTGGATATACTGCATTTGGTTCGAATTTTGAATGTTTGAATTGACTGAATTTAATTACTTCTTTTTAAAAGCATACCTTCAGGAGATGGCCTCTGGAGGAGTAAATTCATTGGAGAGAACGCCAATTCATCTCCAGGGAACGATGCTGGGACATTGGGGTAAGACAACATGGGGCAATTGGGGCGTTGGAGGGTCTGATAGATTCGTGGAGGTGGTGATGGTTGGCTGTCCTGACTGGCTAGTTGGGTTTGGGTTTGGGTTGAGTTGGGTTGCTTTGTGTAAAGAAAAAAAAAATGTGGGTGGGTGGGTGGGTGGGAGGGAGGGAGGTGGTTAGGGGCAGATGTGTGTAATGCATATTTAGATTCTCTATTTTTTGCAAAAGCTTTCTTTATGTACACAAACACACACACACACACACACACGCCACAATGTGGCTAACTATACCTGGAAATAGCACTTTGGGGGCTTGGGCGAATCTGCACTCATTCTGGGGCTCCTCCTCTGAATGATAAACTGGATTCAGTCTAAAAGTAAACAAGGGAGCAAAGCACTTAAATTGTCAACTTGCGCATGTCAACAAATTGTTAAACTGTTAAATTGCACGTCAACAACAAATGGTTGAAACCTTTTATATGTCTGCTTTGGACAAAGGCATCTGCCAAATGTGTGCAACTGGAAATTGGACATTCATTATTACCTTCTTTTTCTTTTTAGGCCATGGTGGCTCTCCTCCTCAGACTGGATGTCGGTGGAGTCACAATCTTTATTGACATATCGGTCCAGGCTCCTCGCTGCCTCATCATGACTATCTACAAACATAGAATAACAGTCAAGCACAGTCAGAGTCAGGAGAAATATTGTCAGACAGGGGTATGTTCAGATTCTTATACCATGATTCTTACACCAGAACACCCACCACGAGTTATGAGGAGACGGATTGGTTGGTATGTGTGCCATTCCTGTCCAGGCTGTTCTCGGTTCAAGATGGCTGCATTCAGCCTAATAGAGTCCTTAGGAGGGTATGGGGGCCAGAAGACTTTATCCCCCTCAACCCATGTGTTTGGCACAATTTCAGTTGCACCACTGCTGAACTGCACAACGCACCACTTGGTCATTTTTTTAATGCAGGGGATTACAAAGACTCTATAGAAAACAAAGCATGACAAAATTTACTTATAAACCGACGAACTGACTGCATGAACTGATTATACGAACTGATTTGGACATTTTGGAAATTTTAATTGGTATGAATGATGGGAATGGTGATGAACTGTGTTTTGTCAGGATAAAGTATGTACTTTTTGCCGATGTGCTGAAGCCTCGTCACACCGACATTCTTGCTTAACCCCCAAACTGTATATACCTCAATGTTTGCAGATGGAAAGGGATACTGGCCGTAGGACTCTTTCTTGGTAAACTTTCGAAAAATTATGTAAGTCTCCTGACCTACCCTGACAATGTTTTCAACAATGGCAATGTCATCTACAATTTGAAACCAGTTATCCCCAGACCTAGATGATAACGTGTACTTTTCCGTAACAAGCTTACGGTACTGGTCCCCATAACTTAATGAAGAGATCAACGGACCATCATAATGAGGATGCATATATTTTTGTCCTTTCTTCACTGTGTCCAAGGTCGGTGCAGGTGATTCTGAGAGCCTTTTTACTACTTGCTGTAAAGGCAAGTGAGGCTTGCGCAATAGGTGCTTCAGTTGCGCTAAATAATTCTCGTAAGGAAATGCAGATATGTTGTCCAAGGGACCAAACAGACGGTATTCTGACGCCAAGTGTGTCAGCTGATGGACATTGTAGGTGATTTCACCTTTCCCATATAGCTGCCCAAAGTGAGTTACGAATGAAGTCAACAATCCCTGAACGCAATCAATCATTTCCTCTGATGTTCCAGGAGACAACAGCAGATGCATGGCCACAGAAAGTAACAAAGTTTTCATAAATTTCAAGGGCAATGGTATTTTTCAGGACTACTGGGCCAGCATAAAGCATGAAATATCGAAGCTCTGTAGCCTTCCACCGATCTATTTCAGAGAGATGCCTGGGTTTCCGACTGAACTCAGAAGGAGTGTAAGGTCCTAGTCCCTTCAATTTAACGGATATCTCTTCGATTGATTTACTTGACAACCTAGTTGCCAGTGATTTGCCCCTCATCCAAATTTCCAACTTCCTGGTTACCCCAAGACAGCACAAGTGCATGTAATCTAATGGGAACATTGTCACCATTTTGACCAGACTAGCTAGCGGGGACAGTGTTTGTTTTAAGTGGTGTTCATCATCAGTCATAGAGTTGAAGTCTGTGTCTGTCCTCAATCTAACATTTGTTTCCGCATATGTCATCTTGTTGTGCCATTCACCCACTTGAAAACACTTGTCGCAGCCTGAATAACCATTGTGGCTTTTTACATTTTTAATAAAAGCTTGTGCTGGGGCGTCGCATATAAATGAGCACACTTCTGCCATAATCTGCTGCCCATTGTGAGCAATGCCATTTTTTAGAATGCCACTAAGGTCCTCAATAAATGGGCCCAAGAACTCAAAGACACTCTTTGGTTTGGTAAAGCCACAGAAGAGGCCGACAAGGAATGGCGATTTTCTGTAATCAACATTAATGGTAGCTAGAATGGGCCAGAACTGAGTTCTGCTGCTTCGGAATAGTGGTAAACCATCTATACTGAACTGCAGCTTAATTGTGGTCAAATTAGCAGGCAGCTTCAAAGATTTCAGTTTTGACATCAATCCAGTAGCCAGTGATGGAGTCCGACTCGAGACTCTATTCTCTGGACTCGTGACTTGACTTGGACTTGCGGACTGATGACTCGTGCTTGGACTCGGACTCGAGGATATATAAAATCGGACTTGAGCATTCATCAAATGAATGACGTTGTATGAAGTTTCTGACCATATAGGTTATAAAATTTTGATTTAAGATGTTACACTTTTCCTGTTTCGGGCTCCAAGACCGGCCGGGATCTCTTTTTTCCCGCATATAAGAACGAGCAGAGAGAAAGCCCCGGCCGCGCGCGCTCTCACCATCTTCAAACAACACGAGCGCTGTCTTGCTCCCTCTCCCTCGCGCATATTAATCAAAATCAAGACACGATAGTAAAAGGTCGAAAGAATGAAGTTTCACGTGGAGCATTCGGAGATTTTTTCTTCTTAATTACCGTGGGGTGTGAATTGTTCTAAAAAAAAAACTTTGCCTTATCTTCTCTGAAAAGCGTTCCGCACATTCAGCTGACATAAACAACAATTTCAATAAACGAAAAAAAATCTATCCAGTGATGAAATGTTTTCTGTGTTGACACAAATCTTGTGCGATGTCCTAAAACTGCCGAGATAATCACACAGCGCGTGCCGTAGGCTACACGTCCATTAATGACACGTCCGATTCGCGAACTAATGACTCCTTTGAACCGACTCACTTTAATGGAATGGTTAAAACAACTGTCCATCTGTCCAACAATGAATTCACGAGACGTCTGAATCGGTGTACAAATCTGTAACACTTTATAATAATGTTCAATTTATTAAACTCTAGTTAACTACATTAGTTAACATTTACTATTAATAAACTGCACTTCTACAGCATTGTTAAAGTTTAATTCAACATTTAGGCTACTAATAGCCTATTATTGAAATCAAAAGTTTTATTTGTTAACACAGTGGTGTCATTTTAGTTTAATGTAGACCCTCTTTTACAATTATGTCAGCTCTTTAAAGGTGCCAGAGTGGAGAAATGTAGGCAGTCTTGAAATATAACACAGACTCAACCTTGATGACTCGACTCGGACTCGAACACTGGGGACTCGAGACTCGACTCGGACTCGAACTCAGGTAATGGTGACTCGACTCAGACTCTTCTTTGGTGACTCGGACTCGAACACTGGGGACTCGAGAGGTTTTACGGTTGTTGTTTGTTTTGAAACCAGCGTGCTAATGTTAGTATGTATGTTTTGTTTGTAGAAGGACTCTTTGAGTATCATCTATTTTCCTTTTTGTCGATGAGGCTCAAGATTAGAACTGGAACATGAGTTCCTAATGGACAGGGGCTTCAAAGCCTGACTGTGGTCGTTTGGGATTTGGAGTCATTGTGGATTGTTACTAATTGCTGCTTCACCTCGGTCACGGGACTATTATTCTATTCCTCTCCATCACTGCAAATTGAACAATTGATTCTATGATACAAAACATTGGATGAACTCTATGGATCACAGGACAATGAAAAACTAATGTTATCAGTTCTTTACTATTACTATTGCTACTCATCCATGACAGTATTGCTTTTGTGTGAATCTTTGGGGTTTATATGATTGTATATTGAGTGTTTGCTGGGTGGTGTCTATGTAAATATACTCGTATGGGTCGTCTGATAAAACTTAAAAATAAACTTAAAGCATTTCTATTGGTGTGTTGAGGTTTATCTTTGAACTGTTTACACTCTTTATATTCTTAAAACCAGTTTGGCCTGTGAGTCCCTCCCTCAAAATTATCTTGTAGCATGTCTCACTAGGAGTGGATAGGGAGACGGTTACAACGGTCTTAGGGAAAGTCGAATTTTGATTGGTCGTTTGAAATCAGAGAAAGTCTGAAATATTTGTATGCGTTTTTTTCGTATTCTTCTTTCGGTGGCTCTGAATCGTCAAAACACCTCTCAAAATACTTACTATGGATGCGAAAAACGCAGAAAGTCGAATCTGATCCTAATTTTTATATGACAGACGAAAGTTAAGGAGGCATTGTGCAAATGTGATTGACAACGTGGGGTCATAGGTATTTATTTTTTAACGTACCTGTGTAAAGACCTTTACTGCTGAGGTGGTTTCACTCATCGAAAAGATGATTGCAGCTCTACTGAGGCTAAAGGTACAATTACATATTTGCTCGTGATTTAAAAGGTTTGATAATTAGTGGCAGTTGTCCGTGTTATTTTTTTTATTTTTGTTACTCCTGCTGTTGCCCGCAGGCCTTCAGGCTCCTTTTCTGAAATAAAACAATGCTTGTGTGCATGAACACAAGTAACAATAACCATTATATAGATTTAAAAATGAAATGTGACGGCGCATGCGCGGGCAAAACTGGCTCTGAGGCTCTGCGGACAGATATTATTGACTGGCGCCGGTACTGGTTCAGCACAAGAAATAAATTAATACAGGCATGTATGGAACAACATTATAGTGAGTAAATCATGATCAATCATCAAAAATCGTGATATCGCATAAGCACTAGTCAGTGTTGGGCAAGCTACTTAGAAAATGTAGTGAGCTAAGCTAGCAGTTACTCTACATTAAATGAAGCTTCACTACACTGAAGCTACCACCCTGGAAAATGTAGCAAGCTAAGCTACAGGAACATGGCAAAAGTAGTTCATTACATCTAAGCTATTGGATGGGTACATGGTGGTCATAAAGGGATGGACATGGTCAGAAACAATGCTCAGGTAGGCCGTGGCATTTAAACGATGCCCAATTGGCACTAAGTGTGACAAGAAAACATCCCCCACACCATTACACCAACACCACCAGCCTGCACAGTGGTAACAAGGCATGATGGATCCATGTTCTCATTCTGTTTACGCCAAATTCTGACACTACCATCTGAATGTCTCAACACGAATCGAGACTCATCAGACCAGGCAACGTTTTTCCAGTCTTCAACTGTCCAATTTTGGTGAGCTCGTGCAAATTGTAGCCTCTTTTTCCTATTTGTAGTGGAGATGAGTGGTACCCGGTGGGGTCTTCTGCTGTTGTAGCCCATTCGCCTCAAGGTTGTGCGTGTTGTGGCTTCACAAATGCTTTGCTGCATACCTCGGTTGTAACGAGTGGTTATTTCAGTCAAAGTTGCTCTTCTATCAGCTTGAATCAGTCGGCCCATTCTCCTCTGACCTCTAGCATCAACAAGGCATTTTCGCCCACAGGACTGCCGCATACTGGATGTTTTTCCCTTTTCACACCATTCTTTGTAAACCCTAGAAATGGTTGTGCGTGAAAATCCCAGTAACTGAGCAGATTGTGAAATACTCAGACCAGCCCGTCTGGCACCAACAACCATGCCACGCTCAAAATTGCTTAAATCACCTTTCTTTCCCATTCTGACATTCAGTTTGGAGTTCAGGAGATTGTCTTGACCAGGACCACACCCCTAAATGCATTGAAGCAACTGCCATGTGATTGGTTGATTAGATAATTGCATTAATGAGAAATTGAACAGGTGTTCCTAATAATCCTTTAGGTGAGTGTATGTTGTTGGGAAAAAAAATATCGCAATGTAATTTTTTTCCAATATCGTGCAGCCCTAGCGCACGCTCTCTGTAGGCATATTCATATTTTGCCGCTATGTGAAAAAATCCAGCAAAATGCGCCGCGCGTTTGTCGACCCCAGAGGATTAACTTTAGCATAACCATGAATTGTGATTAAAATATATATGATCACTCACATCAAGACGCCGCTGCGCTGCGGTGGTGGAGTCCATGCAGGAGGAGCAGCGTTTGGCACCGCGACGCTTTTCAGCGCGAGCTGTGTGGAGAAGCCCATGTCCACCTCTATTGCGTTGGAGAAGCAATCCCGCGTAAAATGCAGGTTTCACACTTGAGCTCTAGGCAGGAACTCACGGTCTTCCAGGCCAAGTGCATGCAACCACTGGTGCCTAATTTCCAAGTCTGCTGGAAAGCTATGCAGTCCAGCAGTGCTGTTGCAACCAGCAACACTACACCTACGTACCCTCCTGACCACTGTACTAAATACAGATAAATCTACGCTAGCTCAAACCAAGGGCGTGGTGAGCTGGAACCTGCTTACGTCACCTGCCACCGCTTATGTCACGTACCACCGCAAACATCCAATAGGAAAATTCAACTGCAGTAGCACCGTTCAACCTGAAGAGGGCAGCACTCAGACGTTTTTACACCATATATTGTAAAATTAAAACACTTACATTTACATTTATTCATTTAGCAGACGCTTTTATCCAAAGCGACTTACAAATGAGAACAATAGAAGCAGTTAAACTAACTGAAGTAAAGAGTTAAAAGTAAAAGGGAGCAGAACCAGTGGTTGTTCTGTAGGCAAACGTCAGTGACTTGAATTTGGAGCGAGCGGCAACTGGCAACCAGTGCAGTGTAGTGAGGAGAGGAGTGACGTGTGCTCTCTTCAGCTCGTTAAAGACCACTCTAGCTGCGGCGTTCTGGATCAGTTGCAGAGGTTTGACTGTGCAAGCTGGAAGACCAGCCAGGAGAGTGTTACAATAGTCAAGTCTGGATAAAACAAGTGCTTGGACAAGGAGTTGAGTAGCATGTTCTGATAGGAAGGGTCTGATCCTCCTAATGTTGTACAAGGCAAATCTACATGACCGGGCAGTTCTAGCAATGTGGTCTGTGAAGTTCAATTGATCATCAATTACCACACCAAGGTTTCTGGCTGACCTAGATGGAGTTATGGATGATGAGCCTAGCTGAACGGTGAAGTTGTGGTGAAGTGTGGGGTTGGCCGAGACCATGAGTAGCTCTGTCTTCGCAAGGTTTAGTTGAAGGTGGTGGTCCTTCATCCAGCCAGAAATGTCTGGCAGGCAGGCTGAGATGCGATCAGCTACCGTCGGATCGTCGGGCTGGAATGAGAGGTAGAGTTATGTGTCATCAGCGTAGCAGTGATAGGAAAAGCCATGTTTCTGAATCACAGATCCTAGTGATGTCATGTAGATGGAGAAGAGAAGTGGTCCCAGCACTGAGCCCTGAGGCACTCCAAATGTCTTTATACCCAAATGTCAAAAAAGTTACTCGAATCAATGAACAGCACTAATAAACCCCCATTCTTACAGATCACTAACTAAAAAAAGTTGGTTTAGGGTTTAGTTACCCTTTAAAGAAGATTAAAGGAAATAGTCCAACGCCGTGGTACAACGAAAATAAACAAAACCCTAGATATTTATTTGAAACAGTGGCTAAACTAACGAAAAATAAACTTCAACAACGGACGTTTCCAAGCAGCACAGCAGTAATGACTTTATGAACTTCTTTACTTACAAGATTGATAATATTAGAGAGAAAATTATAACTATGCAACCGTCTACTACAGTATCGATGTCTATCGAGATTAACGTCTCATCCGAAGGACGGTGCTCTTTGACAGTATAGTGTCCCCGTCACTATACTGGGGTGTTAGGACCCACACAGACCACAGGGTTGAGCGCCCCCTGCTGGCCTCACTAACACCTCCTCCAGCAGCAGCAACCTGGTTTTCCCAGGAGGTCTCCCATCCAGGTACTGACCAGGCTCTGCCCTGCTTAGCTTTAGTGAGCATTGGGGCTACATGGTGATATGGCTGCTGGCTTATGACATGTAACACATTAAATTAGTAAAGATTATTCAGAAAGAACCTAAACAAAACAATTATTCTGTGTCACAATAAACTCTCTCTGAATTGAAAACCATGGATATCATTTAATTTATTTATAATTTATTGATTAAAAACACTTATTAACTTTTTAAAGAACATAATAATCAGAGCCTAAGCATAAGTCACTTAGTTTACAAGCAAAATATTATCATATTAACATGCCTGAATATAAATTGTGTAAATAGCACTACTGATTTAAGCAATAAATCAGTCATATTATGTCAAAACACCAGCCTACTAATAAGATAAGAAAACATTCTGCTGATTCTATTTAATGGCTGGTAATAAATATTTTTGTCCTGTACATTTTCTGATTTACAGGGTTCCCGCAGATCCTTAAAAAGTCTTAAATTAGATTTTTAAAATTTAAGACCATAAAAAGTCTTAAAAAGTCGTATTTTTACTTATGAAAGGTCTTAAATTTTTCATGACACTTTGACTTGGACGCATCTAAATGCTTAATGCTTATGCTTACTAAATGCTTATCTAAGGCCCTGTTTACACGAGAACGCTCGCGGGTGAAAACGTAAAAATATTTTATCAGATGTGCCTTTCGTTTAGACGGCGACGGCGTTTTTGGGGCTTAAAAACGCAAAAAAGTGAAACCACCCTCCAGAGTGGAAATCTTAAAAACGCTCCACCGTCGCGTTTCCGTCTAAACGGTAAAAACGCAAAAGTCTGCTAGACAGTGAAGGCACCGATCAGTGCTTCACATTGTCACCTAGCCGCCTGGAGTGCATACTACATTGAATTTCACACACTTTTGCGTCACCGTATGCACGCAGATTTCCCCCCCATAACGCTCGTCTAAACGCAGAATAAAAAGTGATCACTTTTGCGTTTTCTCTTCAGATCGTTTCCGTGTAAACGTAGCCTAATTAGCATACGCATTATTTTTTATTATTCTATCTTGTGGATTTGCTTGTTCACGTGACAATTCGCATCATTTGCGGGAGCATATTAGCCTACGCCTGTCTCCTGCACGCGAAAGAGGAGAGGAGGAGAAGAGAGTTGGTAAATGTCAGTTCAATTGTAAGTTAATTCTTTATGTGCTTAAGAATGTGCGATATGTATCGTCTATGATGATATTGTAATCATTGTTTTAACGATGTACTGTTACTCACAGTAACTGCCATGCAGGTTAGAATTGCGAAACATTATTGGATAATTCTTATAATTGACATTTCTCTGGGCCAATCGGAATCTTAGCACTTGCGTCAGAATCTTGAAGCACACAGCGTCAACTGAGCTCGGCTCGCCATTGGATGAGACGCCTGGCTACCGTGCGAGTCTAATGGAAACTCACGCATGAATTTTCCTGCATTGAACTTGTTTTAGCGCCGCCAAAGTGAATTTTTGTCCCGCCAAAGTCTTATTTGATCGGTGAGTAATGTAGATGAACGGCTGCGTTTGTGACAGGGCGCATGTTTAACTGAAAGAACGAGCAGAGAGAGAGAGAGAGAGAGAGCCGGTCGCGCGCGCACACTCTCTCTGTGTAAACGACTTCACCGTCTCCAAACTAGGTGCTGTGTTGCTCTCTCTCCCTCGCACATATTAATCAAAATAAATCGACACGGTGGTAAAAGGTCGGAAGACCAAAGTTTCATGTGGAGCATTCGGAGATTTTTTTTTTCCTGAATTACTGCTGGGTGTGAATTGTG
Source organism: Abramis brama (assembly GCF_963993115.1). Taxonomy (NCBI): domain Eukaryota; kingdom Metazoa; phylum Chordata; class Actinopteri; order Cypriniformes; family Leuciscidae; genus Abramis; species Abramis brama. The sequence goes on along the minus strand of NC_139984.1, from coordinate 447,715 downwards.
CTAAATAAGTTGTTTCCTTATCTTCTCTGAAAAGCGTTCCGCACATTCAGCGGACATAAAACAACACTTTAATTAAACAAAAAAAAAAAAAAACTATACAGTGATGAAATGTTTTCTATGTTGACACAAATCTTGGATGTCCATGTCCTTCTGCTGGGATAATCACACAACGCGCACGACACGTCCAATTCGTGAACTAATGACTCCTTTGAACCGATTCACTTTAATGAATGGTTAAAACAACTGATCTTTCCAGCAGTGAACTCAGGAGACTCTGAATCGGTGTATAACAAATCAGTAACACTTTACAATAAGGTTCTATTTATTACATAAATTATATAAAAAGTACAGTTTACTAACTCAAGCTTAAACTTTAAAATAAATAAAACCACTTGTTTTTTTTTGAAAAGCATATGACTACATTTTTCCACACAGTGCTATCAAGAATCGATAAGAGAATCGTTAAAGAATCGGATCGATAATCAGAATCGTCAGTGGCATTATTATTGATAAAATCTTATCAATTCCCATCCCTATGTGAAGACAGTAAAATTATAATCAAACATTAAAGAACATACATGTTATTTTTAATAGTTTTTTTTTTTTTTAGAGTTAGAAGATTAAAACATTTTGCTAACATGAGGTCTTATTGTGTCACTGTCAGTCTTTTTACATCAGTGCAAAACTAGGGTATGCAGATTAAGACCACTATTCATCAGCATGCATTGATTAATCCCACCATGGCATGTAGCAAAAAAAAAAAGTTAGTCTGCATGCCCCTGCATTTTTTGTCTTATATTTATATCATATTATGTTGTTATTAGAATAATCACATGAGCAAGAGTGCCGTTTTCCTGTGCAAAATTGCAAATTAACAATAAATTAACATTGTGAGTTACTTTTTAAACACAATATTGTTAATATTGTTTGTTTTCCCCTTATTTCGCCGACGAGAATTTAAAATGAAACCGCAGCAGATTCTCAGTGCAACAGACAGCGATGATTTTTTTTACTGAAATCTGCGTTTTGAACGAATAATTTTAACAATTCAATGAACAACCACTTGCTTTCTCTGAATGAATCAGCCGTTTGAACAAATCGGTTGAATGAATGACTCCCTCAACTCACTTACTAAGACAGTGACTTGCCGCCACCTACTGCCGTTTTTAGTTTCATATTTAAAGTAGCTACCCTTTAATTAAAACGTTAAAATTAGGAATTATTTCATATTTAAATATTGAATAAAAAGCTAATCTCATAGCTTTATTTATACAATTTTATACTACAGGGCCGTTGAATGCTTGAATCTGATTGGTTGACGAACGTTCTAAGGTGTGCATTATTTTCAGGGAAACGCACGGCTAAAGTAGTTCCAGGCAGGTCTTGACCGCATTACAGTTCCATATCACTTCGCGTAGTCAACTGTAATAACAGAAAATAGGATACAATTCATAACAAGAAAAAGCATTTAGCCCCATGCGCTTGATCTGCAATTTTCAATGTCTAGCTTCACAATCAATGGAAACATGCAGTTTAATTTTAATAAATAAAGTATATAGTCCTATATGTAGCAGCCCTTGGATCCAAAAGAGAGAGTCTCGACTGATGCATAAGGTGTTTCTTTATTTAGTTCGCCAAACCAGCATGACGTTCAACTTTCAATTCATCATCACCTTAGCACCGTGAAAACTGTATTAAAAAACATACATACAACAAACATTTCACACACTTGGTTTCACGGCTACAAACGTCATTACGTAAACAAACATTTAGGATGACAAACATTAATTACACAGCAAAATAAACCATACATATGTGCAAACAATATTCAGATTTATATATGAATAAAACATATCGTACCTCGCTGCGCTCACCAAGGAATGCAAACAATATACGATAGTCCTTTCTTCCGTCATGAAACGGGCGTCGAATTATTTAAGTTCACGAACAAACAATTCAAATAAAATCCATGTAGGCTCAAACACAGTTGCGTACCATTCACACCCGCCAGCTACCTTTTAAAAGCTCATCTTCTCTTGTGCAAACTACGGTGCCACCAAAGGGACAAATTTCAACATCACAGGTGCATAGGATTTCCGGTCAATCACATACAGATAACATTAAAGCGCATACAAAATATAGATTTATTTGAATAAAGTACAAACATTAAACAAATATTTTACCAATAACCCAACCCATATTTCATTTAATCAACAACATACATTAAACTCCAAAGTGGTCCTTTACACTCCCACCAATCATGTCATGATAATGCAACACCAAATAAATCCTACATGATTCTTAAGATCTTATAGACCACTTACTATCCCAATATTGGACAATTGTGCAAATAAGCATAGAGTTATGTTAATATGATGGGTTATGTATGCATGTTTGTTTGAGCATGTATGTATGTGAAAGTATACTTTATGACTATTCGCTTTCAAGAAGCAGCACCAACTTTTGAATGGGCCTCTCTATAACAGAAGGTTTAGATGGACACTGATGTTTTCCTGATTTCTGTTCTCCAACTCGTATTTTGACTCTTCGCACTAAGCCATCACTATCCATAAAGGTTTCCACTACTCGCCCCAACTGCCACTGGTTTCTTGGGAGGATGTCTTCCTTTATAATGACCACATCATTCACTTTGAGATTGCGCCGGGCCACATGCCACTTCTGTCGTGTGGAAATGTTCTGGAGATATTCCCTCTTCCATCGACTCCAGAACTGCTCGATCAAATATTGAACTCGGCGCCATCGCTTTGTACAGTATACATCCTCACTTTCAAATTTCCCAGGAGGTGGAAGAGCAATTTTTGACTTCATTAGGATTAGATGATTAGGCGTTAAAGGTTCAAGAGAGTTGGGATCATTTATTCCATCTATGCTCAGTGGGCGGCTATTAACGATGGCCATGGCCTCGTAAAATAGTGTCCTAAGGGAGGGATCATCAAGCCTACCTAAACTTTGAGCCAAAGTAGCATCCAACACACTTCGAACCGTGCGTATCTGGCGCTCCCAAACTCCACCAGCATGGCTTGCTGACGGGGCATTGAAGACAAACTCACACTGATGCTCAGCCAGAAACATTTCCAAAGCCTGGTTGTCACACTGTTTAAGTGCTTCTTTCAATTCGTTCCTTGCTCCTATGAAATTCCTGCCTTGGTCACTGTACAGTTGGCGCACTACTCCTCTTAGGCTGATGAGACACCGTAAGGCATTGATAAAGGAGTCAGTGGATAGATCTTCTAACATTTCAATGTGGACAGCTCGGGAATAGAAACGGGTAAATATCAAGCCGTACCTTTTGTACTCCTTCCTACACCTTTTAATGACAAATGGTCCAAAGCAGTCCATTCCGCAGTATGTGAACGGGGCAGATGCTTCAACACGCTCTTTAGGAAGCTCAGCCATACGCTGCTCTTCTACCGGACGCCTCAGCTTCCTGCACTGAACACACTTGTGTATCAGTTTCGCAACCAACTTGCTGCCACTGATGATCCAGAATCCATTTGCTCTAAGCTCCATTTGAGTTTGACTTCGACCTTGATGGCATACTTGTGAATGATAGTGCGACAATACAAGCTGAGTGATATGGCTGTCTTTGGGTAGAATGCGCGGGTGCCTAAATTCTTCACTAAGTGATGAATGTTTCAGTCTTCCACCAACACAAAGTATGCCTTCTTTAAGAATGGGATCAAGACTAAAAAGAGGGCTAGAACATGGAAGACTTTCCCCTGTTTCAAGTGCCTTTATCTCTCGACTGAAAGCTTGCTGTTGGACAAGTTTTATCACTGCTTTAGCAGCACTCTCACGCTCTTTGACAGTCGCAACATCAGTTTGACACTTTCGTCCAGACACTAGTCTCTTAATTCTTGCCACTACCTTAAGGAGGGTTGTCCAAGAGGATAACCTAGACAGGCGATCAAGCACGTTCGTGCAATCGGTCACTCTTATTGCAAATGCCTGAATGGTTTTAACCTCTGGGTCACCAACCAACAGGTCGGGTGACGAAGTGGGTTCCGGATGGACCTCTTCCTTCCACAAAAATTCAGGACCTGATAGCCAGGTTGTTGATAAAATGTCTGATGCACGGAGCCCCCTAGAGGCGTGATCAGCTGGATTTTCTGTTGTATCAACATAATGCCACTGGCTCGGATTGGTGTACTCTCGTATAAGCTGAACACGATTCGCCACAAAGATATGAAATCTCCGTGCTTCGTTGTTGATATATGCTAGAGTGACTTGAGAATCTGTCCAGAAGAATTCCTCATCAATCTTCATATTTAGCTCTGATTTCAGCAGAATGCTCAATCTGGCTGCGACCACAGCAGCTGAAAGTTCTAAACGGGGGATGCTTGTGATCTTTGATGGTGCAACCCTAGCCTTTGCCATGACGAAACTGCAGTGAACTTTGTTCCTGACATCCTTACATCGAAGGTAAGAACATGCACCATAGCCTACACTGCTAGCGTCTGCAAAGTGGTGCAATTCTATGCTCACAATCTTGCCAAAGTCTTGTGGGTGATAACATCTTGGGATCCAGACTACTTTAAGGCCTCGAAGACCAGCCTTCCATTCCTCCCACCGTGGAAGCAAGTCCTCAGGAAGCAGATCATCCCATCCAATGCTCCGACGACACAGTTCCTGCAGAATGCACTTTCCACTTAGAACGAATGGAGCCACAAAACCCAGAGGATCATACAAGGAAGCTATGACAGATAGAATGCCGCGGCGTGTGTTTGGCCTGTCTTTCAAGTTTATGTTGAAACTGAAACTGTCACTTTCAATTAGCCACTGAATACCCAGTGCATATTCTATTGAGGCTGAATCAGGATTGAGGTCAAGCTGTTTGACCCTTGACGCTCTTTCGGATGCCTCAACACAATGAAGAGCCTCACTTTCATTCGAGTTGAATTTGTGGAGTCGCAGGCCTCCTCTTTTACACAACTCTTGTGCTTCAACTACCAGTTCACAGGCCTCCTTAACTGTGGGAACACTCACTAGCCCATCATCAACGTAGAAACTATTTTCAACAAATGCCGCTGCAGAGGGATAATGTGCTTTGTATTGCTGTGCAAGATATTTCAGGCCAAAGTTAGCGCACCCTGGAGAGGAAGCAGCGCCGAAGAGATGGACTGCCATCTGGTATTCCTTGGGCTCACTTCCAAGGTCTCCATGCTCCCACCATAGAAACCTCAGGTAACTGCGATTGTCAGGTGTGACGAAGAACTGATGAAACATCCTTTCAATATCGCAGATGATGGCCACCTTCTCCTTTCTGAAACGACAGAGAACTCCCACCAGGGAATTAATCATATCGGGGCCTGTCAGCAAAGTATCGTTCAACGAGATGCTACAAAATTTAGCTGAACAATCAAAGACAACTCTCAATTTGCCAGGCTTCTTCGGGTGGTACACACCGTGGTGGGGTATGTACCAAACAACATCTCCGACAGATACCTCTGGGGCTGGCTCTGCGTCACCTTTGTTGATCACATCCTCCATGAAGGCCTGGTAATGACCATAAAACTGTTGATTGGCCTTGAACTTCCTCTTTAAGTGCTGCAAGCGAATTATGGCCAGCTTCTTATTGTTAGGTAATGATGGGGGATTTTGGCCTTTAAATGGGAGGGGCATCTCCAAATGACCGTCCTCTTTCTGCCGAATGTTTTCACTAAGAATCTGTATGAAGCGCACATCGTCTTGAGAGACACATTTATCCTCAGAATTCCTCTCATTGAAGTCAGACTCCAGAACCTTCAAGATGTCTGCGGCTGATGGAACTGGCATCTCTCTCACTGCAACCCTATGTACGAATCTTTGACTTCCCTGTCTATCCAAGTGGGGATTAGCTGCTCCTATGATACTCCATCCCAACTCTGTCTTCTGTGCGAATGGTTCATTCTCACCACCAGTGATGACCTCAAGGGGAGCTAAAGCTGAAGGACAATCACAGCCGATCAACAGTCCCACTGCGCAGTCTTGAAGAGATGGCAAGTTATTTGCAAGATGTTTGAGGTGAGGCCACTGCAATGCTGTGGTTCTGGTTGGTATACAAGACTTATCAACAGGAATAAAGTCACGTGTGTATGCTTGCCGTAACTGTATGTGATTTTCAGAATGAAAGTTTCGAACTAGCAAACCACACACACTTTGACTGGCTATAACTGTGTCTACAGCAGTCATTGTACTAAGCTTCAACTGTAATGGTTGAGAAACTACATCCAGCTCTCTGACAAGGTCTTCCAAGACAAAAGATGAATCACTCTGTGTGTCGAGAAGAGCATAGGTAAGAATTTCCTTCTGGGGTTCTTTCATAGATGACAAGAAAACCGGAACAATACTTGAGGTAGCAGAAGAATTCTGAGTCACTGCATGGGACAAAACTTTGCGGACTTGCTGATTTGCTTGTCCTTCTGTGGAATCAGAAGTGGAACTTCTCTTTGTTTCACCGGCTCTCTCCTCTCTCTCTTCATGCAGACAGGTTGGATGGCGCCGGCTACACACTCCACAGACATGCCGCGTTTTACAATCTTTAGTTATATGTCCCTTACGCAAACATCCAAAGCATAGATAATTTTGATGTATGAACACCCTTTTATCTCTCATAGACTTGGCAGCAAAGACTGGGCACTTAGCAGTGCCGTGCAGTTCATCCTTACAGACAGGGCATGGCAGCTTTGGCTTGAAGGGAGACAAACTTTCTGACTTAAATTTTGTTTGGGCACTTGTACTGAGGGCCTTTGCCCTCTTAGGGAACCTTTCATCTACTGAGCTGGAGCTCAAGAAGGAAGAAGTGATGGGATTACAGGCTATACGGGCTTCCTTCAGCACAAACTTAGTAAAGTGTTCAAAGATTGGATATTCTCCAAATGCATCAAGCTGCTCTACTACGATTCGGCTCCATTTGCGGACAATCCAGTCTGGTAATTTTTTCAAGAGCTTATGATTTTCCTCACAATCATTTAAAATGGCCAATCCTTTGACATGGGGCATAGCTTCTTCACAGCTCTTTAAAAAGTCAGCAAAATCTCTAAGTGCCAGAGAATCATTAGGACTAATCTTAGGCCATTTCATCAACTTATCTCGAAACGCTTTCTGCACAATGAATGGATTTCCATACCTGTCCTTTAAAACTGCCCAAGCACCTTCATATGCATCATCAGAGTTCCGGTAAAAGAATCCTTCCACAGCCTTCCGTGCCTCTCCTGAGAGGTAGCCTTTCAAATAAAGCATTTTTTCACTAGCAGAGATAGGTTTCCTGTCAATCAGAATTGTGAACGACATCCAAAAGTCAACAAATTTCAAAGGATCACCAGCAAACATGGTTGGTTCAGGAACAGGCAGACGATTTAGACTTAATGAGCTTGCAATTGCTTCAGCTAAGTTGGCTGTTACACTCTGAGATGATGGTTGCGATTGGAACAGGGAGACTCCTGTATCTAGTTGTCTGTTTGAATATGTAGCCGGAGTGGTTCTGACAACAGAGGCTGTATTTGGTTCTCCCACCATGTTCTCCACATCACCTTCCAGTTTATTGTATGTTCTAACTCGAGCTGCAGCCACTTTCACATCCATGCTTGCTTGCAGCATTTTTAGCCTTGTTTTCTCCTCTTCTAACTTCAGTTCCACTTCTACTTGTTTCTGCTTCATTTCTATCAACATTTGTGACTCATGGAGTTTCCATTCACTTTCCAGCTTAATAAGTTTGGCCTGTTGAGCTTGTATCTCTTCAATAGACTTTGCCTGTTCTAATTTGGCTGCGAGATCTGCTTCCGCATCTGCTCGCTTGCTAGAAGCCTTAGAGCTTGTGATTGACAGGTTATCTAATTTTATGGATTCTTCTGAAATAACACTTTCGGTGCTTGTCTCACCAAAGACAGATTTATATTCTTCACGACTTAAAATCATTCGCACTCTTTCTTTTTCAGCTTCCTCTTTAAAGGTCTCTTGAACTAGACCTACATCAAGCCGTCTACTCACAAGGTCACATATTTCTGTTGTCAGTGTGTTACAAGCATCCAATTTCTGCACAATCTCTGGTGTGCTAAGAGAATTTCGTTGAAGTGGCTCATAATTTTGATTTACACGGTCATATCCACTCTGAATGTGTCGGTTTATTTTATCAAGATCCTCCTTAAAACAGAATTTCTTAAGCCTAGTTCTAGCTTCTCGTGCTATCTGCTTCCAAGATTCATAGGCTTTCAAAAATGCCTTTACGTGCCTTTTAGCTTCCTCTTCACGCATTTGTTTGCCTTTTTCTGTAAGCTTTCGTTCACGAGAGACTGTTTCTTCTGAGCCTCTAGATTCCTCTTCTGACATGTTTGTATCACTAATTGATGTATTTCTAGATTTAAGTGATTCAGGGAGCTGTGGTTATAAGATGGTGGTGTAACCTAACACTACTCACTTCAAATATTAAGATAGACCTACCCCAAAATGTCAAATAAATACCAAAAAACACTTTAAATATTCAAGACAGCTTAATAAAAATTAGAATGGCTAAAGTTAATTTTCGAAATGTACAGCTCTTTACCATACAGTTTCACATTTCACAAGTTTTAAATTTTAAGAGTGAAAATAAACCATTAAACATTTCATAATATGTGTGACCTTTTCAAATATTTCACAATTCACTCATAAACACCAGAGTCTGTTATTTAGCCTTACGACTTGGATCAATCAGGATATGGCCATGTAAGTAAACAGTTCAGTTTGTTCGTTTTCTTTTTTTTTTTTTTTTCGATAACCAAAGTCTCTCACCGCATCTAGTCTCTGTTAAACGTGCTACCAATATACGACCTTGCCTGGATGTGTGGAACAAACAATGGCGACCTCCGGAACGAAGACGACACAGCAGATGACTCAGATGTAGCGTCGAGTTTTCACTGTAGCAGCCCTTGGATCCAAAAGAGAGAGTCTCGACTGATGCATAAGGTGTTTCTTTATTTAGTTCGCCAAACCAGCATGACGTTCAACTTTCAATTCATCATCACCTTAGCACCGTGAAAACTGTATTAAAAAACATACATACAACAAACATTTCACACACTTGGTTTCACGGCTACAAACGTCATTACGTAAACAAACATTTAGGATGACAAACATTAATTACACAGCAAAATAAACCATACATATGTGCAAACAATATTCAGATTTATATATGAATAAAACATATCGTACCTCGCTGCGCTCACCAAGGAATGCAAACAATATACGATAGTCCTTTCTTCCGTCATGAAACGGGCGTCGAATTATTTAAGTTCACGAACAAACAATTCAAATAAAATCCATGTAGGCTCAAACACAGTTGCGTACCATTCACACCCGCCAGCTACCTTTTAAAAGCTCATCTTCTCTTGTGCAAACTACGGTGCCACCAAAGGGACAAATTTCAACATCACAGGTGCATAGGATTTCCGGTCAATCACATACAGATAACATTAAAGCGCATACAAAATATAGATTTATTTGAATAAAGTACAAACATTAAACAAATATTTTACCAATAACCCAACCCATATTTCATTTAATCAACAACATACATTAAACTCCAAAGTGGTCCTTTACACTATATAATCAATAGAAAATTAAACTGAATATAGGCTAAATAAATAATTATTGATAGGCCTAATTGTTAAAAGGGCTTTGTGTTTCATTTATTTGGCTAGTCTACTGTCATCTGTCAATAATAGAAACAAAAGAATGAACGAGTTAATTAAAACGAATTTAATTAATAAATAAATAATAATAATGACGCACATGCTTTTCTGTCTCATTATTGCATCATCTCTCTCTAATAACTGCATTAATAACTGCATAAAGCCGGGGACACACTTTAAGGCCGGTTATGAATGTAATTTGATACTTATGACTGATCATGCCCAAACGCGTGTTCAGCGCGTTCAGTCTGTGTTCAGAGTCGGTGTTTAAAATCTGCTGCAGTCGATGAAAACAGTCAGAGAATGTGTCAGCTAGTCGTGTGTCCCAGCATTAGTCTGCTATCAGTGGCTCAAGAGCGTTTTAATGACAAAAACTTTACAAACGTCTTGAAATACATAATCTGAACAATGTTTGAGGTGTGGTAACTGTAGTATAAGCGGAATAATTGACTTCAGGCCGTTGAATTATTAGAAAAATAATGCACACACGCTTCGCGACTGCATTACCACCTCGGGTGTGCATTATTTTTCTAATAATTCAACGGCCTGTCGTCAATTATTCCTTACGTAAATGGAGTGTAAATATATTAATACCAGTTCTGATGCCGCTTCTGTCACCTCTGCACTGCAAAGATGGATTTTGAATCAATGATTTAATTTGACTGGTAACACTGGTACTGTGTTGTTATTATTATTCTAATAAAATTTAATTGGAATGTTAGAATTTGACATAAAAGGTGATGCACACCTCTAAATAAGTTTAGAAAAAAATCCATGTGAAAATGCCCCTGGAAATCAATTTAAGGTTGCAAATATTGCCCCTTAATAAAAATATTCATTTCTGTCACTGCTGTGAACTGACCACTGCATAGAATATGAAAAATATGAATATCTTCGTGAGTCTGCTGTCAATAACCGGCTTAAACCAGCCATGGTACCAGTTCAAAAACATAATCAGTAAAATATCATCTAATTATTATCAACAAAACTTTGAAAAAATCGAGATATATTTTTGTCAATATTGCGCACCCCTAATGTACGGTATTAATTTCTTCATGTCTTAAAAAGCCTTAGAACAGCTCAAATTGCTTATCAGGCAAATTGCTTAGCCTTCAAATTGTTTGAAAAAAAAAATTAAGGAACAAACCCGAAAATGATCACCGTCTCCATCCCCCGTAACACTCCAATCTTACACACATTCACAAATCGCCACCTAAAGAAGCGTTACGTGCGTTTCATCATGAAATGTATGTGAACACACTTAGAATCTGAAATTATTATCTATGTCAATATCATTGATTGATTCACTTCCGTTGCAAAGATCATTAGTTATTAGGGGCCACTAACACGACACCGTTCTAACAGAAAACCCTTAACCCATTTGCGCCGGATGCTGCACAACGCAACATTCCATCTCCCGCCGGTTGCTGCGTAGCGCAACATTCTTTTTGCGTCATCGTTTTCATCGTTTTCATGACAAGTGCAGCATTTAACTCACTGTCATTGGTTCAAATACACATGAGGTGGGTCTTGTTCATTTGTTTAAGACCACGTAACCACCAAAATGTACTGTGGTTGGCTGAAAATCACGTCAATCAATCAGACATACACGTGCGGTTTAGTTTATGTTTTTAGTGACAAGGCTGCCTAGCGACAATTAGCGAGTAGCTAGTAGCAATGGAAATGGATGATTTTAACAGCAATGGCAGTGATATTGAAGTAGATTGTGAGGTACTTGACCATGAGAGGGAGGACGAGGATGATTTTGTGCCGGATCCTCTAGACAGGGCACAGGAGTGGGATCTGTGGGACTCCGACGAGGAGGATGATGACTTTCGGGGATTCCAGGTTGACTGGAGAACCGATAATTACGAGCCTCGGGCTAAGAAACGATTCACTCGTACATCCGGGGTGAAGCAACCGATCCCCGTAGATGCTAGCCCCCTGGATGTCTTCTCGATGATATTCACGGATGAGTTGTGGGACATGTTGGTGACCAAAACTAATCGCTATGCGGAACAGGCGCGAGGACAGACCCCCACGAACTCAAAGTGGACACCAGTCTCAAAAACTGAGATGAAAACATTTCTCGGGCTGTGTCTCGCTTTTGGTATCCTAAAGCTGCCATCACGCCGAGACTACTGGAGGCAGAATAAATGGTTATATCAAACCAGCGTTCCCAAGGCGATGTCAGGGGACCGTTTTGACATGATCTGGAGGTAATTATTATGTTTATTTGTTTTCTTGTGCTCTCTTCCGAGTTTCGTTCTCTTCTCTTAGAAAACGGAATGGCCAGTAATGACAGTGGTGCTATAGCACTATTACTAATATAATGGTGATGATGGTTGATGATGATAATAATAAATACAATGATGCTAATTATAAATACAATACTGGCATAAATAATGCATAGCATAATAAATAGTAATAATGAATAAATAACATCATAAATAGTAATACAATTATGGCACAATGAATAAATAACAATAAATATAAATACTATAAATAACATAATACATGTAAATAAATAAATAAATACAATGATGCTAATTATAAATACAATACTGGCATAAATAATGCATAGCATAATAAATAGTAATAATGAATAAATAAAATCATAAATAGTAATACAATTATGGCACAATGAATAAATAACAATAAATATAAATACTATAAATAACATAATACATGTAAATAAATACAATGATGGAAATACATGTTAGGCTTAAATTCTTTATCATATGTATTTTCAGATATCTCCACCTGCAAGATAACTTGGATCCGGCGGTTCATGGACCTCCTCCTGGTTAGATTCAACGCGCTGTATGAGGTCAATGGCTTTGTATGCGTGGATGAGTCGATGGTGAAATACAAGGGACGCCTGGCCTTCCGGCAGTACCTCCCTATGAAGCCCGTGAAGTGGGGAATCAAGGTGTGGGTGATGGCGGAGAGCAAAACCAGCTACGTCAGCAATTTCCAGGTGTACACGGGGGCCATTGCGGGTCAGACTGAGACAGGCCTGGCTTACCGGGTAGTGTCAGACCTGGCTAAACCTTATTTTGGGTCCAACTTGTGCTTGTATATGGACAACTTTTACACTAGTGTGCAGTTGTTGTTGGATCTGAAGGTCAGGGGGGTGCAAGCGTGTGGCACGGTGCGTGCTGGGAGGAAGGACCTCCCCAAAAATAGGGAGCTAACCAAGAAGGCTGACCTGAGTAAACACCAATTTAATGTGGCGCAGCGGGATGACCTGACCTTCTGCGTCTGGCAGGACACCAAGACTGTGATGGTCCTGTCCAATTATCATGACCCGACTGCTCATGGGTCAGTGAGGAGAAAAACCAATGGTCAGCGGCTGACAGAGGTTCGGGTGCCAGCGTGCCTTGCTGACTATCAGCAGCACATGAAGGAGGTTGATCTTCTGGACCAGATGGTGGGCTACTACCAGATCCATCATCGGTCTACTAAGTGGTGGAGGAGGCTCTTCTTCTACTTTGTCACTGTGGCGGGCTACAACGCCTTTGTCGCTGCCAGGTCTGCTGGAGGACCCGAGTGGACGTACAGGAGGGGCGGCTACAAGGACTGGCTACAGGATCTAACCCAGGAGCTGATCGTGACAGCGAGAAGTGCTCCCTGTGTGCCCACCAGCCCAACAGGAGCTTCGGCTGAACATGATCTGGTGCAGATAAATAACAAGAGGAAGACCTGCAGGGAGTGTTGTTTGAAGCACAGCGGCACCAACGTGCGTCCAGGGTCAACCCTGATGGGGTGCAAGCAGTGCAACATTCCTCTGCACCGCGAGTGCTTCATGCACCACGTTGTTCGGCATAAATGACTCTGTGTGTGTGTGTGTGTGTGTGTGTGTCTGTGTGTCTGTCTGTCTTATCTGTCTGTGTGTTCTGTATGTGTATGTGTGTTAGTTAGTTAGTCACTCAGTGTGTCTGTCTGTCTTGTCTGTCTGTCTGTGTCTGTGTGTGTGTGTGTGTGTGTGTGTGTGTGTATGTGTGTTAGTTAGTCACTCAGTGTGTGTGTGTGTGTGTGTGTGTGTATGTGTGTTAGTTAGTTAGTCACTCAGTGTGTGTGTGTGTGTGTGTGTGTGTTAGTTAGTTAGTCACTCAGTGTGTCTGTCTGTCTTGTCTGTCTGTCTGTGTCTGTGTGTGTGTGTGTGTGTGTGTGTGTGTGTGTGTGTGTGTGTGTGTGTGTGTGTGTATGTGTGTTAGTTAGTCACTCAGTGTGTGTGTGTGTGTGTGTGTGTGTGTATGTGTGTTAGTTAGTTAGTCACTCAGTGTGTGTGTGTGTGTGTGTGTGTGTATGTGTGTTAGTTAGTTAGTCACTCAGTGTGTCTGTCTGTCTTGTCTGTCTGTCTGTGTCTGTGTGTGTGTGTGTGTGTGTGTGTGTGTGTATGTGTGTTAGTTAGTCACTCTGTGTGTGTGTGTGTGTGTGTGTATGTGTGTTAGTTAGTTAGTCACTCAGTGTGTGTGTGTGTGTGTGTGTGTGTATGTGTGTTAGTTAGTTAGTCACTCAGTGTGTCTGTCTGTCTTGTCTGTCTGTCTGTGTCTGTCTGTGTGTGTGTGTGTGTGTGTGTGTGTGTGTGTTAGTTAGTTAGTTAGTCACTCAGTGTGTGTGTGTGTGTGTATGTGTGTTAGTTAGTTAGTCACTCAGTGTGTCTGTCTGTCTTGTCTGTGTGTCTGTGTGTGTGTGTGTGTGTGTGTGTGTATGTGTGTTAGTTAGTCACTCAGTGTGTGTGTGTGTGTGTGTGTGTATGTGTGTTAGTTAGTTAGTTAGTTAGTCACTCAGTGTGTGTGTGTGTGTGTGTGTGTGTGTGTATGTGTGTTAGTTAGTTAGTCACTCAGTGTGTCTGTCTGTCTTGTCTGTGTGTCTGTGTGTGTGTGTGTGTGTGTGTGTGTGTGTGTATGTGTGTTAGTTAGTTAGTTAGTCACTCAGTGTGTGTGTGTGTGTGTATGTGTGTTAGTTAGTTAGTCACTCAGTGTGTCTGTCTGTCTTGTCTGTCTGTCTGTGTCTGTGTGTGTGTGTGTGTGTGTGTATGTGTGTTAGTTAGTTAGTTAGTTAGTCACTCAGTGTGTGTGTGTGTGTGTGTGTGTGTATGTGTGTTAGTTAGTTAGTCACTCAGTGTGTCTGTCTGTCTTGTCTGTGTGTCTGTGTGTGTGTGTGTGTGTGTGTGTGTGTGTATGTGTGTTAGTTAGTTAGTCACTCAGTGTGTGTGTGTGTGTGTGTGTGTGTATGTGTGTTAGTTAGTTAGTCACTCAGTGTGTCTGTCTGTCTTGTCTGTCTGTCTGTGTCTGTGTGTGTGTGTGTGTGTGTGTGTGTGTGTGTGTGTGTGTGTGTATGTGTGTTAGTTAGTTAATCACTCAGTGTGTCTGTCTGTCTTGTCTGTGTGTGTGTGTGTGTGTGTGTATGTTTGTTAGTTAGTCACTCAGTGTGTCTGTCTGTCTTGTCTGTCTGTCTGTGTCTGTGTGTGTGTGTGTGTGTGTGTATGTGTGTTAGTTAGTTAATCACTCAGTGTGTCTGTCTGTCTTGTCTGTCTGTCTGTGTCTGTGTGTGTGTGTGTGTGTGTGTGTGTGTGTGTGTATGTGTGTTAGTTAGTTAATCACTCAGTGTGTCTGTCTGTCTTGTCTGTCTGTCTGTGTCTGTGTGTGTGTGTGTATGTGTGTTAGTTAGTTAATCACTCAGTGTGTCTGTCTGTCTTGTCTGTCTGTCTGTGTCTGTGTGTGTGTGTGTGTGTGTGTTCGTGTATGTGTGTATGTGTGTTTGTTAGTTAGTCACTCAGTGTGTCTGTCTGTCTTGTCTGTCTGTCTGTCTGTGTCTGTGTGTGTGTGTGTGTGTGTGTATGTGTGTTAGTTAGTTAATCACTCAGTGTGTCTGTCTGTCTTGTCTGTCTGTCTGTGTCTGTGTGTGTGTGTGTGTGTGTGTGTGTGTGTGTGTGTGTGTGTGTGTTTGTTAGTTAGTCACTCAGTGTGTCTGTCTGTCTTGTCTGTCTGTCTGTCTGTGTCTGTGTGTGTGTGTGTGTGTGTATGTGTGTTAGTTAGTTAATCACTCAGTGTGTCTGTCTGTCTTGTCTGTCTGTCTGTGTCTGTGTGTGTGTGTGTGTGTGTGTGTGTGTGTGTATGTGTGTTAGTTAGTTAATCACTCAGTGTGTCTGTCTGTCTTGTCTGTCTGTCTGTGTCTGTGTGTGTGTGTGTGTGTGTGTGTATGTGTGTTAGTTAGTTAATCACTCAGTGTGTCTGTCTGTCTTGTCTGTCTGTCTGTGTCTGTGTGTGTGTGTGTGTGTGTGTGTATGTGTGTTAGTTAGTTAATCACTCAGTGTGTCTGTCTGTCTTGTCTGTGTGTGTGTATGTGTGTTAGTTAGTTACTCAGTGTGCCTGTCTGTCTTGTCTGTCTGTGTGTATGTGTGTTAGTTAGTTAAGCAGTTTATTGTCAGTTATTTATGTTATGTTATATTTATTGTCAGTTATTTATGTTATGTTATATTTATTGTCAGTTATTTACTTAGTCTGTCTGAGACTGTTCCCTGTTCCATCTCAGGACTTTCCCCACCCCTCCCCACCTCTCCCTCATAACAAGGTGCCTTGTTCAATGTTGGCATGTTTAAAATTTGTATTTGTTGTATTTTATATAATTTATGTATAATGATTTTGATGAATTATAATGATTATAATGATTTTAAGAATGTTTTGAAAAATGTTGGTATGATATTGCTAAAGGAGCATGGTGGAATAAAACCTGTGATTCTTACCTTTACAATGCTTTTTATTTCATGTTTCTAGGTGCTACAGAGGCTTAGATATTAAGGTTTTGGGTAGACGTTGACAATTCTTAGTATTTTTTCAGAAAACCCTCAGGAAATAAGGTTATTTATTCTAGAATGCCATAGGATTCTATAGGCGTTTTTAGCAGGCGTTTTAGGAGTAAATGGGTTAATGCGATCCGGCCGCTCATCCGCACAAAACAGTGCCTGGTGGCTCGAGAACGCAAACCATGAAATAGGTTCCAAGGTGTCGTGTTAGCAGCCCCTAAGTTAAAGGGATACTTCACCTCTGGAAAGACGAATGTGTATTTAAAATAGGTCATTTATGTCGAAGAAATGTGAAATTATTTTTGAATTTGGAGCTTTCTAGACTGAGAAAAGCCAGAAAATGTATTTTTGGCTTATGTGGATGAAAGACAACAACTTTCATGTAAACACTACATTCAGATTCACCAATCGGAATGAATTCAGCTAGATTGAAACAAAAGGTGTGCATGTAAACAATGAATGGTGACCGCAGAAAGCAAAAGCCGAATCCCGGACATTTTGGACGATCTCGACGGCTGGACATGTCCGGGAAAAAGAGGATGGCATTGGAAATCAAACGCACTGGCACTGATCTGTGATAGGTCTGTTAGCGCATTAGGTCCAACCCCCTATGGGCGAGTTTGAAAGGGTGGGAACTAGTGCTTGTAGTCTCAACAGAAATCCCCCCCTCTTACACTTCCTCCGACAATGACGCAAAATGCCGAAGTGTAAAGAGGTAAATACAGATTTCTCCCGTCTCAGGGGAAAATGAGAGGGTGTTGCACGACCATTCAATAGTATGACTGGGTTTCTAACAATGCAAAGCTTAATGCAAATGGGTGGAGTGTTCCTTTAATAACTAATTATTGTTGCAAGAGAAGTGAATCAATCAAAATTAACTTTAGCTGGACAATAACTTTCTTCTAGAGCTGCTGTAAAGCCAAAACAATCTCTGTCAATCACTTTAATTTCCTATTATCTCTGTAAAGCCGCTTTGAAACAATCCATATTGTTAAAAGTGCTATATAAATGAAGATGACTTGACTTTTGACTACAAGCCTTCACATTTTTTGAAAAAAAGGTTATCTCTGCGCAAACCTCAAAAACGCAAACCCAAGTCATCTTCATTTATATAGCGCTTTTAACAATGTAGATTGTTTCAAAGCGGCTTTACAGAGATAAACGTATAATTTAGGGTAACAGAGATTGTTTTGGCTTTATAGCGGTTCTTTAGTAAAGTTATTTTCCAGCTAAAGTTAGTTTTGATTGATTCGCTTCCGTCGCAACGATCATTTGTTATTAAATTAGGGGCCGCTAAGACGACACCATTCCCTCTACACAGACTTTAAACGCGAACCTGTGAGAAATGCTGATGGCGTTCACATGCGCATTAAGAATTGGTTCTATAGTTATGTGCGTTAGAATATATGTGCGCAGGTTTGTAATTCCCTACAAGCCAAGCCTAAACAAAGTACTGGTCTTTCCTTATAAATTTTGATACAGAATTTTATTTTGTTGCTTTGGGGTAGGAACGCGAAACTAATTTCCCCGACAACGCTTTATCTGTAGAGTGGGAAAGAGATCCTTCACAGGGGAGAGACTAGTTGGCACTTTAGCACTGCGTTGTCATCGGGTCCAGGCGAAGGTCCTTCATCACATCTGGATACGGCCTGGATCTGGCAGGCTGCGGGAAAACCTCGGGATAAACACAGACACTAAAATTAGCGTAGATGCCATTCTTCTTATGATGTAACGAGTACATCAGGATTGATGGGAAGTGTTCCCGGTTCCGGCTGACCTAATCTATGCAGCCTAACATTGAATTATAGAAGTCTATAATGTATTATGTGAATGCTAGGTCAAAGAGATGTGTCTTTAGTCTAGCTTTGAACTGACAGAGTGTGTCTGCTTCCCGGACAATGTTAGGAAGACTGTTCCAAAGTTTTGGTGCTAAATAGGAGCAGGATCTGCCGCCAGCAGTCGATTTTGATATTCTAGGTATTATCAACTGGCCAGAATTTTGAGATCGCAATAGACGTGAAGGACTATAATGCGTTAAGAGCTCGCTCAAGCACTGCGGAGCTAAACCATTTAGTGCTTTGTAAGTAATCCGCAATATTTTAAAATTTATGCGATGTTTAATAGGAAGCCAGTGCAGTGTTGACAGAACCGGGCTAATATGGTCATACTTCCTGGTTCTGGTAAGAACTCAAGCTGCTGCGTTTTGGACCAGCTGTAGTTTGTTTATTAAGCGTGCAGGGCAACCACCCAGTAGAGCATTACAATAATCTAGCCTTGAGGTCATGAACGCATGAACCAATTGTTCCGCATTTGTCAATGAGAGCATATGGCGTAATTTAGATATATTTTTAAGATGGAAAAATGCAGTTTTACAGATACTAGACACGTGACTTTCAAATGAAAGATTGGTATCAAAGAGCACACCCAGGTTCCTAACCGACGACGAAGACTTAACAGAGCAGCCATCAAGTGTTAGACAGTATTCTAGGTTATTACGTGAGGAAGTTTTTTGCCCAATAATTAGAATCTCTGTTTTTTCAGAGTTAAGTAGTAGGAAATTACGAGCCATCCAATTTTTTATATCAGCTGTGCATTCCGTTAATTTTGTGAATTGATAAGTTTCGTTAGGTTTTGAAGAAATATAGAGCTGAGTATCGTCGGCATAACAGTGAAAGCTAATGCCATGTTTCCTAATGATATCTCCTAATGGTAGCATGTACAGAGTGAGTGTGTGTGTGTGTGTGTGTGTGTGTGTGTGTGTGTGTGTGTGAGGGTAGCATGTACAGAGTGAACAGCAGCGGTCCTAGTACTGAGCCTTGTGGTACACCATACTGAACTTGTGATCGATAAAACATCTCTTCATTTACTGCTACAAACTGATAACGGTCAGATAAGTATGATTTAAACCATGCTAATGCAATTCCACTAATGCCAACATAATTTTCGAGTCTATTTAAAAGAATGTTGTGGTCGATAGTGTCAAATGCAGCACTAAGATCGAGTAACACTAATAGAGAGACACAACCACGATCGGATGATAAGAGCAAATCATTTGTGACTCTAACGAGAGCTGTCTCGGTACTATGGTACGGTCTAAATCCGGACTGGAAATCCTCCAGATATCATTTCTTTCAAGAAAGGAACACAGTTGTGAGGATACTGCCTTTTCTAGTATCTTTGACAGAAAAGTAGTAGTAGTCTTTAAAACCAAATACAGGGCCAGACTGGCCCTTGAGGATGATAAAGATGTCTTGCCCTGTTAAAAGATCTCTCCAGGCATTGACCAAATTACTCACGGCCAGCAGCAATCCTCACACTGATTGATAAAGCCTCACAAATAACATGCAAGTATTAAGATCCCAGAAAGCAGTCATTTTGTAATAGTCTATATTCATTCTTTTTTTTCCCTACACGCCAGTGTGAATACTGTGAGTGTAATTTCAACAAGTCGTGAACATGTCAGTCAGTCTTGTTCCTGGCACCAGAAACAAATGCACCTGTAAATTGCACTTAATTCTGAGGAACATGACTTGTTCAGTCATGAAAATATTCTTGTGAAAAAGAGTCTCAACCAGAAAGACTCTGTTGCAGAGAGGCAAGAAAATATCACAATGACATTCATTTATTAATAGACCAGCAAATGAAATGCCCTTTTGTCAAAAGACCAAATAATTTTTTAACACAACAGTCTGCATCATTTTTTTTATTTTTTTTATTTGTGACTTCAAATGGAATTATACTCAAAAATTATATTGAGTTAAAGGTACTTAATACCTTATTTGATTACTTAAAAATAAATTTGAGTCGCTCCAACTTGCATTGTACACCTGGAACCAGTTAATTTGATCCATTTCAGTTAAAAAATATCCACAGCTATCATAGCACACGCTAAATGGAACTTGCTTATAGAGTCAATGTAGCGTTTAGCTTCATGTATCTGCTCTTCAGGACAATGGTAACCACAAAAACTTAAATCTACAGCCCAAATTTTAAAGGTATCAAGACAATTTTCGTAACCCTCTGGGGCAGAGCCGGCGCCAGCCGAGCGCTGATGAGGGGGTGTCTGAAATACCGGGAGGGGGCGTTCACATTAACGCACGTCACCACTTTTTGCCAGGGTCGATATTCTCCCCACCACTTTTTAAAACATCTTCGCGGCATGGATGTACCAATACAAATTAATAAAACATATCCAGTTAACTAGCAGAGCATTCATTTTGTTCGTTTGTCAAATTAGAGTCGTTCTAGCGCTGAAATGTGTTGTTTTTTAAATCAAGTGATCAAAGTGCTCGTTGCCGCTTCGATCAGTGAAGCGGATACAGTGTTGTCTTGTGGCTCGCGCAGTCTTCACACGGACGCGCGCTTCGATCCGTTGCGGAGACTGAGCTATTCGTTTTGTTCTGGTGAAATCACAACAAAATGTGCAAAACAGATCCACCCACACACACACACACACACACACACACACACAATTATACTTACAAATGAACTGGTAGTGCTATTACCATACAGCAAAAAAAGAGGTTGAAATGAGATCAGATCCAGATGGATAAAGCATTCTTGTTTATTTTTGTTACATTTTAATTACATTTTAATCTTACACGTGTGTAACAAAAAGCTTTCTCTGTATTGATGTTTGACTGTAGTTATAATAATAATAATAATAATGCAAAAATGTGTACACTTCAAATAAAAAAAATTATAAACATCGACAAAAAGTATTATTATTACTAAAAATATACACTCAAATTCACATCTTAAAAGTTATTAATTTTGTCCAAAAACTATATATATATATTGTTTTATGGTGCTTAATTTAACCCCTTGTTTGGGTCTTAAATATAGACACCTTCTACCTTATTTTGTTTATTCTCAGGTTAGGTAAAGTCAGTCGAATTCGTTCTAAACAATAAGTATATAAATTTCCATACTTACAATTCAGTCGAAAGACTGCTCCGTGGTTTAGTTCAGCTCAATATTTAGTAAAACAGAGACTTAAGGCAGGCGAGCTTCTTAATTTCAATTATATGTATTTTTTTATTAAATACAGGTTAACTAGTTTACATAAAAGGTACTAATATATAAAATAAAAATAAAAGCAAATCCAAACCAAATAATTTGCAAGCTTTCATCTTCATGAGGCGCAATGGCAAGGCATCTAACACCGGAGACGTCCTGGTGAATCAGCGTCTGACTGGACATGTCATTCCAGCTCTTTTAAAGTCCATCAACTTTTGGACATCTTCAGAAATCTCCTCCTGGAAACTCCCTATAACTTGTTCATTGGTCATCCTCTCCTGGAAACCCCCTAGGACTTGGTTATAAAGCCTTTGTCTCTCCGTCCTCCTTCTTCTGGACCTTTTCTTCATCGCTGTATCTTCTGTGTCTCGTCCGCAACACATAGACGGTAATGATTGCATTTTTCTTCTTTCTTTGGTAAAGCTCTTTCTAATACATTTTCAATTTCTCTCTACTCTGCCATATGCTTAATAAATGCTTACAACATTCAGTGTGGTCTGTTTTTCTTTATAAACCATCTTCTCAATAAATGACTTTACATCACCAATTGCAGTGTCTCTTTTTTATAAACCATCTTCTCAATAAATGACTTTACAAACAACAGTTGTGGTGTCTTTTCTTAATGACAATTTCTTAATAAACGTTTATAAAAACAAGTCTCAGTGTCTTTTCTAATGAACCAGATTCAAGGGTTTCTTATAAAAACTCTTTACAGTGTTTTTCTTAACAATAAGGTTTCTTATAAAAACCTTTTACATTGTTTCCATATAATAAGGTTTCTTATAAAAACCTTATACAATGTTTTCATATAATAAGGTTTCTTATAAAAACCTTTTACATTGTTTCCATATAATAAGGTTTCTTATAAAAACCTTATACAGTGTTTTCATATAATAAGGTTTCTTATAAAAACCCTTTACATTGTTTCCATATAATAAGGTTTCTTATAAAAACCGTATACAGTGTTTTCATATAATAAGGTTTCTTATAAAAACCTTATACAGTGTTTTCATATAATAAGGTTTCTTATAAAAACCCTTTACATTGTTTCCATATAATAAGGTTTCTTATAAAAACCTTATACAGTGTTTTTCTTATACAACACTTTTCTTACACAAAGTTACAATTATACTTAATACCCTATTAGAAGCCTATATATTATGAGGCATAAAAGAATAAATTGCATGTTTCACACAACACGCCCCTTTATGCAAATTTATTCTTTTATTTCCAAAGTCAAGTAAGTCATGTAACACCCTCTCTTTTTGTCATATTTTGCCAATTTAGCATATACCTGACCTGTCTTAGTAGTGACATTCATTTGAAAAATATTCATGTAGTGCTCCACCCAAGGTCTCTTATTCTTTGGTTTCATTAATTTGCTTTCAATAATTTTTCCTTGTACTGAAGTTCCGGAAGGCCAGATTTCTGTACTTTGTTTTAATGTAACCAAATAACATCCATATTTAGCTCGCATTAGTTTGCCATGTGTAATCTCATGCAAACAAGCTCCGACCAATTGTCCACCAGGGGTTTCACAGATAAAGGTGCGGCTACGTCCATCAATCAAACATTTCCTGCAGAAATTGATAGTTGGAATTAGGGCTTTCGGTATCTCTACCTTCCCACTGGCCGCATGACCCCTTCTGAAGTTCTGGTGAGCCCATTGGATCGGGCGAGTCTACCCCTCTCTCACTTGAGGATCCATCGTTTTGCACTACAATATAAAATATTCCATCAAATTTTATTACTTTTATATCGTTCTCTGCACGTCTAGCACGTAGTCTATGTACAAACAACTGGTCTTCCTTCCTCCAGACTTTATGAGCCGATAAATCACTGTATATTTCTCGGGCCTCTGGCTGGAGCACTTTGAACATGTATTTGAATTTGTCTAACTATTTCTACATTAATGTGTTCCACTAAGTCAAACACATAATACTCAATTACACCTCGTTCAGTATACCAAATCACTATATTTGTTTTTTTCAAAACAGGTGTTACAAAGACTTCCCATTGACAATGCAACCTCTTTCTCCCACAATATTTCATAACATTTCATACATTCATCATTTCTAACTAAAATCCAATAACTCTGATTTTTGGATAACACTTGTCCAGTAGACGTTCTCCTAAGTTCCTATAAACACATTATAGTCCAAAGTATTGTGCCATTTCATAACTTCCAATACTACTTCTTCTTCTCATCATTTACCATGTTCAATTGTCATTACTGCATAAAGTTATACTTTTCTAGATATAATAAATGTATATCTACCAGTGTTGAACATGGCATGTTCCTCCATGCCTCTAAAAGGTTTTGTAGAGGTCAGTCTGCTGTATTTCAAGTTGAGATGTGCTGATATCTCAAGTCTCTAGTTCTCTGTCTATGTTATTAGACATTTGTTGCTTTATACAGTCTCACAACACCTATTATCTTATGTGATGGTATACCCGTACGTAAGTCACTGTCATAGGATTTATTTATACCCCTTTTTCATTCCTTTAACAATTTACATATTCCAGATAAAATATTCTTAAAATCCTTCCTAAACCAGACAACTCAATAATAATCAAAAAACTATTGTAACTATATTTAATTTCATTCTAGTATTATTTACTATCCACTTCAGTGTTCTATATATTTGTTATTTTTCTTATTTAATTAGCAAAAGGGTTTTTCTTGCTTCATCATTAAACAATGCCTTGTTTTATATCATTCCTTCTATTATTACTATCCAAGTCTGATGCCAATTCGTATATATGCTTTGATTCACTCCTCCAAAATACTTTACAGTCAAGAATTTATTCAAATTGAACAATTCCTCATCCTCTACCAAATTACCACTAAAATCCCATGTATATGCTTGTTGTGGCATATTTTGTCTTTTACATAATATTTTGTGATTCCTTTAGGAATCTCCCAGCTAATTATTACTTCATCTCATCAAGACTGTAGGTATGGGATGCTATTTTACCCATTCTGTATTATTATACTGTATTCGTACTATAATGCCCTAACTTTGAGCCTTTTATCAGACCCTTACGTTTTATTGTAATTATTTTTCCATACTTGTGCATTACATCTTCCAGCACATTAAACAGTCTAAACTGTTTTCTCATCTGATCTATACTGTATAATCTCTGTTATTCAATTTCTCTACATTTGTAATTGCTTCAACTTTGTTTTAGTTCTCACTCTTTGAGACTTAATTTCATTTTCCTCTGAAAATGTTAGCCTTAAACATTCATCCTTATATTTGTTATTTTCATTAAAGTTATTTTCTCATTTCCAATTTATTACCCATATACAGTTTCATCTCTCCAGCTTTTCAAGTTTGATTTTTACTTGGTTGCTTAATCTTTCTTAATATCTTACTACTACACATTATATATGATTTCCTATTGCATCTTTAGCACATTGTCATCTAGAGTTATAACTTTAGTCATCTAAAGTAATGCTATCTTTAAAAACGTATTTTTTCCTTACTGAATTCCTTTTACTTTCTTAAGGTTACTTCAGCTTTTATTGGTTTCACTATACCATTATAAATTATAAATTAGATTTCTTAATCTCTGCATACTACTATTGTATACTATTGTATACTATTCCTCTCCATTGTTACTAAAATGTATTCACAGTTTTTGTAATCAGGATCTATATATTATGGTATATCTCACTTTTTCTTCAATGTCTTAATTTATTATAGTCAAATTCTTATTAAATGTTACTATAACCCAGAATACTAACATAACTACTGCTATGTTTATCATAACATTTACCATAACATTTGATTTAAACAAGCCTTTCTCTTATCACTGTGTTATTCTGGAACATCTCTGTTAGTCCAACATCTCGATTCTCCCTTTCCTGAAAGATATAACATAAAGTTGAGCTTTCTGTAAGACATCTCTCAGTCATTAATCATTCGGCTCCTCCTTAAACACTCTTCAGTATTCACTTCTAAAGTTCCAAGTTCTTAAGATTACAAGTTCTTGATTTATGTGTTAGAAGATTTTTCGCTTTAAATTGAGCTTCATTCCCCTTCTAGAAATCTACTAACACATATTCCCCTTCAGTCAAGGATAGTCTTAGTTTGTATACTTACGGTGTCAGATGTCCAAGCCATTACCAACAAATTTACAGTATTTGTTTACAGCCTCATTTACTTGCTCTGCCATATACAGCCTATTGTTTATTTTGGCTTTATTTCATTCATATCATGTTATTAACCGGTTTTAATCCTGTGTAGCTTTGCTTATTGTATTCCTTAACTTTAACTGGCTCCATCCAGAGACACGCTATCAGTAATTTTATTACCCCATTACTCTGCATTCTTGCTGTCTCCCACACACAATGACAAGCTAGAATGAGTCTGTTCTGTTCTGTTCATTGGATTTTTATCGCAGTTATCACAACTATAGGTAAGAAACCTATATCTTTATATTGTTTTACTTTCTTTTTACACACCAGAGCATGTTAGAGGTAATTCATACTCTTCTTTTCTCTTTTATTCCTTTCTTTTCCTCAATAAGTTATTCTACACTGTTGGTAAGAGCCTCTGTCTTTCCTTCCTTTTTTATTTCATCAAACTCAAATTTTTCTTAATCCAATGCTTAGTTTCTAATAACTTTATTGTATATGTATCAACTTTTTTTAATACTTTATCTTTTGTAGTAATTAAATCCTTAAAAGGTTTAGTTGATAATAATGCTTAATTTATATAGTGCCTCTTCCAAGCACAAGGATGCTTCACAACAACAGTAAAGAGCAATCAGTTTTTTTTTTTTTTTTTTTTAGATGGCCAATATAATGACTTCTCACTCTTTTCATTCGATCTTATGTTCTTATGATTTGCTCTAAATACACGTTGTAAAGTTCCTACTGCACATTACACTGCTTTCTGGTCCATTCCGCAAAGCTTTGTGCAAAACTGTACGCTTTCCATATAACCATAACTTTCCTTTGACAAAGTACATTGTTTTATTAACCCTAATATTCTCGAGTCTAACTCATACTGTCAGTAACTCGATTGCTTTTATAAAGGTATACAATAGTGTTCTTAACAATATTTGCCCAAAGACTATCTACTGCTACTAATATATATTTATTTTTAAACTGTAACCAAGTACTTAAAGGTCCAGCTATTTCCAATCAACACCCTTAGTCGATTCTTTCTGGTGTGATTGTAACATAATCACTTTTTTATTCTTCCCCTTCTAACACAATTTCAATACTTTACTCGAACTTGTCTCTATTCACTCCTCAAATAAGAAATACTAATATGCTTATTTGTATTATCACTTTTAGTTTTACAGAATATTGCATATAATCATGTATTTTTCAATACAACCGTCTCATTTTCTTTAATTATAATTCTTCGTATTATTTTTGTTTATTTATTTAATTTATTTTTTAAAGCTATCTCTGTGTTTTACTTTGACTTCTGATAAATCACTGCTAGGTCTAAATTCCTAACTTGCTCATTAATCTTCTTCCCTAATTCAGCATATTTTTTACTGTTAAACTTAGCGTACCTATTCTGTCTTTAAATGTCTAAGTTTTCATTTAAACTTGTCTCAGTCTTTTGGTTGTCCGTTATAATAATAATTTATGTAGCTTTTATTTCTTTCAGCCCTTCTAGTGCTCTTAAATTAATACAGCTGTAACTTCTACATATTGAGCTGTACCCAGGACTATTCCCTGGTCTCTTATTTCTTCAAGAGTTTTATCTATCTTGCCTTTAATTTCCTTTCTATTTCTTCTGTCACAGCTTACGCTCTTTATTTAATATCCCCTCTTTTGCATCTAAGCATGTATTATCCTACTGTTGCCCAAATAATTTGATCATTTTTTCATTTTATAATTATCTCTTAGTTTAATGTCTTTTCATTGTTTTATAGATACTAATTAATTTATCCTTTTAATTATTTATTTAAGTTGGTTCCTCTTACAAGACTTTGTAATTCTGCATATCTTTTACTCATATTTGCTTATTTCTTCTCTACAGAAAGAAATGTCACTTAACACTTTAACACGCTCTAATATACATATTGGTATATTGTTTTTCTTATTCCTTGCTATAAATTAATAACCAGTTAAATCTATCTATATAGATCAACCTCTCCTTATCTCTCCCTTCTAGGAGCTAAAAATCGCTTTTTTCCACTCTAGAAGTTTTCTTCTCTGCCTCTTCACTACAATACAACTTATTGCCTTTTATTGTATCATTCATTTGTCTATCTTTCTGAATAAATTCAGGAATTATATTCCTCATATGATTCATGAGCCCCTTTCCTCTTTTTGTATCTTTCTAATGCTCTCTGGGGTTCTTAGACCTGTTATCCACTCTTTCATCAATTTCTTAAATCTTTTGTTTCTTACAGAGAGACATAATATCCTAAATTAACCATATCTGCCATTACTGCACTTTGTTTATTTATTTTATTTTATTTTATTT
This sequence comes from Abramis brama, assembly GCF_963993115.1. Taxonomy (NCBI): domain Eukaryota; kingdom Metazoa; phylum Chordata; class Actinopteri; order Cypriniformes; family Leuciscidae; genus Abramis; species Abramis brama. The sequence goes on along the minus strand of NC_139984.1, from coordinate 419,753 downwards.
TAATCCAGCCCTGGTAAGCCAATTAATTTAAAGCCTTTTTTTTCATGGTTTCAATATGCTCTTTTTCATTCTTTATAACTATTATTTAATTAATATAAACGTCCACAGGTAATTCTTTAATGGAAATGCTGCTGAGGAATTTATCTATCCCTTTGGTAAGCTCTAATATACTTAATGTTTGTTATTTTTAGTAAATTAAGTATTTTCTTGACTAATCTCTGTTAATGGAATTGATCAAAAAAAAAAATCATTAGCCAAATACAATTTTAAGAGAAATTTACCATTCCTCGATTGTTCAGTCGTATTACTAGCATTAATACCATAATGCCTATTTGACTTTATTACTCTAATTAGTGTTTTATAATTTGTTACTTGTAAAAGTCTCATCTAATTTTGGTGTTTATTGTACAGGACTTTTTGTTATTCCTTGCTCTAATAACTCTTGTATTGCCTTATTTAATTTTCCTTTATCCATCATATTAATAGGATATTATCTTTTTAATCAGTTTTTTATGAGTATATGCTTTACTAATTACTAATAGACTTTATTCCACAATTGCTTTTATATTTTCTTAAATAGGGAATTTCTAGTAAAGCCCATAGTAATTTCTCTTTTAATTCTTAATATTATCAATTCATTCCATTTTCATTTATATTCAATTATATTCAATATTTACTTTTAATCTCAAGACTTTCTTTAAGTCTCTTCCTTCATGTAAATTGTCTGCACTCTCCATCATTTTAATGCCGAATTCTTCTCCTACTTATTCACTTTCTATTCTTTCATTGAATACAAATTTTCATCTGTAAATAGAATTGGCTCTGCTGTTGAGGACATCTGAGCAGCTTTGTCTAATATAAATTAAATTTATTTAACCTATTTAATTAACAAAACAGTTTTTATTTTTATTACACTCTTTGGTCACACCCATTTCTTTTTAACAGCCTAAATATTTTCAATGTATCCTATCCTTCTTTTTATCCATAGCTATTTTTATTCATTGAGCTGTATTTCCTTTTCTATTGACAATTTATTCTGTTCAAGTCTTTTTATACTTGATTTTTCTATTTTACTCATCACCTATCTTCTTTATTCTAGGGTTATCTCTTTCCATTTATCATTAGATATAACTTATCTATTGTATACCATTTTTATTTTCATCCTCACAAATTCCTGTATTATTTTCTGCCAGGCTCTTGTATTCTATTCTTCTGTATTAATTCAAGTCATCTTTATTTATATAACATTTTGTGCTATCAAAGGATCTACTTTTTTTTGTTGTTTCTATATTCATTTATTTGGAGGCTGCTTTTTCCTCACTATTCTCACATGCTGAGAGCTTAAATCATACTCAGCTATATTTTCCTCTATTTTTCAGTTACAGTATTTAAAATTGTTACTAATTTGTATCTATTTGATATTTCCTGACCTACTTCTCTTATTTATCTTTCTTTATCTGTTTTACGTATTTCATCCTCTTTGATAACCATACACTTAATAGTGTAATGTGGTCTTTAGATGCATTAACATCTCCTCTCATTGCCATTATTTCACTTCTGTCCCTGGCAAACTTCTCATTTTGTCAATAGCTTCTTGCTTTTGTTATAGCTATATTGACTTAATCAGTGTTATATCTTCTCCACTTAAATCCGCATTTTTAGATGTTTTAACAATCTGTATTAGCGTTGTGGTCTTCTCTTAAACATTTTAATTCTAAAATCTGTTTTCCGACTGCATCTTTTAACTACAGCCTCAAAAACTTTTCTCCTACACATTTCTTTGGGTTGTTGAATTCCAGTTGTCTGACTGGATTCCTCTCCTATCAGAGGTCAAAGGTCTCCTTCTATCATCCTCTCTCTGCTTTGCGTCTACACTCTTTTAGTTCTCAGATATCTCTGAGTTTAAGGGCTTTATAGCTTGCGGACCTTTTTATTGTTTCCAGCATTCTCTTTAGTCTCTTTATTTCAGATGTTTTAATGTTTTTATAACTCTTTACATTTCTCTCACTATTCTTCTGTTAAATTCAAAACTTAAAACATAATTATATCACGTTATTCTGTTCTCCTGACTTTCACAATCCCTTTTCTTTAACTATTTTTTGAAGCCGGAGGTATTCGGCTGTTTCTCTTACCCATAAGTCAAGTCTCTATAAGGATCTCCCTGTTTCTTATCAGCGCTCTTTTCACTGCTAGGATTTCTATTTAATCCCTTTAACTTATTCCTCAATTTGTTTAGTTAGTCTTTTCAACTGCAATATACTGCAATACCATTTTTTTTTTTTTTTTCATAGTTTTGTCATATTCCTACCTTTGTTTCAGTATTTTCACTTTCTGTATTATTTATTGATGAATACAATTCATCATTTTCCTGCTCTCCGTCCGAGCTATTTTCAGATGTCCCTGGACCTGTGTCTGTCTCCCTGGAACTTCAAGACTGCTGTTACGGCAATCATTGCTGCTACTTCTATCTTATCATACATTTGTTTAAACTCCTCTTCATTTCTATTAAGAGATTCTTCTTCTGAATTCTCTATTATTCTTCCATTAATCACATTTGTTACTTAATTTCCAATCTGTCCTGTCTCTATTAAGGTTCAATTCATTATTATAACCTTTACTCTTATTCCCTTTTTGAATTAAGGACAATATTATTATTTCAGCTTTTTACTCAAAGCATTTAGTAGTACACCATAGTGTTACAATCTGCCATCATAGCTTATGCTACTCGATTCCAAGTTATTCTTACTGGATTAGACTTTTAATCTCCCTTTTAAATCTTTTATCTCTTTAACGCCTGTATTTCTAACAGGTTTAAAACTGCACTGCAGTCCCAACAATTATCATGTGTTTATTTCTATTAAAAACAACCATTCTCTATATAGCCTTAACTTTAGATCATAACATTGTTATTTTTACTTTCAATAATTTGTAATTATTATTTTTTGTTCTTTAATTAATCATTAATTGTTCTCTTATTCTATCTCAGCTTGGAAAAGCTCATCTTAGTATTTCCAAAATTAATTATTTCTTCTTCATATTTCTTAATTTTTTCCTCTTCTGCCTATTCACCTGGCATTCTGTCTAGTTTATTATCATATATTGTTATTGTTCTCTCTTCTGGACTTTTCAACAATATACTTTCAACTTCTGTATCTTTACACTGTATACAGAACTGTCTCTGGCACTCTCTATCTTGTGTGCCTATAGTATTACTGCTAAGGCTACTTTTGTCTCATTAAATTTTCCTATTTTCAAGTGGTCTCTGGATGAAAACCAATGCACTAATAGATCTGACTCTATTTCTATCGCCGATCTATTTGCTCTTAAAGCTTTCTTTTCCCACACAAATACACTAAGATCCCTCTAAATGTATAGTTTTATGTGGGTCTGTGCTGTCGTGGCCATCCAGTGAAGCGTCCCCCACTGAACAGTTATACAGCTCACAAGTCCTTTTCTTCTTCAGACTTAGCTAATCTCTACAACTCATGCGTATCCAACCTTTCATTAGGTTTCTTTAATAATTCATTCTTGAATTATTTTCTCTATTAAGTTTTTTTTTCTCTATTTAAACTTAACACTGTAGAGATTATAGTAGTTTTGTGCATGCACTTATAACCCTGACCAGGTTATTTTAATAATTCTACGGTGAATTATTTTTCGTCTATAGGATTATCTTATCCTTTTTTAGACTTATCTCATTCTTTTGAGATTATAACACTACTTCTTTAATAACCCTTCCTTTGGGTTTCTCCAATAATTTGCTTCAAATTATTTTCTTTAGGATTTTTTCTTTACTTCTTCCTAAGCTCGCTTTTTATCATGTAATTTACACGACGGTCTTAGTTTTTCGAGCAATTGTTTTATTGATTTTGGCCAGAAATCAATAAACAATCTGCCCCTTAAAGTTGGGCGCCATGTTTTATGGTGCTTAATTTAACCCCTTGTTTGGGTCTTAAATATAGACACCTTCTACCTTATTTTGTTTATTCTCAGGTTAGGTAAAGTCAGTCGAATTCGTTCTAAACAATAAGTATATAAATTTCCATACTTACAATTCAGTCGAAAGACTGCTCCGTGGTTTAGTTCAGCTCAATATTTAGTAAAACAGAGACTTAAGGCAGGCGAGCTTCTTAATTTCAATTATATGTATTTTTTTATTAAATACAGGTTAACTAGTTTACATAAAAGGTACTAATATATAAAATAAAAATAAAAGCAAATCCAAACCAAATAATTTGCAAGCTTTCATCTTCATGAGGCGCAATGGCAAGGCATCTAACACCGGAGAGGCCGTCCTTGGTGAATCAGCGTCTGACTGGACATGTCATTCCAGCTCTTTTAAAGTCCATCAACTTTTGGACATCTTCAGAAATCTCCTCCTGGAAACTCCCTATAACTTGTTGATTGGTCATCCTCTCCTGGAAACCCCCTAGGACTTGGTTATAAAGCCTTTGTCTCTCCGTCCTCCTTCTTCTGGACCTTTTCTTCATCGCTGTATCTTCTGTGTCTCGTCCGCAACACATAGACGGTAATGATTGCATTTTTCTTCTTTCTTTGGTAAAGCTCTTTCTAATACATTTTCAATTTCTCTCTACTCTGCCATATGCTTAATAAATGCTTACAACATTCAGTGTGGTCTGTTTTTCTTTATAAACCATCTTCTCAATAAATGACTTTACATCACCAATTGCAGTGTCTCTTTTTTATAAACCATCTTCTCAATAAATGACTTTACAAACAACAGTTGTGGTGTCTTTTCTTAATGACAATTTCTTAATAAACGTTTATAAAAACAAGTCTCAGTGTCTTTTCTAATGAACCAGATTCAAGGGTTTCTTATAAAAACTCTTTACAGTGTTTTTCTTAACAATAAGGTTTCTTATAAAAACCTTTTACATTGTTTCCATATAATAAGGTTTCTTATAAAAACCTTATACAGTGTTTTCATATAATAAGGTTTCTTATAAAAACCTTATACAGTGTTTTCATATAATAAGGTTTCTTATAAAAACCCTTTACATTGTTTCCATATAATAAGGTTTCTTATAAAAACCTTATACAGTGTTTTTCTTATACAACACTTTTCTTACACAAAGTTACAATTATACTTAATACCCTATTAGAAGCCTATATATTATGAGGCATAAAAGAATAAATTGCATGTTTCACACAACAATATATATATATAGTTATGTATATGTATGATATATATAGATATATATACAGAATGCTGCCCTTAAAAATTATCCATAAACGATTAACGGTGAACAGGGAGACAATAGCACTGTTAACTGTTTAGTGTCCTCGACCCAGATGGTGTTGCCTAGACGAGCACGAAGACACGTACGAGTCAACGTGGCACAAAGGCTAAAGTTTGTATATATTTTTCGACCCAGGTGGCGTTGCCTATAGACGAGCATGACAATCCTGGTCCAAACTTTAGCCTATGTGCCACGTTGACTCGTAGCCTACACATGTCTTTGTGCTCGTCTAGGCAACACCATCTGGGTCCAGAACACTAAACAGTAACCGTGGTACTGTCTCTCTGTTCACCGTTAATCGTTTCTGGATCATTTTTAAGGGCATCATTCTGTATCGAGGGACTAGTCTCTCTATATTATTCTGAAATACTGCATTAATTAAAAAATATATTGAAATTGAAAAAAATTAATAAAATTGTATTATTTTCGATGGCAAAAATGGACCATAAATATTAACAAGTACAATAAAAAGAATATCAAAATACAAAAGAAAACATATTATTAAACAAAAATAGCCTATATTACACTGGTTTTACTGGTGGGAACTTGAAGTTTAATTTTCAGGTGTCCGCTCACTTTTGATCGCGAAGATAACAAGTGTGACTCCTAAATGAGAAGGACCAGAGGGTTAAAGGAGAACTCCGGGCAATTTTTAAGTTAATCTTTATCGTTAGACCTTTGTGAGTACTGTCTATAGAAAAAAAAAACGAACCGGATCGGTGCTTGCAACACGGAGCTACTACAGCTAATGTCCAGAGCTCCCACTCAGCTATAACGCCAGTTATGGGGGCATATACATAAAGGGTGTCTTTGTGCCTGTTAACAGACACAAAATGCAATTAAAATGTCTGTCCAACATGAAAAGGCCCCCTACATGACAACAAGATGCGTTCAGCAACTTAGCCATTGTTTAAATTCACCTAAATAGTGTTTTAGACGGCTAGCTGTAGTCTCGCGCTGAAGTCCCGTGGGAACTCAGTTGTAGCCGGAAGAGTGATGATCGGAGTTGCTCACAAGTGAAGAAATGGTTCGCGTTTGTGCCGTTCCGAATTGTGGCAACAGAAGAGAGAGAGAAATTGGCATGGTTTTATTTCAGTTAGCCTAATAGCTGGTTTGATTTGCATTGAGAGATGATCTTATGGAAAGTACCTCATGCCAATCTCTAGGTATGGTGAAGGCTATGTGATGATGTGGGGCTATTTTAATTCCAAAGGCCAAGGGAACTTTAACAGGATGCATAGTATCCTGGATCCATGAAGTAACTGGCCTTTAAAAATAAAAATCTGCCTGCCTCTATGGGAATTTAACATAGACTTATGTTATGACTTATGCACCCTGTATTTTAAGGAAGAACATTTATTTATTTACGATACATTGTTCATTCACAAAGAAAATTGGTGCCCTTAAAGGTTGGATTTTTCCTCATTTTTTTAATTAAGGCATTAAGAGTAATTTCCAAAAGATGATTTTTTATTCCTCATTTTAGTCAACTTTAGCATGGGTGTCTAAACTTATGCATAGCACTGTAATTATTTTCCAGTGACCATGAAAGATATGCTTTTCTTAGAATAAATGAATAATCAAAACGGAACTGATTAATTGATTGTAATATTAATTTAGCTACCTCAAGTTAATCCAATTAACTGACCCAAATATTAATAATTAATCATAACTGATAATTATGAGTTATTATTCATATTTCCCATTTGAGCTAACTTGTTACAATATTCAGAGCTTAAACTGCCCCAAAGTGAACCAGTGTGGGAGGAAACCGTTTGTTGGAAATGTTGTAAGGATTCTAGAGAATGTTCTGTCACCATATCTGGTCAAATAAGCTGACAATAACGTAGATACATTGATCATATTTAACCTGTGTTGGAGGAAACCGTTTGTTGGAAATAATGTAAGGATTCTAGAGAGTAAGAGATCCCAGACTTTTTCATTCCAGTAATGGAATCTCTTAGTTTGTTACAATAACTTGAAAATGTCAATATTTGTTACCACTTTTTATACCGTGGGGAAAAACTGTCACAACATTTCCACTGAATGGTACGGTACGGTACAGTACGCAATTATTTGCATTTCCACTGTCAAAAGTTGTGAATGGTACCAAAATGCCGAACCGTACCGTACCACTTTTTAGGTACCCTTCCGTTGGGGTACCTAGCACAGTGGTACGGTACTAAAAGGTGGAGCTAGACTCACTGCAGGACGTTGATTGGTTGACAGAGTATTGTCACTTGCGTGTGCTACAAGGGGAATGACAACATGAGAAGCGCTATTTTTTAATATACAGTTGAAATATAATACTGCTGTTACTGTGTCACGAAATGTAGTTTTAAGAGTTTTTCAGGCGAGAATGTAGTTGTTTAAAGCTCAAATCTGTGGTTTATTTATAAAGATTTATGAAAATTTTATCCAGGTTGTGAGATCCAGGCGATCACCGCTCAACGCTCATGTACCCCGCCTGGAACAGCCTTTCCTCGGCTAGTCATTCTGACGTTTGCCGCTGACTCTGACGTCTCTGTAGTGGTTAAACATGAGATATAATTCGTCTTGTGTATATCTAACGGGCGATTTTTAGTCTCGTGAATCTATAATTTGTTCCCTGGCAAATCGTTTTGGCTGAGGGCTAAGTGAAGTTTCATAATTTTATAAGCTATTTAACTTTACCGTTGTAACGTTAGACTAGAGCGCTGACTTTGTATGTTTGACTGAATTGTTTGCTTTATTTGTATAGCTTCTTGTACCATTTACTTATACTTTTATAATGGCTAATATTGATAAAACTGAAATTTAACAAAAAGAGACTGGGTTGAGTTTTGTTATTTTAAATTTTAATACAACGAAGATGATCTGTAATGTTGTTTACTGCAACATCTGTTGTTTAGTACAAATGCACATATTGCCTGGACCATATTAAAATGTTTAATATTTTTATATTATATTTAAACGAAAAGAGGCAGGGTTGTGTTTTATATTTCGTTTTGTTATAAATAGGCAAACGTTATATGCAGTGAATATAATCAATACGCGTTGCCTGAACCACATTTGTGTGACTATAATGTTTAAGATTTCTTTAAATGAAAACGAAAAGAGGCAGTGTAGTGTTTTATAACATATTTCGGTTTATTGTTGCCTAAAATATACATACAGAGATAACCGGAGTAGCAGAGCGAGCTGAGTGACGCTTTGAAGAACGCGCTGTTCCATTAGCAGAATAACCGGACTCGCGTCCTCGGGAGTCATTCTCCTGAGTCGGACTTGGCAATGTCATCCAATGCTGTATGTCATCCAATGTTGTTTATGTTGCTTTCTTCTTCGCGCGAAAATGACGTCGATCGCTTCTTTCCGGCATAAGCTACACCACGCCTATCAAGTAAGGAAACTGTTGGCAGTGGAAACGCAAGCCGATTCATGGTTTACCGACCCGAACGGTACCGTACCACTCAGTGGAAATTTTATAAAAATTATTTTAGAATTTTATGGAAAGATATATATAACAAAACTATGACAAAGAGGGTTTTTTTTTAACCTGTAATGTACATTTCTTTCATACAGGAGGGCACTCCATATTTGGAGCTTAGAAACTCCAAATATGCCTCACAGAAGTAGTATAACTTATGACATTCCAGACAATCCCTAATATGGACAAGGTCATCAGGCTATCGCTGTAGATGAATAAAGATAAGACAGAAACGCTTTAACTGATCAAACATGTGGAATTACTGTGAAAGTCATGCACTTATTAACATGGAATATTAATTATTAACATGGATCAAACAAGAACACAATGAACACACAACGTCTACAATATATTTGTATCTGTGCTCTTCAATCTATCTCAGGTATTTCCATAAGAATAAAGTATATTTATACACTCACCTAAAGGATTATTAGGAACACCATACTAATACTGTGTTTGACCCCCTTTCGCCTTCAGAACTGCCTTAATTCTACGTGGCATTGATTCAACAAGGTGCTGAAAGCATTCTTTAGAAATGTTGGCCCATATTGATAGGATAGCATCTTGCAGTTGATGGAGATTTGTGGGATGCACATCCAGGGCACGAAGCTCCCGTTCCACCACATCCCAAAGATGCTCTATTGGGTTGAGATCTGGTGACTGTGGGGGCCATTTTAGTACAGTGAACTCATTGTCATGTTCAAGAAACCAATTTGAAATGATTCGAGCTTTGTGACATGGTGCATTATCCTGCTGGAAGTAGCCATCAGAGGATGGGTACATGGTGGTCATAAAGGGATGGACATGGTCAGAAACAATGCTCAGGTAGGCCGTGGCATTTAAACGATGCCCAATTGGCACTAAGGGGCCTAAAGTGTGCCAAGAAAACATCCCCCACACCATTACACCACCACCACCAGCCTGCACAGTGGTAACAAGGCATGATGGATCCACGTTCTCATTCTGTTTACGCCAAATTCTGACTCTACCATCTGATAGTCTCAACAGAAATCGAGACTCATCAGACCAGGCAACATTTTTCCAGTCTTCAACTGTCCAATTTTGGTGAGCTCGTGCAAATTGTAGCCTCTTTTTCCTATTTGTAGTGGAGATGAGTGGTACCCGGTGGGGTCTTCTGCTGTTGTGGCCCATCCGCCTCAAGGTTGTGTGTGTTGTGGCTTCACAAATGCTTTGCTGCATACCTCGGTTGTAACGAGTGGTTATTTCAGTCAAAGTTGCTCTTCTATCAGCTTGAATCAGTCGGCCCATTCTCCTCTGACCTCTAGCATCAACAAGGCATTTTCGCCCACAGGACTGCCGCATACTGGATGTTTTTCCCTTTTCACACCATTCTTTGTAAACCCTAGAAATGGTTGTGCGTGAAAATCCCAGTAACTGAGCAGATTGTGAAATACTCAGACCGGCCCGTCTGCCACCAACAACCATGCCACGCTCAAAATTGCTTAAGTCACCTTTCTTTCCCATTCTGACATTCAGTTTGGAGTTCAGGAGATTGTCTTGACCAGGACCACACCCCTAAATGCATTGAAGCAACTGCCATGTGATTGGTTGATTAGATAATTGCATTAATGAGAAATTGAACAGGTGTTCCTAATAATCCTTTAGGTGAGTGTAATGCAATGCTAATCAACAGCATGTATTACAGTTAGAATACTATAAAATAATATATACCCGGTCTCATTATATGATCAGAAGCCACATCAGATCAGAACAGTGATGTTATGAAGTGAGTTTGGAGTAAAATATGTTAATAATTGTGCATTTTGTTGGAAAAGCTTCTCATTAACTCAGAGAGAAGAGAGGGTGAGAAAACAAAGCTGGTATTGTGAAAATGAGCATTGAAACCATTTTTAAAGTGTTCTTAAAACAACATTTTAAAAGCATCATCTCTTAAGAATCGTTTGCTCATTAATTGGACTATATTTGTGTCATTCACCGCAACATCAATTTTGCAGCAGCCGAGTAACTTCAAACCCAGGCTTTAGAATGATAACCATAATCATTTAATTTTTTTCACCCCTATCTGTAGCACATAACACAGATATAATATTATCAGATACTTAGAAGATCATGAATGTTTGACCTTCAGATTTCAAACAGCCATTATAAAGACTGTATGTGAATTATCTGTGTTGTAAAAATACAGGCTTCATGCCAAAAACTGGGGAATTCTTTTCCAGAGTTGATAGTATTATTTTGTATTGTACATGACCACAAAATTATTTTCTTTCTGCTGTATTTCCTAAAATATATGTCTTGGTTCAAGAATCAATGTTCACAATAAAACTGCATGATTCCACTTGTGTTGGTAGAACTGGTATTTACTAATTGAGTTCCAAATAAACACATCCGCATAACTGTATGTTTGAGGTTGGTGTCGCCACCCTATAAATATCTCGATCCACCCATGGATGATAACTTCTGTAAGTGGTGTCAGCCTTGAATACAATACAAATTTTAGGATTTGCATCATCTGAGAACAACATCTGTCGAAATGGCTCTGCATCAGCAACCACTGTTTTTCAACCCAGTAAGTCACCAATTATATTGAAAGGATGATTCATATCATATTTTTTAAGTATCTTAAATAGAAAGATTTTTTAATGGATTGTTCAAAGTGGATTTGACCTAATTAACATGTTAGCATGCTGTAAAAATTTGCTGTATTATACAAATGATCTTGAATTACTTTGAACCACAATCAGGTGGTTCCGTATAAAAGCATCATCCGTGGCGGACTTCAGCATGGCAAAGTCATCATCGTCCAAGGAATCATCAATACTCAAGCGAATGGGTTTGACAATGTTTATTCTTCCTTTAATAATTCTGCTGCACTCTAAAAAATGTACAGTCGTGTGCATTTGTGGATTGCTGTGTGTGTGTGGATCTCTTGTGTGCATTTGTGGATTGCTGTGAGTGTGTGGATCTCTTGTGTGCATTTGTGGATTGCTGTGTGTGTGTGGATCTCTTGTGTGCATTTGTGGATTGCTGTGAGTGTGTGGATCTCTTGTGTGCATTTGTGGATTGCTGTGTGTGTGTGTGGATCTGTCGTGTGCATTTGTGGATTGGTGTGTGTGTGTGTGGATCTGTTGTGTGCATTTGTGGATTGCTGTGTGTGTGTGTGTGTGTGTGTGTGTGTGTGTGTGTGTGTGTGTGTGTGTGGATCTGTCGTGTGCATTTGTGGATTGCTGTGTGTGTGGATCTGTTGTGTGCATTTGTGGAAGGTTTTGATACTGTTTTCACTCCATAAGCTAGAATATAAAAAGCTAATTGGCTTGTTTTAAGTTAACTTAAAGTTAAATAGTAATATTAGAGTTATTTCAGCATAAAGATTTACCAATATCTTTTTTAAAATTCATAGTTGTTAGATGGATATTTCACAATAGCAAGAATCTATCTTTGAAAGATATGACATCATCTTACAACACAAGATTTTTTTTCCATCACCTTCCCAGCAGGCACCGGACGTCAATATGACGTTAGATTGTCGCTGGACCCAAACGTTGGAAAGACGTTGCATTTTGATTGAAAATTAAAATTGGGTTGACGCCATAACCCAACGTCTGTCCAACGTTGGCGTCATTCTGACGTTTGGTTATGACGTCAACCCGATTTTCATTTGCAATCAAAATGCAACGTCTTTCCAACGTTGGATATTGACGTCAGACTGACGTTGGGTTATGACGTCAACCCGATTTTCATTTGCAATCAAAATGCAACGTCTTTCCAACGTTGGATACTGACGTCAGACTGACGTTGGGTTATGACGTCAACCCGATTTTCATTTTCAACCAAAATGCAACGTCTTTCCTACATTGGATATTGACGTCAGACTGACGTTGGGTTATGACGTCAACCCGATTTTCATTTTCAACCAAAATGCAACATCTTTCCTACGTTGGATATTGACGTCAGACTGACGTTGGGTTATGACGTCAACCCGATTTTCATTTTCAACCAAAATGCAAATGGAAATCAGTTTGACGTCAGACCCCAATGTTAAGCTAGACATTGTTGTGAACTTAGAATCGAAAGACCAGGAGACTTGGTTGTTTCTTCAGCAGGTTTCTTTATTGAGAACACGAGCCGTCGGCAGCTGCAGTCACCAAGCCTGACGTGAATGTTCCCTTACAGTTTATATACATTTAGGGGCAGGAACCGAAAAAGACAGGTTTAGGAACTGGTTTTAGACTGAGAGCATTGCCCACCCTAATCCACTCAGCATATCTATTCAAACACTGAGACCCGAGTACAGGACTGGCTGGACTTTCTTGCTAAAACACAAACTCCAAGAGTTTCAGTAAAACAGGACTGACCAGAGTCTTTTGCTAGAAAACTCTGATAATCATAATTTATACCTAACCTTAACATGCTAAATTCAATGTAAACCTAAATTAAACATTTTAATACATGTGCATTCCCACATTTGCCCCTTTGAGAGTCTTAAAAAAACTCTCACAAAATACAAATTTATACACTTAAAAGTTAATTCTTGTAACTTGTGTAAGTTACAGGCACATAGCAAGTTCAATCTTGTAACTTGTGTAAGTTACAGGCACAAAGCATGATCTGTGTTGTTCATCTGTAATTGCATGTTGACACAGAAACAAACATGCAATTAGGGTCCGTGAAGTTCTTACGGGTAATATTCTTTTATGGTTGGACCAGTCATTTTCTCGTGAGAGGCGCGAGTCATTTGTTGAATGAAACACTTGATACTGTGGACGCATACGTAGAACGCCAGTAGGAGAAATAACAGCAGCATTGCTATTTCTTTAATCCACAGCCAGGGTTTACCTATCAAGTTTCCGAACCATGAAGAATTGTCTTCAGTCATCTGGTGTAATTTTGTTGAAAGATCAAGAATGTCTTATTGGATTTTGTTCAAATTCACTGTTGGATCCATTAACCTGGTGCAGCACTCAGGTACACCATACGATGGGATTAATGCTCCAAGAGTTCTTGACCACCACGTTTGAACACAAGTGAGTCCTGGAATGCAGCCATCTTTGTTGACAGAAGGAGCTGAATTTTGTAGCTGTGGAGAGCTTGGGGTGGAGTGTGTATTTTCTCTGATAGCTGGTAGAACATAAACCAGGGTGCACCTGCCGTTGAATTGGCTGGGTAGGATGCTGTAGACAGAGATAGGGTGTGCCACCCATGGGATTCCGGCTCCTACTGAAGGTGCATGTGGCATGCAAACGTTCTTTCCAGCAAACAAGGCATTTCTTGACATATTCATCAGCTCTAAGAAGATGTTGTTTCTGGGGTCCACACTTTGTGCGATGTCCATGATGGTTAGTAGTAGTACGACAATCTTGATCATGATGAGGGATGACTGAAGTTCCCGTAGGTGAGTCTGCGTTGTGTATTTTTTTTTATTCTGTGTTGGTTGTAGTCTTTGCAGTTGGTCTAGTTGTTTTCTGGAGGTTGGGTCTTCATATGCAGGTGTGTAGATCAGTGCATATGGTTAAAAACAAACAAACAAAGAACAACTGCAACAGACCAGTATTCATTGTAAAGACTCTGTTCAATCTGTATCTGCTAATTGTGGTTCCTTCTTTAATTCACTTTCTGACCACAATGGAATCGCAAAACCACCTTTTTCCGTTTTGGGGATCAGTCTGGCATTTTTTCTAAACATTTCTGTGAGTTTTCTTTGTTACCACACAATATAAAAAAAACCTAAAACTTCTCTAGGGTACACTTGTTAACACATCAGCTATTGTTAACTCTCCAAATGACCAACACTTCACACTTAACCTCCCTGCCTACAAAAAAAAACAGAGGATAAACCAAAATATTAGCAATTTACGCTAAAATCTTCCCTGCCTACAAAAACAGAGGATCAACTGAAATAACTAGCACGTAAAGCTAATTCTTCTCTGCCTAAAGCAAAGGGTACACAATATTAACCTGTAATGTTAATCTTCACTGACTGGCAGAAAAAACTTTTTTTAGAGGATAACTAAGTTAACAAAACCCTGCAGCTGTCTGTTAACTCCTCTCTGAACGGCGCAGAGAAAAAACACATATACTGGTCTGTAGCAGTTCTTTGTATGGAGTGAAACTCACCAACCCTTGGTTGTAAAGGAAGATTCTGGAATTCAGTCAGGCTTTGAGAACTTTGAGCTTCTTTGAGAAGTTTCAATCTGGAGGAAGCTGGAAAGATTCAGTCTGGTAATCTTTGTTTAGCTGGAAGTTTCGCTCTTGATTCCAAAAGATGCAGTCTGGAAAGCAGATCTTTTGTTGAGCTTGCTGTTTCAATCTGGATTCAGGTCTTTGAGCTTGAAGTTCCTTGAGTTTTCTTTTTCTCCATCCGGGTCACGGCACCAAGTTGTTGTGAACTTAGAATCGAAAGACCAGGAGACTTGGTTGTTTCTTCAGCAGGTTTCTTTATTGAGAACACGAGCCTTCGGTAGCTGCAGTCACCAAGCCTGACGTGAATGTTCGCTTACAGTTTATATACATTTAGGGGCAGGAACCGAAAAAGACAGGTTTAGGAACTGGTTTTAGACTGAGAGCATTGCCCACCCTAATCCACTCAGCATATCTATTCAAACACTGAGACCCGAGTACAGGACTGGCTGGACTTTCTTGCTAAAACACAAACTCCAAGAGTTTCAGTAAAACAGGACTGACCAGAGTCTTTTGCTAGAAAACTCTGATAATCATAATTTATACCTAACCTTAACATGCTAAATTCAATGTAAACCTAAATTAAACATTTTAATACATGTGCATTCCCACAACATCAAACTCACATGTTGGGCCAGATATCATTCAAAACACAACATCAGCTGTCAAATTCCAACTTAAAGAAATATATGGTTATTTTTTTGGCATGACATCGAAATTTTAGCAAAGCCAGGTTTTCGTTGTAAAATAAAAATCAACATACAAAGAAACTTCATGTAACAACAAGATCGAACAGAGGTCAAGATCCAATGCGAGACAACCCAAAAGTATTTATCTTAAGACAAGAGTGTAACGGATGACAGACAGGATGTATATGCAACAACGCTCTTTATTGAAAACACACAGATGGTCAGAAAACTCAGCACACAGATGAACGCCAACACAGCGGGACAGGTGGACGGACACAAACGCTGGTGGTGTGGTGACGCAGGGACCTCGGTGGGCAACTGGTGCTGGTGCAGTAATCCTGTGGTGATCCCTCGTGAAGTGCTCGATGATTCCGTGAAGAGTGCAGAAATCCAGGAAGACACGACGAAGACAGGAAGATCCAAACGGCACAGGGAACACAGGAACAGGCACGGGAAACACACCAGGAAAACCACAACGATCTGACAACATGAGACACCAGTTACTGAGCTTATAAAGGGACACACAATTGAAACCAGCTGGCGCTACTGATCACTGATGATCAGTGATCACGCCCACAGACACACACACACACACACACACACACACACACACAACAGCACGTTAGACGAGAGAGACAGTGAATTCATGAACCGTGACAAAGAGCAAACAGAAAAGTAACTTAAAAATCTTAGTGAAACTGGAATCCACAAATGTTGTTTATTAGATAAATGACAAAGAAATTAAATGGATTATAAAATAACATTTTATTTTATTTACATTATTTTAACCCTCTGGGGTCTAAGGTGTTTTTGGGGTGCTTGAGATGTTCTGACATGCCCTGACATTTGTGCTTTTTTCAGTTGCTTATAAACATATTAATGGCAAAGGTGTAATTACACTCTATTTAGCACAAACAGGGCTACCATAATATGTGAGCAACATGTATGTTCATGTTTGTATTTTTGAGAGAATAATGTTTATGCATGGTTATTGAAAAAACTAAAAACTAAAGTTTCTGAAATAAGGCCAGAAAACACATACTAAATATGTGTCAATAAGACTTCTGAATAATGCATTTTGTCGCCTAGAGTTTTTTCTGCAAAATGATCTGAAAATCATCCTGCCTAATCATTCACATAAAACAATACATTGATTTAAATTTTGCAAGACACTTTCTGTTTGGAAAGGCAATATGCGAGTGGGCGTCAACGTTCCAACACCATCATGCATATTTAGTGGTTCACACCTGAGGAGACAATGGGGCCCGCATACATAATGAGCCATTCATTCAGGTGTGTCACTGAGAAAGAAAGAATGAATGAGCACAAGAAAGAATGCAAGAGCAATATGTATATGTATATATATATATATATATATATATTCTACCAAATTGGTTCACAGTTGGAAGCATCTCATTTTTTATTTATTTTTCCATGTCTAGTAATTGTACAGTTAATTCTCATACTGTATTTTCAGTTTTGGAATATGTATCCTCTCCCCAAATTTGTCACTAATAAAACACAATAAAAATCATTTAAAGAAAAGGCTTATATTTACCTTTTAATAGTTTGTTTACATCTACCTTGTAAATATATTTTTTTATTAAAAAGGTTACAATTACAACAACAATTCAAGTGCAATCTTTCTTTGTAAAAACTAAAGTATACATTTTATCATACATATTTCAAAGTTAAGGATTCATTACTTGAATATAGCCTAGGCTACATTGGAAAAAACACTAATAACATATTATTTGATTACTTTATTTTTGACAAAACATACTATATTTAACATGAGCAAAAATTGGCAAACAAAAGCTTATTTGAGGTAGCAAATATTTTACAGTAAAAATGTATAATCTATCCAAAACTATTCAATGAAATGTTGTCTTTCATATGTCTGTAACATAGGTCTTTCGTTTATATAAGAAATATAAATGTTAATTTGCAGTTTAATACGTTGCTTATACAAATACATTTTATTTCAACATATTTCAGTTGATTTTTACTCATCTCAGTATAGCAATACAGTTTGCTAAAAGCGGATCATTCATTCACACACAGAAACGCGATTAAAATGTAAACTGTCTTTTTGCGAGTTGTGGTAAACAGCGCATCTCTGCTGTTCATTCATTCACACACAGAAACGCGATTAAAATGTAAACTGTCTTTTTGCGAGTTGTGGTAAACAGCGCATCTCTGCCGTTCATTCATTCACACACAGAAACGCGATTAAAATGTAAACTGTCTTTTTGCGAGTTGTGGTAAACAGCGCATCTCTGCTGTTCATTCATTCACACACAGAAACGCGATTCACTTGAGAATGAAAAAACTTACTACAGTATTCCATAGCTCAGGATCCGTTGCTCCTTGAAATACCAGCACTTCTGAGGTACATTTTCCATTATTATTATTACGATAGTATTATTCCTCACAGCACTGCGAGACGGTGTAAACAAGTACAATGATCTGTATAAGCTTGATGTGTTTTCTCGAGCTGATATGGGGGCGTTCACAGTTTGCATGGATGCCTCAGTCATTTGCGTTTGAATAGCGCGCGCTCTCCGTGGGCGGGGTCACATTAAAACATAATGAGCTGAGATGAGAACGACTGACATCTCTCTCTTTTCATACAGATTACATAAACAGAGAATATTTGTTTTTTATAAAAGTTACTTCATTTAAAAGAAGAGAATTCAAGCTTCATGCCTGTGTGTCTGTATTAGGGCTGGGAATCACTGGGTACTTCACGATACGATACGATACGCGATACATTGTTCACGATACCGATAATATCACGATATGGCGATACTGCGATAATCGATATATTATAGTAATAACTCACAATATATCATGTTTTAAGAAATAAAAAGATTTTTTTTTTAATTAGGAAAATTAATCTCCATTTATTTTTTGAGATGAAACACAATAACAAAAACAACTTGTGTCTTATCAGTTGCAACAAAACAGTCACAGACACTATTTTTGTTTTGCTCGCAGATGATTTTGTTCACTCGGGAGAAATCGAGTGGAATCGGTGATGCTCGCATGGTCGCGGCTCGCAGCGTGTGAGAGGAATTACAAGCCGAGCAGAGCACGTTACGAGCACCTCCCGACAATTTTTAAACATGTTTAAAAAATTCGGGGAGTCGGCCCGATTTTCACCAGCTGTCCCCTATTGCCAAATCATACACAACCACGTCGATGGGGCTATACCTCAGTGGCAGCATCCATACAGCGTGCGCATACACTGTCACTGTCACACACACACACACACACTTTTCTCTCTCTCTCTCTCTCTCTCAAGTTTTTATGTTGAAAGGAATGGCTACTGTTCTCTGCTTTTCAACAAATCATTTGCACACACATTTCTGTCATTTTTCTATCTGAAGCTTTGCCTGCATCATGCAACATGACGGTCTCTTATGGGATTAATATCCTGCCATGATTCAAAACTGAAAATAAAGTTCTGAAAGGTTGAAACTAAGTGTTCGAAAACTCAAAATCTTACAAAAAAAAGTTTTGCAAGATCGAAAAATAAGTTTTGCAAGCTTGCAAAATGTAAAAAAAATAAAAAATATCTCTGCAAACATTATGTTGTTTTTGAGATTTCCTTCTTCAGAACTGCAACATTTTTTTACGATGTTGCGCAAACAATTTTTCAGAGTTTCAAATTTGTCAGTGTTCTCCCACTGTATAGTTTGTTTTCCAGATTTGAAACCTTGTAAATGGTGATCTGAAAACTGGTGTGCGAATAGGTGAAAAAAAGTTTTGAAACTCTGAAAACTGAGGTTCGAAAGGGCGCAACTTATTACATTACATTACATTTGCACTCCTATTGCAGACTATTTTTTCAGAGCTGAGTTTACAACACCCACTTTGCGGAGATACGCCCTCACAGTTGCGAGCTTGCGACTCACGTGATTTGTGGCAGCGTTGTCACGCAGCTCTGCTCTGAAACTCTGAAACTCAGACTGAGCGAAAATGAAGCTTCGCAACTTCGCAACTTAAAAAAAGCCTGGAGGGAGGGCCTTCTGCTATTGGCCAATGCTTTGCTGTCTGCTGACGTACAGTCCAATCACAAGTCGTATTTACTGGAAAGGTGGGATTGACCGCCTGCTCCGCCAATGACGAAAGCGCACAGGATACGCTAACAGGATGCACGGCTTTTTAAAAACTTTATTTTATAAATTATCTTTAAAATAGAATATTCTGAAAAAGTGACGTTTCCATTTTTGCTGATTCACATTGGTAAAACACATTTCAAAGTTACATACACCATTATGTTTTTGTAAAGATCACATTAGTTAACTGTAGGCCTATAAATTACAATCAGATTATAACAGATTATTATTTGATAACACCATTCAAAAGAATATTCAACATGAATGCCCCATTATGTTTTATGATTATTATTTGTTTTTTAACTACAATTGTATTCATAAGTTTTATTGGTTTTTTTATTGGCCAGCAGCAGTCCTTAAACAAACATAAAATACACATAATATACACTAAATATTTGTATATTTTTGCCCCATGCATTCATGTTGAATATTTGAGTTTTTTTTTTTTTTATGCTTGTTTTGCATATTAAACTTTTTATAAATGCCACCTCTGATGCAGATTCTGTTTTCTCTGCAGTGGGAACACATTTTTTTTGTTGATACTAGTCAATTTGATTGGTAAAAGTAGGCTAATATAGTGACTTAAAATGTATAGAATTTGACTTGAAAGATGACAGTTAGGGGGAAATTGCCTTTATAAATGTTAAAAAAAAATGCAATGAAAATCAATTTAAGATTATTGGTTCAGAATAAATGACTTTTACAACACAACAATTGAACAGTTTACTGAAGTTAGTTATTGCACCAATACAGTACTTGAGATTTTATTATAATATTAGGCCAATGTACATGACTGAGTCGCTCGCTGTGTGAGGAGAGTGAGTCGCCAGCTGAGGAAAGTAAGTCGCTCGCTGTGTGAGGAGAGTGAGTCGCCAGCTGAGGAAAGTGAGTCGCCAGCTGAGGAAAGTGAGTCGCCAGCTGTGGAAAGTAAGTCGCTCGCTGTGTGAGGAGAGTGAGTCGCCAGCTGAGGAAAGTGAGTCGCTCGCTGTGTGAGGAGAGTGAGTCGCCAGCTGAGGAAAGTAAGTCGCTCGCTGTGTGAGGAGAGTGAGTCGCCAGCTGAGGAAAGTGAGTCGCTCGCTGTGTGAGGAGAGTGAGTCGCCAGCTGAGGAAAGTGAGTCGCTCGCTGTGTGAGGAGAATGATTTGCCAGCTGAGGAAAGTGAGTCGCTCGCTGTGTGAGGAGAGTGAGTCGCCAGCTGAGGAAAGTGAGTCGCTCGCTGTGTGAGGAGAATGATTTGCCAGCTGAGGAAAGTGAGTCGCTCGCTGTGTGAGGAGAGTGAGTCGCCAGCTGAGGAAAGTGAGTCGCCAGCTGTGG
This sequence comes from Abramis brama, assembly GCF_963993115.1. Lineage (NCBI taxonomy): Eukaryota > Metazoa > Chordata > Actinopteri > Cypriniformes > Leuciscidae > Abramis > Abramis brama. The sequence goes on along the minus strand of NC_139984.1, from coordinate 398,741 downwards.
AAAGTGAGTCGCTCGCTGTGTGAGGAGAGTGAGTCGCCAGCTGAGGAAAGTAAGTCGCTCGCTGTGTGAGGAGAGTGAGTCGCCAGCTGAGGAAAGTGAGTCGCTCGCTGTGTGAGGAGAATGATTTGCCAGCTGAGGAAAGTGAGTCGCTCGCTGTGTGAGGAGAGTGAGTCGCCAGCTGAGGAAAGTGAGTCGCCAGCTGTGGAAAGTAAGTCGCTCGCTGTGTGAGGAAAGTGAGTCGCTCGCTGTGTGAGGAGAATGATTTGCCAGCTGAGGAAAGTGAGTCGCTCGCTGTGTGAGGAGAGTGAGTCGCCAGCTGAGGAAAGTGAGTCGCTCGCTGTGTGAGGAGAGTGAGTCGCCAGCTGAGGAAAGTGAGTCGCCAGCTGTGGAAAGTAAGTCGCTCGCTGTGTGAGGAGAGTGAGTCGCCAGCTGAGGAAAGTAAGTCGCTCGCTGTGTGAGGAGAGTGATTTGCCAGCTGAGGAAAGTGAGTCGCTCGCTGTGTGAGGAGAGTGAGTCGCCAGCTGTGGAAAGTAAGTCGCTCGCTGTGTGAGGAGAGTGAGTCGCCAGCTGAGGAAAGTAAGTCGCTCGCTGTGTGAGGAGAGTGATTTGCCAGCTGAGGAAAGTGAGTCGCTCGCTGTGTGAGGAGAGTGAGTCGCCAGCTGAGGAAAGTGAGTCGCCAGCTGTGGAAAGTAAGTCGCTCGCTGTGTGAGGAGAGTGAGTCGCCAGCTGAGGAAAGTAAGTCGCTCGCTGTGTGAGGAGAGTGATTTGCCAGCTGAGGAAAGTGAGTCGCTCGCTGTGTGAGGAGAGTGAGTCGCCAGCTGTGGAAAGTAAGTCGCTCGCTGTGTGAGGAGAGTGAGTCGCCAGCTGAGGAAAGTAAGTCGCTCGCTGTGTGAGGAGAGTGATTTGCCAGCTGAGGAAAGTGAGTCGCTCGCTGTGTGAGGAGAGTGATTTGCCAGCTGAGGAAAGTGAGTCGCTCGCTGTGTGAGGAGAATGATTTGCCAGCTGAGGAAAGTGAGTCGCTCGCTGTGTGAGGAGAGTGAGTCGCCAGCTGAGGAAAGTGAGTCGCCAGCTGTGGAAAGTAAGTCGCTCGCTGTGTGAGGAGAGTGAGTCGCCAGCTGAGGAAAGTAAGTCGCTCGCTGTGTGAGGAGAGTGATTTGCCAGCTGAGGAAAGTGAGTCGCTCGCTGTGTGAGGAGAGTGAGTCGCCAGCTGTGGAAAGTAAGTCGCTCGCTGTGTGAGGAGAGTGAGTCGCCAGCTGAGGAAAGTAAGTCGCTCGCTGTGTGAGGAGAGTGATTTGCCAGCTGAGGAAAGTGAGTCGCTCGCTGTGTGAGGAGAGTGATTTGCCAGCTGAGGAAAGTGAGTCGCTCGCTGTGTGAGGAGAGTGAGTCGCCAGCTGAGGAAAGTGAGTCGCCAGCTGTGGAAAGTAAGTCGCTCGCTGTGTGAGGAGAGTGAGTCGCCAGCTGAGGAAAGTGAGTCGCTCGCTGTGTGAGGAGAATGATTTGCCAGCTGAGGAAAGTGAGTCGCTCGCTGTGTGAGGAGAGTGAGTCGCCAGCTGAGGAAAGTGAGTCGCCAGCTGTGGAAAGTAAGTCGCTCGCTGTGTGAGGAAAGTGAGTCGCTCGCTGTGTGAGGAGAATGATTTGCCAGCTGAGGAAAGTGAGTCGCTCGCTGTGTGAGGAGAGTGAGTCGCCAGCTGAGGAAAGTGAGTCGCCAGCTGTGGAAAGTAAGTCGCTCGCTGTGTGAGGAGAGTGAGTCGCCAGCTGAGGAAAGTAAGTCGCTCGCTGTGTGAGGAGAGTGATTTGCCAGCTGAGGAAAGTGAGTCGCTCGCTGTGTGAGGAGAGTGAGTCGCCAGCTGTGGAAAGTAAGTCGCTCGCTGTGTGAGGAGAGTGAGTCGCCAGCTGAGGAAAGTAAGTCGCTCGCTGTGTGAGGAGAGTGAGTCGCCAGCTGAGGAAAGTGAGTCGCCAGCTGAGGAAAGTAAGTCGCTCGCTGTGTGAGCATAGACTGTGTGTGAGGCGAGTGAGCATGAGAATTTCGAGAGTGAGAATTTCGTCATTGGCGGAGCAGTCGGTCAATCCCACCTTTCCAGTAAATACGACTTGTGATTGGACTGTACGTCAGCAGACAGCAAAGCATTGGCCAAGAGCAGAAGGCCCTCCCTCCAGGCTTTTTTTTAAGTTGCGAAGTTGCGAAGCTTCATTTTCGCTCAGTCTGAGTTTCAGAGTTTCAGAGCAGAGCTGCGTGACAACGCTGCCACAAATCACGTGAGTCGCAAGCTCTCAACTGTGTGGGCGTATCTCCGCAAAGTGGGTGTTGTAAACTCAGCTCTGAAAAAATAGTCTGCAATAGGAGTGCAAATGTAATGTAATGTAATAAGTTGCGCCCTTTCGAACCTCAGTTTTCAGAGTTTCAAAACTTTTTTTCACCTATTCGCACACCAGTTTTCAGATCACCATTTACAAGGTTTCAAATCTGGAAAACAAACTATACACTGGGAGAACAGTGACAAATTCGAAACTCTGAAAAAATGATTGCACAACACTGTAAAAAAGAGTGTTGCACTTCTGAAGAAGGAAAACTCAAACACAATATTATGTTTGCAGAGATTTTTTTTTTTTTACCACTTTGCAAGCCTGCAAAACTCTATTTTCAGAGTTTCAAAACTTTTTTTCACACATTCGCACACCAGTTTTCAGATCACCATTTACAAGGTTTCAAACCTGGAAAACAAACTAATACAGTGGGAGAACACTGACAAATTTGAAACTCTGAAAAATTGTTTGCGCAACATCGTAATTTTTTTTTGCAGTTCTGAAGAAGGAAATCTCAAAAACAACATAATGTTTGCAGAGATATTTTTTATTTTTTTTACATTTTGCAAGCTTGCAAAACTTATTTTTCGATCTTGCAAAACTTTTTTTATAAGATTTTGAGTTTTCGAACACTTAGTTTCAACCTTTCAGAACTTTATTTTCAGTTTTGAATCATGGCAGGATATTAATCCCATAGTCTCTGTGTTTAGAGCGAAAGCCCACGTGATTGCTGCCGGCTCTGGATAAAATTCGTGCGGGACAGTCGTGCCGTGTACCAGCTGCTTTGACGCGATTATCAGTTAAACTGACTCGCAACGTGTGCAATATCTCACGACCTCCCGAGTGTCCGAACTCGCACCGTGTACGCATGGCTGGACTGGCCATTGGGCATACCGGGCATTTTCCCGGTGGGCCGACGTGCTTTTTGGGCCGATACATCTCATACTCATACATACTTTTTATTATTTTTTTGTATTTTTTTTAACGGCCCATAAAATTTGTACATCGGCGGCCCATTCGTTTTGTTTTGTTTTGCTTAATTGGCGGCACTGGGTTTGTGCCGGTGTAATGCATTGGTCAAAAAAAGTCAGTGTTAGTTTTTTTTTTCTGACAGACCAGCCCCTGAAACACGTAGATCAGCGGCCCATTGGTTCTTCTCTTGATTGACACTGGGCTGGCCCAATCACAACTTTAAACGAGTGAGCGCGCGTGCAGCAGTGTCAGTGTGTATCTGTCAAAATAGTCAGCGAGATGGAGAAGAAACGCAAGGAATGTGCAGAGAAATAGCGTGAAAAAATAGAACCAGGCCCTTAAAGCAGACACTGTAAACTGTGTCAAAATATACACAGTTATATATATGAAGGTGTTTTCTGCCCTTCATCAGCTCCAGCGGCAGATGATGATAGTGAGGAGGATCAGGAGAGAGATGAGAGAGTGTAGAGCCTGCGGTAAGCAGAACTACTTTCAAAACACTTAGGCCATGGGTGTAGGAACCCATAACCCAGTTACAGATTATTTCCACATCTGCATAGTTGACGATTACCGCAATTTTCTAGAGATTTAATGAGAGGCGTTTGTAAACCATGTTTTCCGCCAAAATAAAAGCTTGATGCAGTTTGCGTCAAAATAAAAGATCATGTGCTTATCTCTTTCAGGTATAGAAATTGCTACAACACTAATTATGAAAGTTTCCTTTATTTTTTAGTGCATTTGTTTTACAAAATATGGCTATTACTGTCATTGGATTAATATTATAACTATTATTATGTAGTAGTCTAGGTGTAATGTAAATAGACACTGTAACTAAAAGAGGTTTGAATTTTTCTTTGTTTAATTTGCACACTGAATATGGGTTGGAGCTTTTAATTTTGAACTCTCAAAGTGCACCAGATTGATGAATTTAACATTAAAATGCACAAAATTTTCTCACGGGGGGGCATGCCCCCAAACCCCCCTAGTAAAATGCCCGGGCCGATTTTTTGTCCCAGTCCAGCCCTGCGTGTACGCCCGCCCTAACGGCTTTTAAGATCGATACTTGGCAAGAGCGCATCGAGAATCGATCGCGGGAGTAAATATCGCGAGATATCGCCATATCGATATTTTGGCGCACCCCTAGTCTGTATGCCTATTTGACTGAGTATTCGCTGAGTTATGGTTCATTTTCGGACGCGTTTCAGAATGGACTTCACTGACAGAGAGAAAGCAGAACTCGCATCATGTTTATTTTTCTTTATTTGGAAAAAAGCACAACACTTTGCTTTTATTGTGAGTATACACAAAAATAATACACACTTAAACAGAATTGATTTTACAAACAAGTTTCATACATCAATCGAAGTCAACAGAGTATTTTGAGTCTCGTTTCAACTGATAAGGAAAAAAGCGAGCAGATCACGCCGGCGTGATTGCCGACCTCAGAGGGTTAAAGGGGTCATCATATAATGGTACATGCACTTTTACAAGTTGATTGTATTGAAATGTGTGTTGGCAGTGCCTGTACACAACCATCATAAAATTATAAAAATCCATCCAGTGTTTTTTTTTAAATCTTCTTATATGTTTCCTCCTCTTTCAAATCAAGCTGTTCGATTTTGTGACGTCACAAAATCGACGCCCCTCCCACGATGGTTGATTGACAGGAGCGTTTCAACACAGCCCCGCCCTCGCTCGTGAGCGAGCTGTCAATCATAGCCCGTGCGGACCGGCGTGGTCATTGTTGATACGCTGGAGCACTGTCTATGAGCAGAATGGCGTCTAAGCGATTGTGGTGTTCTGTTCTTGGGTGTAATAACGAACACAGCAGTCATATTGATGTTCCTAAATCCGAACCGCTGAAGACGTAGTTGCTGAGTTTGTTTTCGAAGGGAATATTCCCCACAATCAACGTCAATGCTTTCATGTTTGCGCGAATCATTTCACACACCAGACTGCTTTACACATGAGGTCAGTAAAGCTGGTTTTGCTAAGAAGCTGCTCCTGAAAAAAGGATCGGTACCAACTATTCGTGTTCCTGCTGCACCTCCAGAAGAACTGAAGTGAGTGTAACGTTTTATTAACCTTTATATTAATCTTTATATTAATCTTTGCAAATCGCTAGCACGCCTCACGATGAATGCGGCTGTTTACACTGGTACATTACGGCATGTTTTCGATGTATGACGTTCTCAATATAATTCATAATCCCATGTTTATAATGAACAACGCATTATGGTTATTGTGCTATTGTGTTACGGTGTACGCACAGAACAGAGGGGCGGGGCTCCACAGAACAGAGGGGCGGGGTGAGCAAAGCTCATTATCATTTAAAGACACATGCACTTAAACGGCGTGCTGAAAACAGAGCTGTTTTTGACCAGGTAAAATTAGTGTTTTCTTACAATACTAATGAGAATTTTTAATTAAAGTATATTACAAACTTTTAATTTAGACCGTAAAGAAACATATTAGCTTGTACAAAAATGACATTATATGACCCCTTTAACTAGATTTGCACAAAAACACAAATGGGTTGGACACATCAATGTTTATTTGTTCATTTTAATTTATTACCATCACTGAAACTGTGGACAATCACATGGGTATCAGATTAAGATGCAGTTTTGTTGGTTTTAGGTTGTGATATTAACTAATCAAAATCCAACAGCAAGCCAACGTCTCAAGATAACGTCCTACTGACGTCAAAAACTGACAGTTAGTCATGAGGTATATGATGACCAAAACCCAAGGTCTCCTTAACATCATATTGACATCAAATACTGACAGTTAGTCGTGAGGTATGGTGACCAAAACCCAACGTCTTCTTGATGTCATTATGGTAACATCCACACAACATCAAATTCTAACATCATTAGATGTGACATTTTACAATTTACTTGTGACATTAACTTACCAAAATCAAACGTCAAGCCAACGTCATATTCACGTCAAACATTTCGTCATGAGGTATGGTGACCAAAACCCAACGTCTCCTAAACAACAATGTTAACATCCACACAACATGAAATTCTAACATCATTAGACACTGATATTTGGGGTTTTAAGTTGTGTTGTAAAGTAACAAATATTCAACATCTTTCCAACGTCAACATCTGCTAATTCTAACATACACCTTGATATTTTCTTGGTTTTAAGTTGTGTTGTAAAATCCAACATTGTGCCAATGTCTCAACCTAACGTCATATTGATGTCAAATACTAAATGTGAATGAATGTGTTGTTGGGTCACAATCTCACTTCTAAATTGTCGTGAGGTATGGTGGTCTAAACCCAGCTATGTCACAATGTTAACATCTAGACAAACAACATTCCATTATTAGATGTTGTTGTTTTGTTGACTGCACATCATGGTTAACCAAAACACAAACATCAGCATGCTAATGTACATATACATCTAAAATAGGATACAGGCAACATTAGACATATTTGATATGATTTCAGTTGTGGTGTTGGGTAAGATAAATCAATGTCTAAAATACCCCAACTTCATACTTATGTTTAATACAGACTGAAGTCTTTGTGACCTAGTAAACGTCAAACTTCCTGTAAGCATGGCTCTTTATTTTATTTAAGGTGATAGTTCAGATTATCCATAGATTTTCTGGTCCATGCAAGTGTAATAGATCAAGTTGGCCCAGTGTGTTCCCTGTCAGAAGATCAAGCTCTTCACCAGGAGTGTGCTGATCTAAAATGAATGAACTACCTGCAAGCAACTGAAAGACTGTTGTGTGCACAACAACACACATTGGTTCGAGATTTATAAATGGTTTAAATACTTATTTCTACAATTATATAATGAATCCTAAACCACCTTGTGTTGTTTTGCATTTTTTAATATAAATATATCAGCTGGGTTGCTGCTCAAAATTATGTTGTTTGCAGGTGTATACACTTTATTCATTTTGGAGCAGCACACTCCCAGTAAGGTGTTCATTCTCACAAGAGAAAATACTTTATGGTTCAAATTGGGATGATCTACATTATGGAACAGCAAATACATTGTGTGGGTGAAATGTGAACTACCTCTTTAAGTTGTGCCTTTGGGTAATGATCAAAATCTCCTAAGTCACAATACAGCAGTTTGTCAGCGACTAATGAATACAGGTAGTGACAGCGTAACAGTAATCAACATCTGTATAGCATACGTCAACCACCTGACAAATGTTTTAGTTTTATCAGGGCTACTTATCAGGTGAGTTGGACCTCATGGCCCTGAAATTTTGGTTATAGCGTTTATAACACATGGCCTTAATACACAGACATACATTGCACACATAATTTATTTATCAAGTTGTGCTTCATAACAGACAAACGCAGTAAGTATTATTAGTATACAATAATGATGATAATATGAACAACAATAATAATAAAATCAATTTAGCCTATTGACGTGTGTAAAAAAAAATTGTAGAATGTTGCAGGTAACCCAAGAAATTTGAAATGAATTCCTAACCAATCACAGTTAGGCATCAAAGACCTTTCCTCTCCAGCTGTTGTACTGCGCGGGCACTGCACACATTTCAACATCCTGACACACTGCTGTGGACGATGAGTGAACAGAGGTAAGGAAAATATAAATAGATATTGGTGTTTATTAGTTTTTTTATTTTTCTCGTTTTTTTTTCTGTGAGGCAGCAATGGATTTTTGTGAACTGGCGCGATTTTCCACCTAGCCTACTATTTAACTACCAGAGTACCTTTAATAATGTAGTTAAAAGTGACTTAAATATAATAACTATATATATATAGTAGGCTACAAGTGATAGGAATGTCGCCTCAGCGCGCATTTTTCTGACTGAACTGCACGTGCGCCGGCTGTCCGGTTCGCTGGGGGTACTGCTGTTGTTGGGGGAGTCGGGCACGTGAAATAAATGCATTAATATCAATTTTACGGAGCCCTCCACATGACACGCATAATAGTGGCCATACGTGTCCTTTGCCATGGATTCTAGATCACTTTATTGTGTAAAATGTGCTAGTGGGTCAATTTAAAGGGTCAAAAGATTTTCGACATGCCAATTTTAAAATACAAAAAATAATATCTATTGCAATTGTTCTAACATTAAGACTGTTGTGTACACATAAATACTGAGTGTTTATTCATATAGATGAATTGGTCGTAGCCTTAAAAAATGTCATGTGGTGCGAACGTGATTTATCTTATTTTATTTCCTTAACATGTTTAACAATTTATTTTTTTTACAAGTTCTGGTAACACTTTACAATACGGGTGCACTAATAGGCATTAATTCATTCTTAAAGGGACACTCCACCTCTGGAAAGATGAATGTGTATTTAAATTGGGTCATTTATGTAGAAGAAATGTGAAATTATTTTTGAATTTGGAGCTTTCTAGACTGAGAAAAGCCAGAAAATGTATTTTTGGCTCATGTGGATGAAAGACAACAACTCCCAGAATGCAATTCCTTCGCTGCTCTACGAGACCACTCCCAAGCCACGCCTACCGGTTAGAGAGCAGTTGTAAACAATAAAGCTAAGCTAAGTTACTAGTAGTCTCCGTGAGTCTGCCCGGGTTTTTGAGATCGCATCGCACAAAATGTCCGGGATTCGGCTTTTGAGTTCTACAGTCGCCATTCATCATGTTTACTGTGGCGAGCAGGACGAGACGAGGGCCGCGGGAGAACGACGCGAGGCCGGTGGCGTGATTACTGATGAGCGACACCTGTGAGACGCACTGGTCTCGTATCTCTCACGGAGGAGCGGGTAATTTCTTAGCAATGGTAAAACGCACATCAACCGATCACGCCACCGGCCTCGCGTCTTTCTCCCGCGGCCCTAGCCTCGTCCTGCTCGCCACAGTAAACATGATGAATGGCGACTGTAGAACGCAAAAGCGGTGGCGTGATTACTGATGAGCAGCGCCTGTGAGACGCGCCGGTCTCGTGGGCTATCTCTCATTGAGGAGCGGGTATTATCTTAGCAATGGTAAAACGCACATCAACCGATCACTTGTTTAGCGTTCATGTAAACACTACATTCAGATTCACCAATCGGAATGAATTCAGTTAGACTGAAACAAAAGGTGAGCATGTAAACAATGAATGGCGACCGTAGAAAGCAAAGCCGAATCCCGGACATTTTGGACGGTCTCGACGGCCGGACATGCAGGTTTCTGCCGGTGAAATCAAACGCACTGGCACTGATCTGTGATAGGTCTGTTAGCGCATTAGGTCCAACCCCCTATGGGCGGGTTTGAAAGGGTGGGAACTAGTGCTTGTAGTCTCAACAGAAATCCCCCCCTCTTACACTTCCTCCGACAATGACGCAAAATGCCGAAGTGTAAAGAGGTAAATACAGATTTCTCCCGTCTCAGGGGAAAATGAGAAAATGTTGCACGACCATTCAATAGTATGACTGGGTTTCTAACATTGCAAAGCTTAATGCAAATGGGTGGAGTGTTCCTTTAACTAATGCACAGATAATCATGAGTTAATGTATGACACAATTATTACTGCATCAGCAACTAATATGGAGTCTAAATGATTAATAGATGAATTAATATATGAATAGTAATTAATTAAATCTGTCATAATGTATTAATTCCATAATAATATATTTTATTAACTAATAGTGTCAATTAATGTGTTCATTACCACAATGGGTCAAAGCTAATGATTTGCAAAGGTATCATTATGGGTCCATTAACTAATTGTTAAGTAATATGTCATAGTAAAATCCATAGTGTGGATGTCAAAACCAAAATGACATATTATAATTTGTTAATTATTTGTCTTAAGCTGTAAATTTAATCTCTGATTCTTGTAGCCCCCCGGCAAATTCAGGAGCCCATCTCAGAAAAGCAGACCAGACCACCTTCTCAGGGAGGACCATCTCTCCAAACAAAACAAAGTCGAAGATCAGGTTCACCTGTTGATCAGCAATCTACGCAAAGTCAACCAACACATGGGAAACATTCCCCGTACCCAATCCCAGAAGCAAGTAAGTATATAGTAGTAGTTCTTCCGCCATCATCTCGTCAGTCAGCTCCTCACTAACGCTGCATTGAGCAGACAATTTCAGGTTTTAAGTGTAGCGTCTGTTCTCTAACTTTTTCAACCTTTTAGGACCCACACTAAAATGTTGTGTTTTTGCTCACCCCCGAAAGTGTCAATTTTAACATGTAATAAAACCAGTGTGACATCAAGATATGACAAACCTACTAAACTATAACAACCGCTTCATAATGTGTTGTATATAATTAATTATTTGGACAATTAAATCCTCTTTCTTTTGTATCCACAGGTTGATGACAAATGAGGTAATGGCCAGTTTCAATATGAAGTGTGGGAAGGGGAAGCTTGCCTTCACCAAGCTCCATCTTTACAATGTTGTCACAGGTAAAAAAATAAATAATAATAATAAAAAAACCAAACCTCATAGTACCTTTCCGTTTGATATCTTTAATTTTTCAGAACTGTAACGTAGGGGTGGGCAATCTGACAATTTTATATCGTGATCGATCTTGAAGACGTCCACGTTCGACTTTTCAAGCGAGTCTTAAGAGATCGCAAACTTTTATGTCCTCATAACAGCAGGACTTTTATTTTGACGATAATGTGTCCCCAGTGAAGCTGACTTTTATTTTTACGGGCAACCCTGAGCACACAGCGCTCCTATTCTTCGTCTTCATTAGTCTATGGTCTCTGTTTAACAGTTTTGTCTAATACGTTACTGGATAGAACCTGTTGTTGGATAGAACAAAAAGTAAACTGTATACGAAAAAGTATTATAGTGTTTGCTTTAATATTATTTGTAACAGAAAGGCAAACACTATTAATACTTTCTCATTTACCATGAGCATTCAGCAAATATACGCATTTATATAATTTAAACAAATCTTTGAATATTTAAAAAACATTTAATTTCACAATCCTTGCAGACTTAGTCGAATCCAGCTGTCAGATATTCTGAAGTGTGCATAGACGGTCAGTCCGTGTGAATTAGTTCAGCTTCACTGGGGACACATGATCGACAAACTTTAAACCCTTGATTTCAAACTATGCTGGGGCTATATTCAGTTGCCCTCTGTCATATTCATGTCATTTACACTGTGTGCTAAATGTAAAATGAGTGTCACCATGTCTTTATTTGAAAAAATATGATTCCTAGTGCGCACAAACTTACTGAGTGCCCAGTTAAAGGACAAGTTCGGTATTTTACACTTAAAGCCCTGTTTTCAGATCGTTTCTGATGAAATAGAACGGTTAAGATTGAAATTTGGACACATGCTGCTGTCCCGAGAATTTTAGGTTTCTTTATATATGCACTGGAACAATCCTTCAGGGTCCCCGCGGATCCTTAAAAAGTCTTAAAAGGTCTTGAATTAGATTTTTTAAATTTAAGGCCATAAAAAGTCTTAAAAATTATAATTTTTAAAAAAAAATCTTATTTTATTTATGAAAGGTCTTAAATTTTATATGACACTTTGACTTAGACTTATCTAAATGCTTTCGAAATTAAAACTATCTAATTAGCGGCTCTTATTATTTTTTTAATTCTATCTTGGTGGATTTGCTTGTTCACGTGACAATTCGCGTCACTTACGGCAGTATATTAGCCTGCGTCTGTCTCCTGCACGCCAGAGGAGAGAAGAAAACGAGTAAATGTCAGTTCAGTTGTAAGTTCATTCTTTATGTGCTTAGGGGTGTGCGATATTGTCTATGAACTATGATGATATTGTAATCATTGTTTTAACTATGTACGAGGCACTGCGAGTGCGAGCTGACATCGCGTTTCTCTCATGCTTTCACTGCGTGACGTGTCAGTGCAGTTATAGATGTGCCCAAATGAGTTTTTGTCTTATATTTATATTATATGTTGTTATATTAGAATATCACATGAGCAAGAGTGTTGTTTTCCTTTGCACAATTGCAAATGTGCTATTTATTTTATACAACAGTTAAATTAACAATAAAGTTAACATTGTGAGTTACTTTTTGGACACAATATTGTCAATTTTCACTTTATATTGCAGACGAGAATTTCATAATGAAGCCGTGGTCCAACAGACAGCGATGATTTATTATTATTTTTTTTTACTGAAATCCGCGTTTTGAACGAATCATTTTAACGATTCAATGAACAATCACTTGTTTTCTGAATGAATCAGCCGTTTGAACAAATCCGTTGACTCCCAACAACTCGCTTATTAAGACAGTGACTTGCCGCCACCAACTGGTGGTTTCAGTTTCATATTTAAAGTATCCTTTAATTAAAACGTTAAAATTATAAATCATTCCATATTTAAATATTGAATAGCTTTATTTATGCAATTGTAAATGAAGTGTAAATATAGTAATGCCAGTGTTGATGCCACTTCTGTGTCACCTCTGCACTGCAAGGATGGATTTTAATTTAATGATTTAATTTGACATTGGTACTGTGTTATTCTAATATAATTTAATTTGAATGTTAGAATTTGACATAAAAGGTGATGCATACCTCTAAATACGTTTAGAAACAATATCCATATATAGGTGACAATGCCCCTGGAAATCAGTTTAAGGTGGCAGATATTGCCCCTTAATAAAAAATTTAATTTCGGTCACTGCTGTGAACTGACCACTGCATAGAATATAAAAAATATTAATATCTTCGTGGGTCTGCTGTCAACAACAGGCCTAAACCAGCCGGGGTACCAGTACAAAAACACAATCAGTAAAATATCATCTAATTATTATCAACAAAACTTTGAAAATATCGAGACATATTTTTGTCAATATTGCGCACCCCTAATGTACGGTATTAATTTTGATTTCTTCAGGTCTTAAAAAGGTCTTAAAAAGAGAGTTTCACAGTTTCACAGACCTATCACAGATCAGTGCCAGTGCGTTTGATTCCACCGGCAGAAACCTGCATGTCCGGCCGTCGAGACCGTCCAAAATGTCCGGGATTCGGCTTTGACTTTAAAAATTGTGCAGATACCCTGTCCTTCCTAAAATGCATTAAACTTTCGTTTACAAAGACGTGAAACTCACCGAGTGGTCAGGGGTGTTCACTGATATGCTCACACAAAAATCGCTGCAAAAGATGCTTTCCAACAGGTTTTATCTTAGTTTTTGTCCAACTCCACTGGCTTGTATTGGATGTGCTGTGAGGTACGGTATTACTCCGCCGCCGGACTATCGCCACCAACTGGGCTGGAGTGTCTATTAGTCAAGCTCTCAACGGAAGAATGTACGGGTGTGAGGCGTTTGGAAAAATAGGTCCACAGTTTTACAACGAATGGTAAAACACCTGTTGGAAAGCATCTTTTGCAGCGATTTTTGTGTGAGCATATCAGTGAACACCCCTGACCACTCGGTGAGTTTCACGTCTTTGTAAACGAAAGTTTAATGCGTTTTAGGAAGGATTGTTCTGTGCACCTATGCAGCCATTGTGGAGGTGGGGGGGGGTGCTACCACAGAAACCTAAAATTCTCGGGACAGCAGCATGTGTCCAAATTTCAATCTTAACCGTTCCATTTCATCAGAAACGATCTGAAAACAGAGCTTTAAGTGTAAAATACCGAACTTGTCCTTTAATTACACTCTTTTTATTCAAATTTTTTTAAGCAATTTCTTTTATATGTGAAAAATTCGCTAATAGCCTATAATTACAGAATCAAGAAGTTACAATATAAAAAAAGGCTGTTTAATTTATAGATTTATTTTTTTTAACTTTTTTAATTAATTTTCAGATTATTTATTTAAATATGAATTCATATCTTAGTATATCAGATTGGTATCGGTCGATGCCAGTCTGAATTTTGATGAGAGTTCATCTCAAATTTGGGAAGATCACAATTATGATCATGGATCGTGATTGTTTCTTATAAGATCGTGATATGAAATTTTTGTAAGATCCCCCACCCCTACTCTAACTGTTGTTTTTACATTCATTCTGATGTCTTTTAAATGTTCATTTAGCTTAAGACCCTCTGCAAAAACACTTAGGCTTTGCGCCTGTGCATTCACATTTTTCTGCTTAGAATGTCTGATCGCTATTTGTGAACAGCATCAAAAGTTGAAATTTCTCTCTTTTGATGAGTTACAGCATGTACATGCAAGAATGTTACATGTGTATGGCCCTTAAAGCTAGGGTAGAATTTTTTTTCCAGAAACTAGTTGAAAGTGTGTTCCTATAGATATATATAGGATGTCCTACCTGTTTGTCAATATATACATTTGCATACCTGTATGCAACTTGTTTGCAAAAACAAACATGTCATCAGCGTGTTCATTGTGCAGAGAAAGTGAGAATAGATGCCAAACATTAGCGGTTCCTCCTGAACCAACAAGTGAAAAAGGTTTTATTTAAATAAAAAATAAAAAATAAAAAACTTATGACATTATATTATTGCAAAATGTTTTTTTTTTTTTTTTTTACCTTTTCTTTCATTATTCACATTCATTATTATTGTTATGTCTCACCAGTGAATGAGACATGAGGTAATCTAAAAGCGTTGCCCTTTCCTCCACCAACTCTGTCTCTCCTCCTGGCTCTTTGCAGAGGAGGCATGGCTTTGGACTGAAGGGAGGGTGGGATCGTATGCTTTCAAAGCTAGCTTGCTATTGCTAGCCTCTGTGAAATTTCCTACCCTAGCTTTAAGACTGTTTGCAATATTTATTGTTTTAATGCTTACTGTAGTGCATCATATCCTATATTCCCCATACATTTTAATTTTCTAATATTTCTTACAGAGAGTGTCCAGAGGACTTCAAAGGAGACGGAGGCAAACATTGGAGCGGTTGTCGCCTTATGTTTAAAATATGCCCCAGACAGGGTGGGCAGAAGCGGCAGGAAAAACATTTGTACGATTTTAGAATAAGGATAATGTTAAATATAAATGGTTATTGTTGAAATCCTTCTGTTAACCCCCTGAGGTCGGCTGTCGCGCCGGCGCGATAGGCTCGTTTTTTTCCGTATGAGTGCAAAAAAATAATTTAAAAAAAATATTAATTTTTATCTTATATGATTGTGTTATACATCAATCTATCCTGTTTAGTGTGTATTATTTTTGTGTATACTCACAATAAAAACAAAGTGTTGTGCTTTTCGCCAAATAAAGAAAAATAAACGTGATGCGAGTTCTGCCTTCTTTCTGTCAGTGTAGTCCATTCTGAAACGCGTCCGAAAATGAACCATAACTCAGCGAATACTCAGTCAATCAGGCATTCAGACACACAGGCATGAAGCTTGAATTCTCTCCTTTTAAATGAAGTATTATATCTAAAAAACAAATATTCTCAGCTTGTGAAATCTGTATTAAAAGAGAGCGATTCCAGTCGAGCTAATTAGAGCTCATTCAAATGTAATGTGACTCCGCCCCGGAGAGCGCGCGCTATTCAAACGCAAATGACTGAGGCAATCCTGCAAACTGTGAACGTCCCCATATCAGCTCGAGAAAACACATCAGATCATTGTACTTTTTTACACAGTCTCGCAGCGCTGTGAGGAATAATACTATAATGGAACATTTACCTCAGAAGTACGAGGAGCAACAGATCCGAGGCTATGGAACAATGTAGTAAGTTTTTTTTTTTTCATTCTCAAGTGCGACGCGTTTCTGTGCATGAACGAATGAATGAACGGCAGAGATGCCGCTGTTTTACCACAACTAAAGACGGTTTAAATTTGAATCGTTTCTGTCTGTGAATGTTTTGCTTTTAGCAAACTGTATTGCTATAGGCTACTGAGTAAAAATCGAGTGAAATATGTTGAAATTTAATGTATTTGTATAAGCAACGTATTAAACTACAAATTAACATTTATATTTCTTATAATAAAAACGAAAGTTACTATGTTACAGACATATGAAAGACAACATTTCATTGATTAGTTTTGGATAGATTATACATTTTTACTGTAAAATATCTGCCACCTCAAATAAAGTGTTTTTGTTTGCCAATTTTTGCTCATATGTTAAATATAGTATGTTTTGTCAAAAATAAAGTAATCAAATAATATGTTATAGTGTTTATTCCAATGTAGCCTAGGCTATATTCAAGTAATGAATCCTTAACTTTGAAATATGTATGATAAAATGTATACTTTAGTTTTTACAAAGAAAGATTACACTTGAATTGTTGTTGTAATTGTAACCTTTTTAATTAATAAAAAATACAAGGTAGATGTAAACAAACTAATAAAAGGTAAATATAAGCCTTTTCTTTAAAATAATTTTTTTATTGTGTTTTATTAGTGACAAATTTGGGGAGAGGATAAATATTCCAAAACTGAAAATACAGTATGAGATTTAACTGCACAATTACTAGACATGTTTTACTTTTCATATTATAGCACAATTTGCAAGCACAATTTGTGTAAAAATAAAAAAAAACATGAGATGCTTCCAACTGTTTCTCTTGCATTCTTTCTTGTGACACACCTGAATGAATGCCTCATTAAGTATGCGGCCCCATTGTCTCCAGGTGTGAACCACTAAATATGCATGATCGTTGACGCCCACTCCGCATATTGCCTTTCCAGACAGAAAGTGTTTTGCAAAATATAAATCAATGTATTGTGTTATGTAAATGATTAGGCAGGATGATTTTCACATCATTTTGAAGAAAAAACACTAGACAATGGCATCCATAAGTCAAAAGTCTTATTGAAACATATTTAGTATGTGTTTTGTGGCCTTATTTCAGAAACTTAAATTTTTAGTTTTTTCAATAACCATGCATAAACATTATTCTCTCAAAAATGAAAACATGTACATACATGTGGCTCACATATTATGGTAGTCCTGTTTGTGCTATATAGAGTGTAATTTTTTTTTGCCATTGATATGTTTATAAGCAAATAAAAAAAGCACAAATGTCAGGGCATGTCAGAACATCTCAAGGACCCCAAAAACACCTCAGACCCCAGAGGGTTAATCATACATTAATTTAGGGCATAAACATATCGCCAGCGTCGAGTCGTCTCTTCAGAGGCGTCGAGTCGTCTCTGCACGGGTGTGGGGGCATCTGTAGTTTCCATGGGAGGCTGGATACAAACTGGAGCTGACAATCTGTGTTTACCTCGGGACTAGCGTCCCGAGATAACAACAGAAAAGCAGATGGGAAATAATTAGCGTAGATGCTGTTCATAGCAATAATGCATTCAATCTGATTCAACTGTAATATAAAAGGTAAGTATTATGTGAATGCTTGGCTAAAGAAATGCGTCTTTAATCTAGTTTTAAACTGGGACAGCGAGTCTGAGCCTCGAACAATATCAGGAAGGCCATTCCACAGTTTAGGAGCTAAATGTGAAAATGCCCTCCCTCCTTTAGTGGACTTAGATATCCTAGGAATGACCAGAAGCCTCAAATTTAGTGATCTTAAAGAGCACGATGGATTGTAGGGCGATAGAAGTTCCGTTAAATACCCAGGAGCTAAACCATTTAGGGCTTTATAGGTCATTAGTAATACTTTGTAATTGATACGGAACTTTATAGGTAACCAATGTAGTGATGATAAAATCGGTGTTATATGGTCATATTTTCTTGACCTAGTAAGAACTCTAGCAGCTGCATTTTGGACTAACTGTAGCTTGTTTATTGAGGATGCAGGACAACCAGCTAATAAAGCATTACAGTAATCTAGTCTCGAGGTCATGAATGCATGAACTAACTTTTCTGCATCAGAAACTGATAGCATGTTACGTAGCTTAGCAATGTTTTTAAGGTGGAAAAAGGCTGTTCTTGTAACATATGAAATATGACTTTCGAAAGACAAGTTGCGGTCTAATATAACACCCAGGTCTTTTACTGTAGTGGATAAAGTAACAGGACATCCTTCTAAAGTAAAGTTGTATTGTAAGAGGTTTTGTGGGCAGTTTTTTTGACCAATAAGTAATACCTCCGTTTTATCTGAATTTAATAGCAGAAAATTACACGTCATCCAGTATTTTATATCTTTAACACACTCTGTCAATTTAGATAATTTATTGTTTTCATCTGGTCGTGATGAAATATATAATTGAGTGTCATCAGCATAACAGTGGAAATTAATTCCATGTTTTCTTATAATATTACCAAGTGGCAGCATATATATTGAGAATAGCAGAGGGCCTAACACAGATCCCTGCGGCACTCCATAGTTTACTGACGTTATCTTCGATTTTTTTCCATTTAAACAGACAAAATGGTAGCGGTCAGATAAGTATGATCTAAACCAGCTTAATGCCTGTCCATGAACACCAGTGTAGTTTTGTAGTCGATCTAAGAGTATCGTGTGATCTATAGTATCGAACGCAGCACTAAGATCGAGTAAAACTAGTAGATACAGCCTTGGTCTGAAGCTAGAAGTAAATCATTTGTAATTTTAACGAGCGCAGTTTCAGTGCTATGATGCGGCCTGAATCCTGACTGAAACTTTTCATAGATGTCATTTTCTTGCAAGAAAGAGCACAATTGAGCGGACACAACTTTTTCTAGTATTTTAGACATAAATGGAAGATTTGAAATGGGTCTGTAATTTGCTAGATTATTATGATCTAATTGTGGTTTCTTAATGAGAGGTTTTATAACTGCCAACTTGAATATTCTTGGAACATGACCTAAAGATAAAGACGAGTTAATAATATTGAGAAGAGGCTCTTCCACTACAGGTAACACTTCTTTCAGTAGTTTAGTTGGTATAGGATCTAATAAACATGTTGTTGGTTTAGATGCAATGATAAGTTTATTTAGCTCCTCCTGTCCTATAGTTGTAAAGCGCTGTAGTTTTTCTTGAGGGGCGATAATTGAGGCTGAATCATAAGACACCATTAAAGATTGTACATTTACAATTGTGTTTCTGATGCTTTCTATTTTCTCAGTGAAGAAGTTCATGAAATCATTACTGCTAAACTGTAACGGAATATTTTGTTCAGGTGACGTAAACCAGTAAAACCAGAGTGAAGATAGAGATGACCTTTGGCATCCTAAAGGCACATTTCAACTGTGTTCGGCACTTAAGAGTCACCAGAGCGGACCACCCTGCTGGTGCAGATGTAGATGCAATCACCATACAATATTACACTTAATAAAAGCACATTGAAACTGCAGGTAGGTCTCAAACTGTTTTATTGGTTTTGTGGGATGGGAGGGAGAAAGAGAGCAAGAGAAAGTTGCATTAATACATATTCATACTAAAGTGTTACTTGGTTAAATAAGTTCACATACTGAGATCAGTTTTATCCAGCTGTTTGATCTCCAATTTTTTTTTTTTTTTGAGCCTCCTCAGCTCACAGTCCAGCTCCTTTAGTGTGCAGTCTAGTTCAAGTCTCCTTTAGTGTGCAGTCAAGTTCGTCTCCTTTAGTGTGCAGTCTAGTTCGAGTCTCCTTTAGTGTGCAGTCTAGTTCGAGTCTCCTTTAGTGTGCAGTCTAGTTCGAGACTCCTTTAGTGTGCAGTCTAGTTCGAGTCTCCTTTAGTGTGCAGTCTAGTTCGAGACTCCTTTAGTGTGCAGTCTAGTTCGAGTCTCCTTTAGTGTGCAGTCTAGTTCGAGTCTCCTTTAGTGTGCAGTCTAGTTCGTCTCCTTTAGTGTGCAGTCTAGTTCGAGACTCCTTTAGTGTGCAGTCTAGTTCGAGACTCCTTTAGTGTGCAGTCTAGTTCAAGACTCCTTTAGTGTGCAGTCTAGTTCAAGTCTCCTTTAGTGTGCAGTCTAGTTCAAGTCTCCTTTAGTGTGCAGTCTAGTTCGAGTCTCCTTTAGTGTGCAGTCTAGTTCGAGACTCCTTTAGTGTGCAGTCTAGTTCAAGTCTCCTTTAGTGTGCAGTCTAGTTCGAGTCTCCTTTAGTGTGCAGTCTAGTTCGTCTCCTTTAGTGTGCAGTCTAGTTCAAGACTCCTTTAGTGTGCAGTCTAGTTCGAGACTCCTTTAGTGTGCAGTCTAGTTCAAGACTCCTTTAGTGTGCAGTCTAGTTCGTCTCCTTTAGTGTGCAGTCTAGTTCAAGACTCCTTTAGTGTGTAGTCTAGTTCGAGACTCCTTTAGTGTGCAGTCTAGTTCGTCTCCTTTAGTGTGCAGTCTAGTTCGTCTCCTTTAGTGTGCAGTCTAGTTCAAGACTCCTTTAGTGTGTAGTCTAGTTCGAGACTCCTTTAGTGTGCAGTCTAGTTCGTCTCCTTTAGTGTGCAGTCTAGTTCAAGACTCCTTTAGTGTGCAGTCTAGTTCGTCTCCTTTAGTGAACAGTCTAGTTCGTCTCCTTTAGTGTGCAGTCTAGTTCAAGTCTCCTTTAGTGTGCAGTCTAGTTCAAGTCTCCTTTTGTACAGGGCCCTGACTGAGTCTGTTTCCACCTGAAACATAATTCCACCACAAACATGATCATTACAAGTTTTCTGGAGGCTCATCAAATCACAAAAAGTTCCTTGACTTCCTACAAACACAGGACTGACTGTAATTTATGTCAAGGGTTTTAAATCCTTACACTTTTCTTCTGAAGCCCATTGAGGTAGAGGCCTCAGTTTCTGGGGCAGGTTGTGAAAAATCCTACAATAAAATAGATGTGTAAGGGCCAGTCCCTTTTTTATGCCACACATTCAAATGTTTGCCATAGTAAAAAGCCCAGTGCATTCACATCAGCAACTGTCTGAGAACACACACACAGAGTGTCTTCATTTCCTCCACCCTAATAAATAAAAATAGGCCAATGTAAAGCATAACTGTTGTAAAGCAGGTTCTGTCTGCTGCATACTGACCTCTGTGTGGGAGACTGTGTGTGTGTGTGTGTGCTGGCTTCAACAGGGACACTGTATTTCCCTCTACTACAGAACATAGTCAGCCATATTTAAAACTTAAAAAAGTAGTAATGTATTGCACACGTACCCAGTGTTACTTGCTTAGAGGAGCCAGCACCAGGGTCAGACTGTACAGCACCTGTAATCCCATCCATAATCGGCCGTCCCTTATTGAGCCAACTCCTCCACCAGTGTATTCTGGTTTTCTGAATTTAACTCTTTATTTCTGTTTGCTGCAAACAAGTGTTTGTGATAAAATGTTCACAAAAGTAATAGTTAGTTAGTTAGTTTCAGTTTATTGTCCCCTAAGGGAAACTTGTCTTACAGCGAGGTAAACATACAGGTAACACAACAGGTAAACACCACATACACATACGAATAAACAACACAAACTACTAATTAAAAACTGTTACTCTACTACTCATCTAGGTCAAAGAATTGTGCAAATTTAGCAACCGAATTGCACTAGGTATAAAAGAGTTCTTTGTCCTATTGGACTTAAAACAAGGGATTCTGAATCTCCGGCCTGAGGGGAGGACCTCAAAAGAACAATGAAGGGGGTGATTTACACAGTCCAATATGGCATCTGCTTTCCTCATAACCTGCCTCTCATAAATATTTGTCAAGGAAACCTGTGGACAGCCTATTAACTTACCAGCCACCTTCACAATGTGGCTGAGGTTATTTTTCTCCCTCAGGCTAATGCCCCCATACCAGGCAATAAAAGCAAAAGTAAGGATAGATTCAATAGAAAGATTTATAAAATAAAGACAGAATAACCGTATCAACATTAAAAGAGTTAAGCTTCCTTAGAAAGTACAATCGTTGTTGTCCCTTTTTGCAGATCATCTCTGTGTTTATGTCAAATTTGAGTTTACTGTCTATCACAGTACCCAGATATTTATACTGCTCTACCACCTCTATGCTGATTCCTTTTATATAGGTGGGTGGAGGAGAACCAGGTTGTTTTCTTCTAAAATCTATGAGCATATCCTTAGTTTTAGAGGTGTTAAGCTGAAGAAAAGACCTGTCGCACCAACTGACAAACTCGTCGACCACCGGCCCATGCTGGGATTCATGTTTCTGCAGTAAACTGACAATAACTGTATCATCAGCATATTTCAGGATGTGTCTATTACTATACTGGCTCCTACAATCGTTAGTGTAGAGGATGTATAGTAGAGGTGAAAGTACACAACCCTGCGGGGAGCCAGTGGAAGAGACACGCCTTTCAGAGAGACAACCATTCACCTTAACTCGCTGTGTTCTGTTAGTTAAAAAATCCATAATCCAGCTCACAAGATTATTCTCAATATTAAATTCTGATAATAATTTACTAACTAAAACATGTGGCTGGATAGTATTAAAAGCAGAAGAAAAATCCAAAAACAAGAGCCTGGCGTGTGCACCAGGACCCTCAAAATGTCTATAAAGGAGATCTAAAAGTGTAATCTGGGCATCCTCTACCCCCCTGCTAGTCCTGTATGCAAATTGCCTGGGGTCCAGGGCCCCACCCACCCTGGACAGCAGAAGCCGCTTTACAATCCTTTCAAATGACTTCATGACCAGTGAGGTCAATGCCACTGGTCTGAAGTCATTTAATGTGTTTGCAGAGTTGCCCTTTGCCACTGGAACTATGATAGACTCCTTCCAAGCCATTGGGACCCTTCCCTGTTCCCAGGACATCTCAAAAATGTCAGCAAACACCCCACAGAGCTGCTCTGAACAGCACTTCAGCAATCTCCCAGTAATTCCATCTGGCCCTGGACTCTTATTTACCTTAGTTCTCTTAAATACAGACCTAACCTCCTCCTTTGTAATTGAGAAAGGTATGGATTCTACCTGAGCCTGTTCCTCAGTTAATTTCTTTAGTTTGTCTGAAAAGTCATGAATATCAAAACGTGAAAAAAAGATGTTCAAAGCTTCAGATAACTCGCTATCATTTTTATACATTGGCAATTGAACTGATTTATTATGTGTTTTTTGCAAACCTATCATTCTTTTCACACCATCCCATGCTACCTTCAAGTTGTTACTGCCCAGTCTTTCCTCTATCTTATTTTTATATTGCAATTTAGCCTTCTTGGTTTCTGCTCTGACCTCCTTAGTTGCCTCCCTAATTTCACGCTCATCCCCATTATGAAAAGCCCTATGTTTTTTCATTAACACTTGTTTCAGTGAGCTAGTGACCCATGGCTTATTATTTGCATACACTTTAACATAATTTTTGGGAATAATAGAATCCACACAAAAAGAAATATAACAACACACAGTGTCAACAAGCTCATCAATATCCGAAGCAGAGTCAATGAAGACAGACCAATCGGTGCAATCAAAACAACCTTGTAATTTCAGAACAGACTCATCCTCCCAGGTCTCAATCTCTCTAGTTTTAACTTCCCCCCTTTTAAGCATAGGTCTGTACACCGGGATGAGATTGATAGTACAGTGATCTGAGGATCCTATGGGAGCCAGAGGGGAGGCTTTATAAGCCTCCTTAATTGAACCATAACATTTGTCCAAAGTCTTATTTTTCCTCGTTGGACATGTGACGTATTGATAAAAATTGAGGGTTTTACTCAGTTTGCAGTTATTAAAATCCCCCATAAGCAGACACGGGGCATCCGGGGAAAGAGATTGAAGTCTTTGAGTCACTTTGTGAATAGTATCGGCAGCAGTTTGTGTGTTTGCTTTGGGGTGTATATATATTACAGTCACAAATATCTGGGGAAATTCTCTCGGGAGATAGAACGGACGAACGGAGATGGAAAGCAGTTCGATGTCAGGAGTGCATATCTTTTCCCTAACGGTGATGTTGCTACACCACCGCTGGTTTATGTATACACACACACCACCACCCTGAGATTTCCCCGTGGCTTCTGCGTCTCTATCCAACCTGACCGGCGCCCCAAAGCCGCTGATCGATAAATCCGTGTCGGTGTCTTTAGACGACAGCCACGTCTCACTGAAGGCCATAATACATGCATTCCTGTATTCCTGTAAATAGTTCGAATTTGCTTGAAGCTCATCAATCTTGTTTCTGAGCGATTGAGCATTTGCGAGTATTATTGAAGGGAGCGGAATACGCCGTATTTTTTGTCGTTTTAACCGAAGTCGGACGCCACCTCTCCTTCCTCGCTTCCTCACTTTGCGAGAGTTTTTGCGATCATTTCCAGGAGACCTGCGCCTAGAAATCTCAGCTAGAATGTCTTCAGGTACAAGCGGGTCCAAGTATATATTTCCCATACACGGATTGTCCCATCGCATCAAACATTCCCGAGAGTATGTCCTTACCGGCTCACGTTGCTGGCTGCGTACGCCTTGGACATAATAAATCCATAGAGTCCATAAGATGACAGCGTAGTATATCTCCATGGCGACTGTTTGAATGAACAATCGTATCTAGTCCATTTTCATCAAACAACGGATCAAAACAGGAAACTTATTTCAGCACTTCTGCACTTCTGACAAACAAAACGCAGACAAACAAACACACCTGCTGCTGGTCGCTACAGGAAGAGTAGTATAAAAGGTTGTGGTAAATACTCACCACTTTGAATTATATATTTTGTCTTTATCTGCTGCAGAGAACATTTGGAGTTGGGGTTGCATCTTAAAATCAATGAATATTAATCTTTCTTAGTACATACATGCACATTTTTTATATTATAAAAATAGGCTATAGGCTATATTACACATATAGGCTACACATACATATATACATACATAATTTTACATAAATATAGAACGTATTTGTTTAACTTACACATTAACAATCAGCAATCTTTCTCCAACAGTCTTCTCTTGCTTTGGCAGCAGAAACCGTATTGTTTCGAGCTTGAAATCAGGGGCGTAGGAGCAATTTTGAACCTGGGGGGGACAGTAAATGCTAGGGGGGTTCGGGGTAAATTCCCTGAATTTTTTTATATATATATATTTTTTAATATATAAAGCACTTAAAAGCTAATTTCTAATGACTTTTGGGAACAGACTGTACTACTTAGTTTGGTTGTAAGAGGGTATATGCAGTGACAGACTGGGTAGATTATAAATACAGAGAGAAGCAATCTAATATAACTACAACCAGGGGTTAAATTGTGATTTATTATGTGGGGGCTCTCCCTAGGGGGGTCCTGGGGTATGCCCCCCCGGGAATTTTTTTTGAAAAATAAACCATTAAATGGCATTTTCTGGAGAGTTTTGTGCAAAGAAATGGAGAAATTGAGTCTTACATGATATGTGAAAAACTGCAAGGTTAAGAGCATAGCCTATACTTTGCATTGTTGTAGTATCAACAGGTATTAGGACATTTAGTATTTACATTACTGTTAATCAGCAGTGGTGGAATGTAACGAAGTACAAATAGCCTACTTCGTTACTTTACTGAAGTAGGCTACATTTTTCACGTAGTTGTATCTTCACCTGTCTGTACTTTACTTAAGTAGAATCAATAATGCATAGGCCTACTTTTTACTTTTACTTCGTTACATTTTGCAGCAATTATTATACTTTCTACTCCACTACATTTCTACAATGTTTCGTTACATTTTTTTGATCAGTTTTTCCCCTGCCAAAACAGGGATTGAAAAAAATCTCCTGTTTTCGGTGCTGATGCGGTGGTGACGTGTTCATGTAACATAGCCTAAGGGTGGCGCTGCCAATAAAGCACCTAAAAGCTGTTACAAAGAACCGGCAAAAGTAATGATTATGAATATGTAAAATATAGCAAGGAGACATTTTAATTGTTTGTTAATAAACAAGTGTTTTCTGTGTCAGTGCCCTGCATAGATGAAGTTGACGATGCTGACCCGCGATCTTCGCAGTAGTGAACGCGCCAGAGAGAAATGCACATTTCATACGGATTACACAAGCAGCAGTCTGCTTTCTTTCGTTTTGAATTGTTCTGTTAAAAAGAAGACATTTCAAGCTTTCTATAGATAATATATCAGGTCTGTCAGGCAAGTAGGCTACCTTATACGCTGAGTTTCGGTTCATTTGTGAGATGAGCTCCAGTTCACGCGCTGGCGCCTCCGTGTCGTGATTATCTATTGTCTGCTATATTTACTTATTTATTAAATCCAGGCAATTGGTTGATGAAACATTGATTAAAATTAAGATATCATTAATACAAAACGAAATTCATTTTAAAGAAAGGCTTTGTGCTTTCTGTTTGAGATCTCTGTGAAAGTTTTAAACAGTCTTTTAGTGCCGCTTTCAGAGCGCTCACGTCCGTAACATTGTTTTTTCCTCATAAATGCGAACACGAAAAATAAAATAAAATGAATGTTATGTTCTGTGGAGAGCCGACCCTTCTTCATCCGGTGGGTAGTACTTTGGTTTGCACAGTGTAATTCACAGAATTACAAAAAAATATTTTGCCACCTTTAAAGTTAAAGATTTTTTGTGTCACGTCCACGGCATGTGTAGCCTATTTGCCTCATATTAAATATAAAACGCATGTGTAGACTGATATTTTTCTAATGTCTGGACTCCTTTATTAAGGGAGTATGGATATATAAACAGTTTCAATATTGGCATTAAATGCATTTTCTGAGAATTTATATTTCAAGTTTTTACTGCAAATGTCACGTCCATAATGCTGGAATTGACATCACTTGATTACACATTGTATTACCTTGTTATGATATAGTGACCCATACAATGTGCCAAACATATTTTCCTTACCTTGTCATTCAAGGCCAGGACACTTTTTGTGCAACCAACGTTGTGCTGAACTTGACAAAATTGATATGCAGCGGCGGCCAGCAGCTCGTGAGTTGTTTTTTTTTTTTTTTTTTTTTTTCAAGGCAGTAGAAGGTTCTGGAACTTTTGCGCGCTTCCACATCCCGCGCAACTACTGATCTCCCAGCAACATTCATTATATATTGCTGCATATATTTATCCGTGTCAGAGTTCTGAGTAGTAGCCTACCTAGATGCGCATGGCATGCGCGAGCGGTGCGCGATCATGGTCGACTGACAACGAGATTAAGCAGCTGAACAAGAATAAGGCGGCCTCCTGTATTTTTGCTAGTCGATTTTATTTCATCTAGTGACATGATGGGTTTTAACTTCATTCAGGAGATTTTTGGTAACTGCACAACTGACAGATGACTTTGAGCGCACCGCCAACGGTGTGTGTGCGTGTGTGTGTAGTGTAACCATAGCGACAAAACGACCAACTTTCGGACCCTGCACTTAAGCCTATAATTTCGTTTTTAAAAATTTAATTATGTATTTAAAAGTTGCAGAATGGATTCATTTGGAGACTCTGAAATCGGCAGAGATAGGCAGGCAATGAAAAACAAAATTTTACATTGGGAAATAGTGGGGGGGACAAAACTTAGATTTTGAAATGTGTCCCCCCCACGTATAATGGCTCCTACGCGTATGCTTGAAATACATATTTAAATTCATCGTAATTCTGAATGATTATCTCTTGCTCCTCCGCGGAATAATATATCGCTCTCGCTCTACCCGCGATTGGTTGTTCAGTGTCGACGTCACTCTTTTATGTGCACGCGCGCGTGGAGTAATCATAGCTTAAGGATCAAAGCCTGAGTTGACAGAGAAAGTTGATGAGCTGCATCATGGTACCAATAAAGACTGATTGCATCGGTTTGGTTTTGTCAACTCAAAACCAATCCTGTAACCCCGAGTTTGTTCAGCTACCTTCATGGTACAGGCCCCATTGAATTAGTGTTCTATATTAGTGTTATATATATATATATATATATATATATATATATATATCAATGCTAATTCAATAGACCATATAAAATATATAAAATAAAGATATGCAACAGGCACGTTTAAACGACAAACAATAAAATCAGAGCCAGTATTCTGTTACGTTCATGGTTCCAGTGGCAGTAATGCATGCACGGCTTTTCAAAATGTCACAGAGCGGTTTGAGATTATGAATGAAATATTGAAGTTTATAATTAAGTGTTTTGGCACACCACGACGAGTGGCGCTATGCATTGTTCTGAAGTCGGGTTTTATTCTGGCATGTTGAATTAGTGTTCGACAAACATGGTGGCGCGTTCATTTGGATTTATTTTTCTCTTAACAGCTAAAATAACTTAATAGGCTACTCTGTAATTTGTCGGTCATACAGATAAGAGTAGAGTAGCCTACATCGTTCAAAACTGTAAACTTTTTTTCATATTAGGCTAACGACAAAAGTTTGTCTGTCGTCTCTGTCTCCGGGAACTGCGCGTCACAAAAATGAACCGAAAGCCACTTGCCTCAGCTCAGTCACTATACGAAATTAATCGGCTATGTCTAAAGCCTGATTATGAAACCGAGAGGTACAGAGGATCTACTCAAACATGTTTAGCTATCATGTGAGCGCTTCCCAATGAGGAAAGGACAAGGAAAGGGTGAAAATCTCGCTCTAATTAAATGTAGGCTAAATCGCCCTGAATTAAATTGTAAAAACAGATCAAATAAATGTATTTGTCAATGTTGTGATATTGTTTCATTTAAGTTCATAATTATTCTATAAATGTTAGGCTATTTGCAGCACGAAGCACTGTGGTTCGAGATTTATTTGAATACAAAAATAAAAAAATAAAAAACTTTATTCACAAATCGCACCCTGGTTGTAAGGATTCAAAGATCCCTGTCGAATTTAATATTGAGTTGAACATTTTGTTCATGACAACAAATGAACATGCGTTTGAAGATTGTATTTAGTTTTGCTTGGAAAAAGCTGGCCCAAACTGAAGTACCGTTTTAATTCTTCAATTATTGAAATTAAATATTTAGTAATAAACATTTATGACAGAAATATTACTGCAAACTCAGATAGCCTGTGGGAGGTTTGGAGAAGGCAGTTGCTTTATCGTGGGGGTGCAGTCTTTCATATGGAGAGTGTCGGATAGCCAGCCTGACGAGCAGGCAAAGGCAACATTCTTTTAAGGATATCTCAAAATCTCCAAAAGTCCATATGTAGGCCCTATTTCTTATTAAATTAAATTATATTAATATAATAAAATATAAAATATTGTAGTTTTATTGATTGTATTTAAAGGTTTTCCACACACAATTTCATTTTAGCAGATACAGAGCTCTTTAATTCGCGATCAATCTCGTTTTAAGGTGAATTCAGCAAGGCATGCTGTATCTTTGAAGCAACAAAGGCTATTTGTTACAGTTTTTTCTTTCGTGATTTGTGTGGATGACACGCAGCGGCATATACAGTACAGTGTTTCCCCTACCATTATATAAGGGGGGCGCCCCGCCCTCCTAACGGCTCCCCCCGCCCCCCTTGAAGGTCAAGTAAATTTGATTTGATTTTCTTTATAGCGCCAGATTACATTTTTTTATTTTATTACAAAAACTAAATAGCCCTTAAGTAATATGTTATTTATCTTATTTCCATGATGGCATGTCTTTTCTGTCTGTGTTTGCGCGTTTACAATTATCCCAATGAGTGCGCAAGCGCGCACACTCACACACAAACAAACACTTGCGTCAAATACAGACGAGCACTAGCGGACAGAGAGCGCGCGGTGGGAAATATGTCGCTGAACTGAAGATGGCAACAATGACTCACTGACAACAAATTACTGCAAACACGTGGTTCGCTTTATTTTCAATACAAACATAAATTGAAATAAATGTAAACAAACAAATAAACTTATTTATACAACTTAAGCGAAATAATTGAAAAGTAATAACTGAAATAAGTCACAGAGAGAAAGAAAATGAGCGGTGCTAAACAAACAAAATAACAAAACCAAAACACACACAGCAAAAACTCCAGTGTTAAATTAACACTCCTGGGAGTGTATACGAGTCCACACTCAAGAGTGTAAAGTGTTAAAATATGAGTGTTAAATTAACACTCAAGAGTGTTAACCCTCTGAGGTCTAAAGGCATTTTTTCACTTTTTCTTCGATTTTACATATCTTATTAAATTCACCTTTTAAAGGCAATTACATAACATAATCCCATGTGTTTTATATCAAAGGGATAATTTGGCTCTAAAAGGTGAAAAATATAAGTCCGATTTTTGAAATTCTTCAAATCTCTTGTGGAAACATATCATTACTCATGTGGACGAATTATTTTGGTCCTTGATATGGGTTACCCAAAGTCTTAGGGTCACAAAAGTAGTGTAATATATGAATAAAATAGTAGATAATGAATAATAATTGTCTAAAGTGACATTTTGAAAAATCATTTTTTAGTACAAGTTTTGTCTGTGACTCTACCTTCACCAAATGTTAGAGGGACTGAGATAAAATAGGACTAAAATAACTTCCTACTACATATCAAGCTTTATGGGATGTGTGCAAATGAAAAAGTAGCATTACAACAGGTCTTTCTTTCAAGCAAAACGTTTACTTTGTGAAAAAAACTCACTACTAACAATATTTACAAAATGTACACATTTTCATGTTTTCTTGTCTAAACATGAAACGTTTCAACATTTTTTTTCAAACCAAAGATGAACTATATATTATAAATAGTGCTGGTTGATGCTGGGGGGGTACGGGACCTCTTGGCTGGCCGGGTTGGTGATGACGGTTGCTGTGTAAGGGCTGGTGGTGACCTGGTGACTGGTGGCAGGCACAGGTGAGGCTGCCTGTGTTACATTGGGCCCTGGTAATTGTGAATCCTTTCTGAAAAAACACTAAAACAAATAAGTTAGGACTTGCATTATCAATTTGGCCAAAACATATCGATTCATCACCACAAGAGATAATGTTATTCAAATTGTGAATTGAGGTGAATAAATATTACATTAGTTATCAAAAGGAGACCACCAAGAACAGCCTACATGCCGACAACGTTATTATTTGTGTACCCCAGTTTTACACAAGAAAATAACTTTTACATAAAGTAAACACTTTGCTAAAGGCGCAGTCAATTTGTCAAAGTTCAGATACACAAAGCAGCACAGCGCAGCTTATTTTAGCCAAGATGGTCACAGTTAGCCTAGCACAAAGTGCACCATGCGAACAATGTTTTTATAAAATAAACACGCTTACCCGTCTTCAACTGGATCTCTTCTGTGATCATAATCCTCATCTTCATCAGAAGAAAATCCATCAGGCTCGGAAACTCGCCTTTCATCCTCGTCGCTGCTCTCCAAAACCGCCGCAAGTCCTAGGCTTTCTTCTTCTTTATATATGTTTTTGCCATGTTTTTTTCGCGGACTTTTTTACTCTTTCTCTCTCCATGTCAGCTTGGTATTTTCCTCACCGTGAGGAGATGGGAGGGTACTTAGGGATTTCAACTGCATCTATTGGTTGGTTTCACACAAAATGCAGACAGGCAAGCTATCCCACCAATCGCGCAAGGTTAACGGTCATCTTATCTTCCCTCTTGCTCTCTGTATGAGTTACGTACAATCTCGCGAGAATAAGGACGTTGAAGCTGAGAATCTATCGATTACGGCAAAATCAGAACCATTTATGTGTGCTGCACAATCGCGGAGATATTAATAGAAACATTTAGTAAACATCGAGTTGACGCGCCCGCGCGTCATCCGACCTCAGGGGGTTAAAGTTAATGAGATAATTAAGTGATTAATTTAGTGATGATTGAGCATTATTGAAGACACCTGATGTTAACTAGCAGAATCACTGAAGGAGAAAATCACTAATTGTAAGTTACCATTATGGTGATCAGTGTTTGCTTTAGTTGGGCTCTTGATCCTTATATGTTTACTTTAGATTTTGCTTAACTGCTGTTATTGATTTATAACAGTCAGATGAACAAAGAAAAAATGTGATCTGGTGGTGTTGGTTATGTTTTGACAATCATCTTGTGATCCGAAAAACGAAACTTATTGAGATAGTTTGGATTAACTTGTTAATTACAGCAGCTCTGATTCTACAGCATATGATTTTCAGTATTTTTCATATAATCCAAAATATTTAATAAACATTGTTCTGATCAAAAGACTTTCAAATGAATTTATTTAGAAACACAGACATCAATAATCAGCCTGTGAATCTCAGCAATGGTGACAATAATAAAGCATGTTGCAGTGGCTGCCACCAATCACAACTCATTAATGGCTCCCATCATGCATTGCAGTATGAATAAATTATGATCTGAATTGTCTATGTAATTTACTTTTCCTAATTGAATATTCTGCTCGTCACCATTGTTGAGATGCATAGACTGAATCTTGACAAGTTTTATGTATATATATATATATATGTGTATGTATGTATATATATTAGTGCTGCCAATCAGTTAAAAAAAATTAACTTGATTAATCACACTTTTTTTTTTCTGCAATTAAAAACACTTAAAGTTGTTTAGGTTTATATTAGTTTATGTATTTTATAATGTAATAATTTCACAGTTAATCTACAAATGAATGTAGAGACAACATAAAGCAAGCCCAGTCTCACTGATACTAATACAGCTATTGATATCTGGATAAAACTTATTTCTCCCCCCTAATTTTAAACAGTAATTATAGACATCCAACATTACAGTGTAATTGAAAGCTATAAATTTTTTAACATTAGGCATAAAAAATGACAACTTTTAATTTAAGTGAACTTAACAAACAATCCTTACATAAACCTATAATAAATGTCATATTTACCTTTGCTCTTCCTGTCTAACAGGTAGGACATGTACAAAAATTGGATAAAGTCATCAAACAGTCTGCACGGCCTAAATTATAGATTAAATATAGACTAATGCTTATTAAAGCTACAAGAGCTCTTTAGTCAATAGCAGTGAGTAATTTTCTCTGGTCCCTTTGTTCTGTGACTAACTTTACTGACAGTAAGCTTATTGGCTGCTGTCCCTTTAAGAGCAGCCGCTCCTGTACGACACACCTCACACGCGCCTCATTCTCTCACTACTCTTTGCGTTCATTAAAGACTTTATTTCACTAATTTAAGATTGCTCTTGTGTTATGAGGATACTCACAAAACATACATTTTGGCATAATTGTGTGTTATTGTTCGTTCAAGCGCGAAAGAGGACCGTTTTCTGTCGCGCTGTCTGTGCGTACGATACTGGCGCGCGTCTTTCTGTGTGTGTGTGTGTGTGTGTGTGTCACATAGACAGGACATTCACAGGCAGCGCGTTTAAAAGCATTTTTACATGAATAAGAGCGGGATCATATAATGTTACGCTACCCAAAGAATGTCAAAAATGAATGAATGCTGCGTTTTGCGTAAAATATTTTAACGCGTTAAACTGGGCAAAAAATTAACGGGTTAAAAAAAACACAAAGTGAGCTTCAATAGCGGATATCAAGCTGATGAGGGAAAGTTACTACACATAATTGCTGTATGCCTTTTACGTCGATTTGTGGCTGTCAGACTGCATATGAGATTTTACGGCGTTGATTCCCATTGTAGCTACCCAATTTAAATACCTTTTTACAAACGCTGCAAAATCCTCCTTTATTTTTGACCACCAACGGGCTGCAACCACGTCCTAAATTGTTTATTTTCCTTGCACTTCCCAAGTTTTCTATTTTGTCTAGTTTTCTTGTTCCTGCTGTTCAAAATGACTCGCGTCACCTCCGCAACTTTGCTCGGCCGCAGGCAATCACCAAACTGGTTCTGCGTGTTTATCAAACTAACGTACATATTTTGCGACAGCAAATAAAAATGATTAATTATGAAGGCTATATTCAAATAAATTGATAATATAACATTTTCTTCAAAACTATAAACAAATTTTAATGCCTGTAGGATTACAATTTAATGCTTTTTAATGCCATTTAAGGCCTTAATTATTGCAAAATCCATTTAATGACTTGTAATGCTTTTTAATGCCCCGTGGAAACCCTGAGTTATGTACTTTAGATTGTTGGAGAACTGCAGCCATGTACAGTGAAGTTCTCAATAAAGAATAACTTCTGTTTGAACGCGATCCCAACGTCTCCTGGTCTTGCTTTAAAGAAGAAAAAGTTTCCTACACTAAAAAAAAGATTTTTTTTTTTTTTCAAAACAACTTTTAAGAAATCCTTTGTATTATATCTAAAATTCTGGATATTTATGCAGAATCACAGTTATTCTGTGATCAACAACATAAATCTACATCAGAAATAAGGGTCTTAATGAGTTCAGTGATCAAGTTCAAATGATGATTGTCATAATATAACCAACACCATCAGATCACTTTTTTTCTTTGTTCATCTGTCAGTCATAACTCAGACACAACAGCCAAACAAAATCTAAAGTAAACATATAAGGGTCAAGAGCCCAACTAAAGCAAACACCCATCACCATAATGGTAACTTACAATTTGTGATTTTCTCCTTCAGTGATTCTGCTTGTTAACATCAGGTGTCTTCAATAATGGTCATTCATCACTAAATTAATCACTTAATTATCTCATTAATTCTACTCAACCATTTGGTAGACCACACTTTAAGTCACTATATTCCATTGAAAAATGCATCAAGCTTAACTCAACCTGAATGAGCCATCTCTATCGTTTGGTGTAGTTGTGCAATGCTAAAAAAATCCACTAGATGGCACTGTGTCTGTGAGCAGCATGCCTTTTCAGTGTTCCTTCAAACAGCACGTGACAGCGAAAATTTACTCATCCTTTGATGATGCATATCGGCGGGACTTTTAAGGTAAAACTATTTTGTTGACATATCGTTTCAGAGGAGTTGTTAAACAGAATTATGTAACTTAAGAAAACTCAAAAATAAGTCTTATAAGGGTCAAATAATTTTTTCAAAACATGCTCTACCAAACGGTTGAGTTGTCATTTTATGGTAGAGAAGCTAACGTTAGCTAATGTTGGTAAAATTAGCTAATGTTGGTAAAATTAGCTAATGTTGGTAAAATTAGCTATTTACAATGAACAAAAGGGTTAGTGTTGTTAAAATGATTAATTTAATATTATTCAATTACATATTTGATGAAAAATATTTGATCAATATAATTTATTCACCATTTCTGGGAGAGCGGGGCACAAAGTAACACTTTTTGACTTTCTCAGTTTGTGTAAATCTACTTATGGTTCAGAGTATTTATTTTTTCCCACATTAATTTCCCACATGTCTAGTACAATTATGTGGTTTTGTTTTATTAATACAGTATATACTTTTTTCTTGATATACCCCGAAAGAATGGAAGTGAAATGTGACAACATGCCCCATAGGTGGGGTACATTGTAACGTGAGGGGCACATTGTAACATGACCATAAAACAGCTTAAAATGTTATCTGATCTAATAAAAAAAATATACAAGACAAACTAAAATATTTTCTAAATAAAATACGATTATTAACTTTTTCATATAAAATAATGGCATTTTTTTACGGAGCCCCCCTAGTCCCACTTTGTCAAAAAAAAAATTATAACTATCTCGTGGCCTCAAGATAGTAACTGGTGGCCTCAAGATAGTAACTGGTGGCCTCAAGATAGTAACTGGTGGCCTCAAGATAGTAACTGGTGGCCTCAAGATAGTAACTGGTGGCCTCAAGATAGTAACTGGTGGCCTCAAGATAGTAACTGGTGGCCTCAAGATAGTAACTGGTGGCCTCAAGATAGTAACTGGTGGCCTCAAGATAGTAACTGGTGGCCTCAAGATAGTAACTGGTTGGCCTCAAGATAGTAACTCGTGGCCTCAAGATAGTAACTCGTGGCCTCAAGATAGTAACTGGTTGGCCTCAAGATAGTAACTGGTTGGCCTCAAGATAGTAACTGGTGGCCTCAAGATAGTAACTGGTGGCCTCAAGATAGTAACTCGTGGCCTCAAGATAGTAACTCGTGGCCTCAAGATAGTAACTCGTGGCCTCAAGATAGTAACTCGTGGCCTCAAGACAGTAACTCGTGGCCTCAAGACAGTAACTCGTGGCCTCAAGACAGTAACTGGTGGCCTCAAGACAGTAACTGGTGGCCTCAAGATAGTAACTGGTGGCCTCAAGATAGTAACTCGTGGCCACAAGATCTTGAGGCCACGAGTTACTATCTTGAGGCCACGAGTTACTATCTTGAGGCCACGAGATGGTTATAATATTTTTTTTTGACAAAGTGGGACTAGGGGGGCTCCGTACTAATCAAATCTTGGGTGAAGTTTTGCACCAACACACACACACACACACACACACACACACACACACACACACACACACACACACACACTCACTCACTCACACACTCTTGATGTGTTTGGAGCCATCAATAGCAGCCATCAGATTTTTTATTGGTCAAGAAATTGCACTTAATATGACTTGTTCTGAATGTTGTTCTTTTATTATGAACAGACGTCTCAACCGTTTGGTAGAGGACTGTATCTAAAATACTGTAGGGTCTAATTTTAAAAAAAAATATTGATTGTTGTTATTGTTAAATAATTTTTCCTTTGCTTTTTTCATGGTGCGTACCTTAAAGGGTTAACACTCTTGAGTGTTAATTTAACACTGGAGTTTTTGCTGTGTACTTTGGGTTAAGGTAAAACGTTGAGTTGGAAAAAATTTAAATTTTGGTTTGACATTAAATCAAAATTTATGGTTTTAACTAAATCATAAATACAATTTGAGAAAATCTAAAAAAAATAGCTGTAACAAATTACATCAATTGTTTTAAGTTAATCCAAAGTATTTTTTTTTTTTTCAGTGATAGAGGGCGTAACACTTTGAGGCAAAGTGAAAACAGAAGGTATAAACTGAATGTGTGAATGGAACTCTCTCCCAAATACTATCAAACAACAAAACACTCTTGAAAATTAAATGGTTAATATTAATTTAATTTAAGGAGATACTGTTATAGGGTTCTTAGTTATCTTTATTTTTATTTATGTTTTATCATTTATTTATTATTTTTGTGATCAATGGCGTTAACTGTACAATATGTATTTTCAAATGTTGTGTAATGTCTTGTGCGTATGGTGTGTAATGTTGATGTCATGAATTGTATTGTCACATGGAAGATTGTAGGACCCCAGGAAGAATAGCTTTTAGCTTATGCTGAAGCTAATGGGGATCCAAATAAAAATTAAAAAAAAGTTAAAGATTTTAAAAAATTGTGTTGTTTTCATTTGTATTGAAATTGTTATTTTTTTTTTATTAAAACCTTTAAAAGCCGTTTTCTTTCAGTCATGGAAGTAAAAATAGCAGGCTTTTAATTGCTGTAAATGTATGGATAGCCTACATGATCGCTCATAAAATAATTTGCAAATATGCAAGAAAAGGTTTGTACTCTAAAAATACTTTATTATTAATAACAGGAGATAAAGAATTGACAAACGTGTGGAGAGCCGAAACATTTCAGCACTCGGACAGCGCCGTGAGTGTTTTAAAAGCATTACCGGTACTTAAAATGACGAGTTACTAAATGTTTCTCATCTCATCATATCCAGAGGTACAAAGTCATCATATACAATAAATCCGTGGGGTAGCATTTAAAAAAACATTTAAAAATAGATGCAATATTTGCATTTGTTTAAAGCAAAACATTTAATTACTTACCAGGCAACAGGTGAAGCAGCTCTTCTAACGTCTCGTAATCGGTCCTCGTTTATGTCCAAGAGACTCAATAATAATAATCTTTTACATTTTAATCCTTTACTTTTTCATATTATAAAAAGGGTTGTGTGCTGCTGCGCATCCATGTGTGATAAGCAAACGCGCATTGTCGTCCCGTATTACTAATGCGCTCATTAAATAACAAAAACAATATTGCGCCATTGACTTTAGAACTTAGAGCAAGTTTTAGTTGGTCAATGGCGTAGTCTATTTTAGTTGCCTCAAAATAGCAAAGCGCCAACAATGTGCCTGAACACACCTCATTTTCAGACCAGAACGCCCATGGGCACAAAATTGGGCGCAAATGCATTTGCTGTTTAAACAACATGGCGCTAAACGTGAAAATGATCATTGCACCGGGTTGAAACTAGCAAAAGACACTTGCGTCCGGGTGTATGATAGGGCCGTCACTGTTTATGTGATACCCAAAAAATTATTGGTGTACTAGTGCAACCTTTTTTGATATTCTACTAACTACACTTCTGTACTTGTGATTACAGGTGACAATAGCATCATTTGGGGAACAGTTTTCTGTTCCTACTTATACCCCAGGGACAACTTTTTTCAGTGTAGAAAAGCTGATCGGCGCATAGTTCACTGCTTGCTTTGCCAAAAGCCACAAGAGAGCCTAAAGAACAGCACACAGCGACAGACACGCGGCGGCTACGCTTGCAACAACATTTTCACCGGAGGAAGAGATAAACGCTTAGAAACGCCCATATAGCTAGCATGATGCCTTCTATTTCAAGATGACAAAGACAAAGTTTACCAGTACTACGACACTATGACAAAGGTTAGCGGTACTTATCTGAACTAACATCATGATCACTGCCACTAGATATAAAGAAAACGTTGATTTTTCACTCTGTGCTATTCAATTACAGTAAAAAAAAAAATGTGTCGTTATTGTGCACTGGTGCTCGTAGACTAGCTCCAGTGCTCATTGCTGCGTTGCTAAATGATAGCAACTCACCAGGACACTTCACCAACTCTCCACTCATTCTCCTAGGCTGAGGCTACCTTTCCTCCACTTCTCCCCAACGTGACGTCATCACCGAATTGCGTAAAAAAAACCTGTTAATACCAAAAACGTAAAAAACTGGTCTTTAAGACCATTTTTGAGATATTTTAAAAATGATATACATATCTTGAGTGATTTATGTACCCATTAATCGACAGTGGTGGTTAACCTGCAACATGGGCTTTAAGAAGTAGGACGTGGGACTACAACCATATTTGTGCCCTCCTGCCAGACCCACATTCTCAACAGAAGATAGTGGAAGAGCTACTCAGCCCTGTGACAAACCGGCCCCAGGAGTCCGGCGCGGGCAGAGGAGGTTTGGCAGAGGAGGCTGACGACATGTCTAGTCTTGATATAAAGTAAGTGTACTCGCACCATGCATCACAGTGAAAGAAAAAGCTTTTGGTTACACTTTCTATGAAGGCCGTGCTTGTAATGAATTAAAGCCAACAGGACGTGTTATACGAAGTTAATGATTTAAACATTCAATTTGCATTGTCTTTTTTTCATTTCAATAATGTCATGATCCACGTGCACGCGTCCTGCCCCACATGATCACAAGGTGACCTGTCTTGTTTATG
The DNA here is from genome assembly GCF_963993115.1 of Abramis brama. NCBI lineage: Eukaryota > Metazoa > Chordata > Actinopteri > Cypriniformes > Leuciscidae > Abramis > Abramis brama. Next base: position 359,657 of record NC_139984.1, on the reverse strand, counting down.
TTTAATCCAAACACAGCCCATCCGTTGATGACCCTCCCAGCACTGAAGACTGCCAGCAGGCACTGAGAGAGGCAAGGCCAGACTTGGTCAAGATGCAAAGTGACCTGGAGACGGGCACCGAGCTCTCTGACATCGAGAAGACCAAATATCGCTATTGGTGCGCGGCACTCCTGGTGTTCCAGCATACGCAGCGGCCAGGAGACGTGGAAGCCTTGACGGTAAGTTAGTTTGTACTTGCGATGTGCTGTATCATTTGCACGGTATGCATTGGTACATAACTCTGTGTCAGTGTTGTCCAGGACTCGGAGTGGCTGCACAGGATCGCCCACAGTGGCCGTGTTGTCATAGGCGTAAGGAGAGATAAAAATGTCAGCTTGCAATCGCCTTGACACAAGAGGATGAAGCCGTAAGTTTTAGTATGGTACAAACAGAAGTTTACTCACCACCCATGCGATAATAACGCATTGGTCCTTTTTTTCATAGTTTCTGCAGCTGTACTTCACCAAGATCAGGCCTGGGAACATTCATCCTGAGAAATTCAGAAGGAATTTTTTCCTGTCTTCTTCCAGCGAGAGAGCCAACAGCATCACACGAGAAATCCCGTTTCCTGAAATGTACGTACCTAAACACCACATGATACAGTTATTCGCAGTCAAAACGCAATGAACGTTTCATGTTACCTTTTTCTTCTGCAGGTTCCAGCTGTCCCCATACACAAGCTATGATATGCGGAGGGCTGTTTCTAGGACGGCTACTCAAACGCTGCCAGTGCAACTTCCATGAGATTCTCTGAGTTTGTGAAAACGGTCCAGATAGACGGCGTGTCACCAAACAAAAAACACGCATCGATGCAGGATTTCCCCCAGACCGCGTGTTATGTGACAAGTGGCGTTCCACCCAGTATTCCAAGAGAATTAAATATATCTGCTGTGCAAGTCTCCAAATCACTCAGTACGGCATTGACTAAATTTATTGTAATTACTAAAAGATTAAAGTTATTTAATTCTGTCTTTTGGCGAACTTCACGTTGAGAAAACCTTCCATGGCAAAGGTGGCAAGGCTGATCCCCCAGGAGGACTGGAAGGTCAACTTACCCAAGCTTGAGGAGGTCATAGACCTGTCTGAGCAGTCCTGGACGGGCCTGGCAATCAAAGACTTCGGTCCGGAGCAAGAACACCTTTCATTTGACTTGTAAGGCCAGAAAAAAATTACACTTTAGCAGCCATTAACTCCACCTCAAACTAAAATTAATTCCTAAAAATTTCCTTAATGCCAACAAATTCCTAAAATGAATTAACTGCACCACGTACTAAAATACCTAAAAAGTCCTAAAAATTTCCTCATTTCCATAAAATTTCCTTAATGTCTAATAAAAGTCCTAAAATGTAATAATTTCTTTATTCATTTTTCCTTTTTTTGCAATGTTAATTCAGAGTGTAACGTTCTCTTGGTTATAGGAGTGGTTGCAATACGGCCCTTTGCAAAAGGAGACAAAATCATCCCAGCTGCAGAGGGAAGGGCCATGATGGAGGAGCTTCATGGAGAGCCCGGGTACATGTTTCTCTTTAAGGATGGGAATAGGGAGATGTGTCGACGCTCAGACCTTTCCCTGCGAGCGTCACCCAGAGGCAGAAGAATAAACCACTCTTCAAAGATGGCCAACATTAAGCCCTTTCACTGTGTCATGAGTGTCGACGGTCAGGAAAAGGATGTCCTCCTATTCAGGGCGCTGGCAGACATCATGGTTGACACACAACTGAAATTTGATTACGGGGTAAAGAGGACCTCTTTTCGTGGAGAGGGCCTGGACCTGGCCTGGCTGGACGAGTAGGCTGGGTTACAAGGTCAGACCCAGACCTGCATCTTTTAGGACCTCACAAGCTGAGCATCTTCTGAGTGCCTAAAGAACAAATGGAGCACCAGCATACTAGTTCTTCTTTCACCAGGTAGTGATACAAAACATGTTCAATTCATTTTATTCTTCACTTACTCGCATTTATTTGAATGTTCGTATGATATGACACTGTCTCTTTATCTCTCACAGTGGGAAGGACTGCTGCCCATGATGGAAACCCTGGACACATCAAAAATGGTCAGAGTATGTATTCATTGAACTATATTGCTCTCTTAATCTCATTTCTTTGTATGTGTTTATGCTTACACTCTATTAATCTCTCACAGTTGGTTCTGGAGAGATAGAGCATTTCTTCATGGGAGGAGAACCTTTTTTTGTTATTTATTTTTTGGGTTTTTTGGTTTTGTTTCATTGTTATACATTGTTTAAATATTTAATTATTTATTCTTTTTCTGCTTATATTGTTTTGGACACCATCTAGTTCTTGTATTTGTGTCCCTTGTATTTATGAAAATATTAAAGTGTGGATAAAGTACCTCCGTTTGTCACTCCAGTGACTCAGGCCATGTCCACACTAATACGTTTTCGTTTGAAAACGCATCTTTTTCTCTCCGTTTTGGCCTTCCGTCCACACTGAGACGGCGTTTTTATTAATGAAAACGAAGCTTTTTGAAAACGCACTCCAAACTGTATACATTTGAAAACGCCGTTTTCGCGTTGTAGTGTGGACTGTGAAACCGGAGGGATTTAAAAACGATGACGTAAATTTAGTCATGTGACGCATATTGTACCAATAGATATTCATGTTTATACCAGTATTGTGCCTGTTATGTGCTATTCACTTTCACACTGTTGCTAAAAATATTCTACATTGCACACTCTTCATATCACAGTCCTGCAAAGATGACAGAATTTACTCAGATTTGCTGTCCTGCGGTAATACATGAGAGCAGTCGCGTTTTAGACCGAACATATGGTGTCTGCGTGCGACCTGGACGCATCAGTGAATGGTGAGATATTTTACTAAATAAAATTATCCTGTCAGAAGAATTGCGCGATAACTTCATTATTTATTTTTCCATCTGAATCATATCAGTGAGCTTTTGTGGGGTTTTACACATGCGCAGTAAAGGTGCGTTTTCAGGCGTTTTTAAAAAGTTTCTCATCCACACTGAAACGTCCGAAAACGCTTGAAAACGCTATTGTGGACGGAGAGAGTTTATAAACGAAAACGCCGTTTTCAAATGTATCCGGATTAATGTAGACGTAGCCTCAGGCCTCCAACTCTCGACATCATGTTGAACCTGTGTGTGTGGTGTTGGGGACAGACACGTGTTACACTTGCTGTGCCGTCCCAGGACAGCTCATAAGTGCTGATTCCTTTCGGGGTGAAAAAAGTGCAGTAACCTACAGTTGTCAGAACTCATCAAACCCTGAAACATGCAGAAGAATACATTTTATTATTTTAAAAAGTTTAGCAACTTTTATGACAGTTTTTAATACTGCTGTGTTGCATAAAAACTTTTAAATGGCCATCGGAAAGTAAGTGCTAGTCTTCCATGTGCTTTCTGTAGATGTAGTGTAAGGCCCGCTATATTGGTCCAATTGCCGGTTCGCCAATACACGGGGAAGGTATCACGTGTTCTGTCCTCACTCATGCAAAGTATTGGTTGGTTAAATTTGCAATATATTAATCATGTATTCATCTTTAATATTTAATTAATATTCATTAATTCATCTGACTCCATAAATGAAAGGTTTTAATAATCTCTATACCTCACTAAAAGTGAACGAATGTTTGACTATTCCTTTAACCATTAAATGAACAATGTCAAAATCAGTTATAATAATCACATGTAACAATTTAATATTTCAGATATCAGAGATCAATTCCACAATCAATTCAAATATCTAGAACACATTGGTTACACCAAATAGTCTTACCCAGCTTGACCAGAGAGAGAGAGAGAGAGAGAGAGAGAGAGAGAGAGAGAGAGAGAGAGAGAGAGAGAGAGAGAGAGAGAGAGAGAGAGAGAGAGAGAGAGAGACAGACTCCCTATTCCATTCGTGACCAGCCAAGAAGAGACAGAGAGAGCGAGAACACCTTCCTTTATCCTCTGACCAGGTGACATGGGGGAGACCACCCTCAAATGGCTTCTATTCAATGAAAGGGGGGCTGGCCTATCTGGCCTTATCTCTAAACCAGTTTTCTCTAAACTTCTCTAAACCTTATTTCCTTTTATTTTATCTATCTGGATATGAGATATCTGTACCACTCACTTTGAGACATTTCAAATGACACCAAAAACACAACAGTCAATGATAAACATTCACATTAAACCATGTTCTTGTGTGAGTTCTTTGTTGTTTCTGAGGGGAAGAAAGGCTGTATGGGGGAGGTTGAATGTTAATTAGCCAGCAGGGCCATTTTGTCCCTTAGACCAGGCCCCAACCTGGCATGTAGTTCATTCATTCAGAGTACTCACCAGTTCCTCTAAGTAAACATATGGCAATCTGGTGACGGTGACAATCCCCTGCAGCCACTAAGTTATTCTAAAAGTTACAATGATGTGTTTAACTTAAAAGAATAAATCAAGCAAAAGAGTGAATTGTTTGTTGAACACAAACCTGTCCACAGCTACCGATCAGCTTCCCCACACCTCTGAATGAGGAAGAAGCTGCAGCCTAATTAAACTTGTGCTCTACTGCGCGATTGGCCAAGCACAGTCACATGACTGGGGTGGCATGAGATCACTTCTTAAAGGGGCAGCAGAACTAATAATATATTACCAGATTTCAACCTGGGTTACAAGTATTTTCAGTCTTACAGTAGCTAGTCTAAAAATATTAAAGAAAATCATCAAACTACAGACGGATGTACAGTACATTAACACTGAAAGAGTTTGGAGCTGGTATGCCAAATAGAGTTTTGTTTAGAGACATTTTGATAAAAAATCTTTTTTCCCTTTTTTTCCCTAAATAAAGTTATTTGATCAAGTGCAACACTGTGTTGTTTAGGGAAGTGTTGATTAAAAAAAGTCTATATTTTTGTTTAAGCTGAAGTAGTTTGGTGCTGATGTGCAGTGTTGTTTAGCGGCGTTTTCACTGGACAGCTCATAGGTGCTGACTCCACTCGGGGTGAATAAGGTGCAGTAACTTACAATTCCCACAGGGTGGCGTCAGAAATCCATCAAACCCTGAAACATGCTGAGGAATAAATTGATGCTAATCTTCATTGATAGTGTTGTTTAGAGATGTGTTTTTTTCCCCCTACTTTATCATCCTGAGTCTTGTTCTTGTTTCATATTTCAAACATTGTGAAATTAATTTTCATTGCTTTTCATGGTTCATTTGCTTTTTGGACATGTTCTCTAACATTTCATTACATCAACCGTTTAAGAAGATCATTCTTACTCTTTGACTTTTACGTTGCATCTGCCAGTCAGGTACTTTGATGTTTGAAAACCACTTGTTTTTTTCTGCTTTATCCTAATGGTCAACACTAATTCAAAGTTTCTCAGTACTTTCAGAGGTACTGCTGGATCCTGACTCATCATGGCAGAGGCCCTTCCTATGAGAGGACACGCAGAACGTCTCGGTTACGGATGTAACCCTCGTTCCCTGAGTAGGGAACGGAGACGTTACGTCGGATGACGACGATTGGGGTTTCACCTAGAAGCCTATCACCTTCGAGTATATAAAACGAGCCAATGGCAATGAAATGCCTTGGGTCTGCGGAATTTGCATAGCGTATCTCCGCCCACCGCAGGGGGTATATAAGGAAGTACGCTGCAACATGCAGATATGTCTTCGCTGAGGAGTCGAAACTGGACCCAGGCGTTTTTCAGCGAACAGCGGAAGTGGCAGGAAGACGTAACGTCTCCGTTCCCTACTCAGGTCTGACGGCAGGCTGGAGTCACTGGGACTCGGAGCGTGCCGTGTTGCCATGCCCACCTCGGGACTCGATCGCGAAGCCAAAGCTGAAGCGGTCTCATATGAAGCAATCCGAGCGGCGTTACTGCGGCTGCGGATGCCATATGCCCCAGGAGCCTCTGAAAAAGTTTCAGTGGAACCGCACTCTTGCCCTCGAACTGACGAAGACAAGTCAGCAGTGACTGCGCGCGCTTGCTCGTAAGCTGCGCGCACATGGCGACCGAGTCGATCTCCATACCGAGAAAAGAGATCCTTTGCACGGGGCAGAGTTTGCTCTTCTCCCAGTTGACCCGAAGGCCCAGACGAGCTAGGTGCCGGAGCACTAGGTCCCTGTGTTCGCAAACCTGGTCTCGAGAGTGAGCTAGGATCAGCCAGTCGTCGAGATAGTTCAGGATGCGAACCCCGTGTTCCCAGAGGGGAACAAGGGCTGCCTCGACGACCTTCGTAAAGACGCGAGGAGACAGGGCTAGCCCGAAAGGGAGAACCGCGTACTGGTATGCCTGCCCCTCGAAAGCAAACCGTAGAAACGGTCTGTGTCGAGGTAAAATGGAGACATGGTAGTAGGCGTCCTTCAGGTCGATCGCTGCAAACCAATCCTGCTGTAATGGGCTATAGAAGCCGGACTTCTCGGCTGGAGGGACAATCTCGAATCCCTTCGCCAGTAGGGTGGCGACCTCCGCTCTCATGACAGGGGCATTGCCACCGACCATAGTGAAGCGGACTCCCCTGAGGCGGGGAGGAGATCGCGCGAACTGAATCGCGTAGCCGAGCCTGATGGTTCTCGCGACCCAGCGGGACAGTCTGGGAAGCTCTAGCCAGGCCTCCAGAAAGTGCACCAGCGGGGTCATACGAACCACAGACGTACCGTCGGTGGGGCAGCGAGGCGGAATGACCGGCACCGGCGAGGGTGGCATAGCGGCCCTGTGCGGGGGCACGGTCATTAACCGCGTCCTGCCAGAGGAGGCCAGGGGAGGGCGCGCGTCCCACGGAGGCGTGCTCTGGCAGGGGTCTGGCGACAGAGGGGGATGAGAGGAGCGTGGCCCGTGGGTGGCGCGTGCTGTCATCCCGCACCTCTGGAACAGAGGAGGGCGGCAGTGGCGGGACCCGAGGGTGGCGCGCACTGCGGCCCTCGGGCTCTGTTGGCTCAGGATTGGGGAATTCAATTCTGTCTTTAACCACATTAGGGTACTGCTCATCGTTGGACGAGCAGCGGGGAGTGGAGAACAAAAGATTCTCCCCCGGCCCTCCACCGGGGGAAGGAGTGGCCCTGCTACCAGCTCCTGAACAGAAAAGAGTGCCAATCCTGAGCGGCCCGTCTCAGGGGCGCCGCTTGGCCTGGCGTTTAGCGGGCCGCGGGGCCGGAGAGGGCTGTGGCGGCTTCCTCCACGACGCGGCCCAGATGGAGGCTGCTGCTGGGGCCGTGCGGGAGGGGCGGGAGCCGCGGGAGGGCGCCCTCGGCGGCGAGCAGGCTGAGGATTCTGTGCCGACGGCTGAGCAGCGGAGCGTCGGGGCAGAATGTGCTTAATCGCTTCAGTCTGCTTCTGGGCGGTCGAGAACTGTTGGGCGAAATCCTCGACCGCACCGCCGAAAAGGCCGGCCTGGGATATGGGAGCGTCGAGGCTCACGCATATCGGCCAGGTTCAGCCAGAGATGTCGCTCCTGGACCACAGCTGTGGACATCACCAGACCCAGGGAGCGCGCGGTCACCTTCGTCGCTCGGAGAGCGAGGTCGGTGGCGGCGCGCAGCTCATCGAAGAGCCCTGGGTCTGTCCTACCCTCGTGCATGTCACGGAGCATCTTGGCCTGGTAGACCTGCAAGATGGCCATGGCATGCAAAGAGGCAGCTGCCTGTCCCGCCGCTCTGTAAGACTTCGCCACCATAGTGGACGAAAATCTACAGGCTTTGGATGGGTGCTTAGGATCACCACACGATGAAGCGCTTGTCGGACACAGCTGCATCGCGACAGAACGTTCCACCGGGGGAATCCCAGTGTACCCACAAGCATCAGCCTTATCGAGGGGAGGAAAGGCGGAGAAAGCCGACGGACGATCACGGGAAGACATGGGAGCCTTCCAGGACCGCGTGACTTCCTCATGCACTTCCGGGAAGAATGGAATTGGGGTTGGGCGGCGACGAGTGTCAGCGGCCGCTCCCAAAAACCAATCATCCAGCCGCGAGCGCACTGGATCGGGTGGCGGGGACCACTCGAGCCCAATGGCCGCGGCTGCCCGGGAAAGCATGGCAGTCAGCTCGGGATCAGACTCGGGCAATGCTGGCGCGCCCGAGGGCGGCAACACAGCCGAATCCTCACTTCCCGAGGACTCACGCCCACCTTGTGATGCAGCGATCGACATTGCTGCATCCTCTGGAGCTCCAAACGAAACACGCGGGGCCTCCGTAGAGGGACCAGCGGTCTCAGTTTGAACACTCGCGGGTACCGATGCTGAAGAGGGGCGTGTGGACCGTGGACGTGTCGGCGGTATGTCCCACACAGTCACCCTCAGGTCACCCCGGCCACCAGCCAAAGTACTAGCTCTCGGAGAGTCAGTAGATTGGGGTGTGGGTAGGGGGTCATTGAGTCTCGACCGAAGCATGGAGATGGTCATGTTCCCGCAGTGAGAACATGAGTCATCCACAAACGCTGCTCTAGCGTGATCAACACCCAAACACGCTAAGCAGAGATTGTGCCCATCAGAAAAGAATACATCGCGACCGCAACCAGAAGTGCACGGGCGAGGCATCTTTAAAAAGACGTGCCACGTGCAATGCTCTTTTTGTGAGAGGAAAAACTCTGCGGATGCTGAAGCGAACAGGGAGAAATCACACTATCTGTCAGATCACTGAGCAGATCAGCAGGGTAGTGTGCACTCGCTGAAATCGCCGTCACACCAACACTGGAGAGTTCGCTCGTCTCGAAGGGATGAGAAGAATAACTCAGAATTGACTTGCGTGGAGTGGAGAAGTTCTCGGCTCCGAAGCGAAAACATATCTGCATGTTGCAGCGTACTTCCTTATATACCCCCTGCGGTGGGCGGAGATACGCTATGCAAATTCCGCAGACCCATGGCATTTCATTGCCATTGGCTCGTTTTATATACTCGAAGGTGATAGGCTTCTAGGCGAAACCCCAATCGTCGTCATCCGACGTAACTCGGAGTGACCACGAAAGGGAACAGGAGTTAGACACACTCTATGGGGAGGCCTTCCACGAGGCAGCAGAAGAAAACACAGAAAATCTTTTGGATGCTTTCTACCGCCACGGTGGCATAGAACATTTTCTTCGACATGAAGATATTCGTGTCCCCTTTTCCCCACCACAGTAAAAGATGCAAAGTGTGTCATCAAATACATCTATGACATTGATGGCATTATCATCGAGTTGAAGAACCTTAATGCACTTACTTGTAGAATACATCACCTGATGGTGGGCAAGGTCGCTGGGGTAAAGCTACAAAATCACTGGCATTCACTGAAGAAACATCTGCCACTGAAAAAGTGCTCCGCTCTCGGGATTTCAGCCCACCGGAAAACCTTCGGCCACACCTTGGCCTTGGCCACCGTGGCTTCTTGCTCAACATCTGTGTTATCAGCGTCGACATTAAATACCCACATGTCGTGTTTGACACTGAGGTGGCAGCTAGGGCGAACGCTGCCCAGGTGACTAACCAGATGTTTGATGTGTTCGCATTAAACCTCAAAACATTATCACGTAAGACATGATGCGCCTTCAAAACCGATGTCAACCAGCTTGGTCGAATTAACGTTTTGGGCCAAGACCAGGCCTTCATTATGGAAACCCTCATGCATGCCACAGAACAGGTGGGCAGGGACCCCACACACAGAATCATGCTCTTCCTGAACAAATTTGGGCAAAAAGACTAGAAGGGCCTGGACCTTGTCCCGCTGGTGAAAAAGGATGGCATTAAGGCAAAGACATGCCATGTCGCTTGTACCATAACTTCCAGGGTAGACCTCCTGTGGTCCCGCTATGGGCTTCAGGGGGTGGTGGGCCACAGAGGCGCCATTTACACTTCCTATGCAATTCCAGAAGAGGCAAATTTTCAATCAAATTTGGATCAGCATCCAATGACACTAAACAGGGAGCTCGTGCGGGTTTTCCAGGGGGAATCGCCCCACTCCGAGCTGAAGTTTGTACAACTTTATGCAAACACCCTGTATGTGCACATGTCATTGATCAGGCACCCAGTCACTCCAAGGTACGCTAATATTAGTCTCTCTGTTTATCCAAGGTTTACGGCAGTCTGCCGGATCCAGGCCGTATCCAGATCTGATGAAGGACCTGCGCCTGGACGCGACGACAGCGCAGTCCTGAAATGTCAACTAGTCTCTTCCCTGTGAAGGCCTCCATCCCCTCCCTTTACCTCTCTACAGATAAAGCGTTGTTGTTTTATCTGTACAGTCACCACGTGGCTTCGCAGACACGATAAATAATTCTATATTATACATTTTTAAGGCCAGACAAGTAGTTTGTTGAGGGTTGATTTGTAAAGAAGGACTACACGCCTGCGCACATATATATATATATATATATATATATATATATATTCAAACGTGCATACCTTTGGACTGAACACGTGACGCACATGTGTGCAACGTCGGTGTTTGCGCAGAGACTGAAAATCGTTTGCACCTTGGAACCTATTTCCGGGACTGCGTTCTCGTTTTGTGCGGATGGGCGGCCGGAGCGCGTTGAGGGTTTTCTTTCATATTGATTAATATCTGTATAACACAGCCATAATGTTTGTATACATTTGGTCCAATATGTGCTGTAGAAAATGCTACATGGTTTAATAGAAATTCAATAAAACAAAAAAATATATAAAAACAAATATGTGCATGTGTGTTTGCAAACATACAGCCCTTGGACCTGTGCAGGTGTGGATACATGCATACACACGCTACCCAAACACACACATGCGCGTTACAACACAAACTATTGTGAGTATTACACACATTCATTTTCAAAGAGAAATGTTTTATCCCACCCTTAATTGCATCTAATATCCATTCATCCATCTGACAATACCACACACACACGACCGTGCGAAATGGCTTTAATCCGCAGTTACCCTGTTTCAAAATAATCTTTCTTTCATGTTCTTGGCTTCATCAGTTTTCAGGCAAAATATTATGACATTGTGTTTTGGGACTAATATGTACAAATATAGATGTTACAGCTGTCACGGACCTGCCGGGCTCTATGGAGCGAATTATTTGCCATAATTAAACAAACAAATCCAGCATTTTGCAAACAAACTCGATCTGCTTTGCAAAGGAAAACTCGACTCGCAAACAAACAGAAAGCAATGTTAAAATACAAATGTCAATTTGAGCGAAAAAGCAGTGGAGTAATATTGTGTTTTACAAATATAAATAAATGAGCCTACAAATAAATACAAACCATCCTACAAATTGCATGTAACCTTTGAACAAATATCAAATCTAGTGCATACAAATGCATATCTGTCTGTTACGACTGTAAGACACTTGGCTTTTTACGAGATCTCTCGGCTTGATTTCCTCACAAATGCAGTTGAGCAACTTCCTCGTCTAAAACAGTAGATGGCGCTAAGCTAGGGGATTAATTTAGCGCTAGTCTCCCGGGAGAAGCACTGATTTGAAACTTGTCTTTGCCAGAGCTGAGGAAAATGACCGGTGAACGGGTGAGTTTGTTTCTTTCTTACTTTATCTATAATTAACCTTTTGAGGTTTTCTTTGCAAAATGTTTATTACCATAGTTGCCAAGTCCGCTTATAATACGCGACTTTGGGCTTTTTTTTTTTAGTAAGTCGCGTTAAAACAGCACGGGTTGCAGGTTGCGTTTTTTTGGGCTTATTAAAAAATATATGGTTGCTTGTTAGGAAAATCTGACAAGCAACTTCGTTTTCTTTACATCTATGGTGGTTGCCGTTTTCTCAATCTCCAATACATTGATTGACACTGTCTGCTCACAGATATAGCCAATCAGTGCAATCATATAAGTGCTGTGGCGTAACATTCGTCAAAACATTCCGCCGAATCCGCCCCCTTATCCCCCTCATTGGAGAAAAATCACGTTCAACGTGCAGGCGGCGCTGTAATCCAGCTATGATCGACAGAAATACACATATTTCAATTTCTACAAACAATGCCTCCAACAAAGTGGTCCAAGTATGGCAAAAAGTACAACAAAGACTGGGAAAAGGATAAACAACTTAAAGACTGCATAGGCCAAGTGGTTGGTGATCAGAGTAAAGCGATGTGCAGGTACCGTAAAACGGATATTCGTGCTCACCATGGAGACCTGCTACAACATGTAAGAACAGACAAACACAAGCGGAATGCCAAACCATTTTCCTCAACATGTCTAACAGACATCGGTTTTACAGTGTCAAAACCTTCGACTACAAATCAAATGGCTGAGCTTCAGCTAGCAAGCTATATAGCTTGCCACACAGCAGTTAGTTCAGTTGATCACTTGGGTGAATTGGTAAATTCGGCCTTTGAAAAGGACGTGAGCATCCATCGTACAAAATGTACAGCACTTATCAGCAATGTCATAGCCCCCTGCATGTTTAAAGACTTGCTAAAAGATATTGGAGAGGCTCCGTATTCACTGGTAATCGACGAGCGCACAGATGTCGCTTCGGTAAAGCAGCTGTGTGTGGTAGTGCGTTACTTCAGTGTCTCATTAAACAAAATTGTTTCAACATTTTTGGGTTTAGTGGATATGCAGGGAGAGACGGCAGAAGCAATCGCGACAACACGTCAGTTTCTTGACAGTATCGGTCTGGATTTCAAGAAGTGTGTAGGCATCGGAACTGATGGTTGTAGTGTCATGGTTGGACAGAAAAACTCAGTTTATACTCACCTTCTCAAAAAGAATGAGAAACTACAACTGCTTAAGTGCGTGTGTCATTCAGTTCAACTTTGTGCCAGCAAAGCCATTGAAACACTGCCTCGCAATCTCGAGTTTTTAATCTCACATTCGCACAACTGGTTTTCTCACAGTGCACTGAGGCGCAGAGAATATGCCAAAATTTACCAATTAATCAACCCCGGTGAAACGGCATTGATGCTAGTGCAGCTTTCAGGCACTAGATGGCTCTCCATATATGACTGCTGTGTCCGTGTGTTAAAGCAATGGGATGAGCTGAAGTTACATTTCCAGCTGTGTAAAGATGCAAAACGATGCTATGATGCAGAAGTACTCTACCAGATGTACTGTGATCCTGTAAATAAACTGTACCTGGAGTTTCTTATGCCCATCTTACATGAGTTTTCTAGAGTCAACAAATTGTTCCAACTCAAAAATGGGAATGCATTTAAAATGCTGGACTGCCTACAGTCATTTTTCCGTACACTTATCTCCAGAGTAATCACACCCAGCACCAAACCTCCTTCTGATTCCAAACTCCTTGATGTCAATTTGAATGACACAACCAACCATCTGCCCATGTGTGCGGTTAATTTCGGCGTGCAGTTTACTATTACTCATGGAGAGGCAAAGCTGGACAGCACTGCCGAAACAAATATGAAGAACAGATGCCGGGATTTCCTTCCGGAAGCAGCAAAGCAGGTGCAGAATAGGCTCCCAGCAAATATCAATACCTGGAAATCCATGTCATCATTCAGCCCATCTGTGATTCTATCACAGAACAAACCACAGTTAGCCACAGTATCCATGCTGAAAATGTACACTGGTGATCTCGGGGCCCTGGATGCACAGTATCAGGCAATCAGCTTCCATGAGTGGAAAATAAAGGATGACTGTCAAGCAGAACAGTTCTGGGCCGAAGTTCTGAACTACAAGGACAGCAGTGGGGAACAGTGTTTTAAAGATCTGGCCCTGTTTGCGCTGTCTCTTCTTGCGATGCCTTTAAGCAATGCAGATGTTGAAAGGGTTTTTTCACAAATGAACCATGTAAAATCTAAATTGTGGAACAGAATGGGGCATGCATTCGCTATGGCCTAAGAAGACTCGGAATTTGTTGCAAGGACTTTTTCCCAAGCCAAGAAATGTTGCAGCGCTTCAGTGTTGGGATGTGCAGAGGTGGAGAGGAGACCGCTGGGGAGATGATGGACAGTGCAGGGGAGGAGAGGGATGACCTTCTTTTGTAAGGTAAATTTGTAATTTTTACAATGTTTTTGTAATATATTAATTATCACAGGCTTTAATAAAAAACAAGTAGGCCTAGTCCTATACTATACTAACAGAAGATACATATGGTTCAATTTTATTTTATTAAGCTAAATATATGTTACAGCTCCCCTTAATGCTCTTGTCTTTCCCTTCTTGTCTTTTTGTCCTTTTCCTCTCTCCAATCCTATCCAGCCTCACAGGTGATCGGAGATGAGGAAAGTGCGTGCCCTCCGCTTTGTTGCAGTTCGCTGTTTTTTTTTAATCCTTTTTTTCCTAATCAGTTTATCCTTTTCTAATAAAGGAGTGGTTTCAGTTTAATATGTTGCAGGCTCATTTATTGGTAATAAATGATAATGCGGAAAATAAATAATCTAATAATATTGGGCTTGTTTTGGGCTTGTTTTTGAAGCTCCAGTTGCTTATTTGTCTCGCGAGAGTTGGCAACTGTTTATTTCATATCTAGACAGAATAGCCCTTAGTTGCAATTCACTCTCTCTAGGATAGGGGGATCTATAAGCTGAAAGCTTTGCCATCATATGTTGCTTTTTAATTTTTTTTTTTCTACATGGGACTCGTGCGAAATTACTAAATTAGTGATTATGTCTACACTGAACGAGTCTATTTCTTTCGTTCTCCATAAATTATTGAGAACATTTCATTTAATCAGAGAAGGAACGCCATTCCAGACCGGAAGTAACTTTTCAGACTTTGATTAAAGATTATGACGGCAAACAATTTTTTTCTGTTTCCAAGACTAGTAATATGCGCTAACAAAGTAAATAGGGTCAATTTTGATTTCAGTTGGACTTTAACCCCCTGGGGTCGGCAATCGCACCGGCATGATCTGCTTGCTTTTTTTCTTATCAGTTCAAACGAGACTCCAAATACTCTGTTGACTTTGATCTTACAAACCAGTTTCATACATCAATCGATCCTGTTAAGTGTGTATTATTTTTGTGTATACTCATAATAAAAACAAAGTGTTGTGCTTTTTGCCAAATAAAGAAAAATAAACATGATGCGAGTTCTGCTTTCTCTCTGCCAGTAAAGTCCATTCTGAAACACGTCCGAAAATGAACCATAACTCAGCGAATACTCAGTCAAACAGGCATAAAGACACACAGGCATGAAGCTTGAATTCTCTTCTTTTAAATGAAGTAATTTATATAAAAAAACAAATATTCTCAGTTTATGTAATCTGTATGAAAAGAGAGAGATGTCAGTCGTTCTCATCTCAGCTCATTAAGTTTTAATCTGACCCCGCCCACGGAGAGCGCGCGCTATTCAAATGCAAATGACTGAGGCATCCACGCAAACTGTGAACGCCCCCATATCAGCTCGAGAAAACACAAGTTTAATCAGATCATTGTACTTGTTTACACCGTCTCGCAGTGCTGTGAGGAATAATACTATCGTAATAATAATAATAATGGAAAATGTACCTCAGAAGTGCTGGTATTTCGAGGAGCAACGGATGGAATACTGTAGTAAGTTTTTTTCATTCTCAAGTGAATCGCGTTTCTGTGTGTGAATGAATGAACGGCAGAGATGCGCTGTTTACCACAGCTGGCAAAAAGACGGTTTAAATTTGAATCGCGTTTCTGTGTGTGAATGAATGATCCGCTTTTAGCAAACTGTATTGCTATACTGAGATGAGTAAAAATCGACTGAAATATGTTGAAATAAAATGTATTTGTATAAGCAACGTATTAAACTGCAAATTAACATTTATATTTCTTATAAAAACGAAAGACCCATGTTACAGACATATGAAAGACAACATTTCGTTGACTAGTTTTGGATAGATTATACATTTTTACTGTAAAATGTCTGCCACCTCAAATAAGGTTTTGTTTGCCAATTTTTGCTCATATGTTAACCCTTGTGCATTGTTCAAATTCACTACCCTTTCGTTATGTTCGTGGCTGAAAACAGCCACTACTTTAAACTGCTGTAAAAATGTATCAGATAAATATTTTTCTATTTTTTTTGCATAAATCTATTAATCAACCTCAATCCTGATCAAAACTACTAAATGTTTAAAAAAAAAACAGGATTTTAACTCTTTAATTGCCAAGTTCATAAATTATGTCACTGATTTGGGGGGGGGGGAAACACAAAATGACTTATTTTCAATATAAAATGTGATTGTGACTGGATTTTTTTTTACCTTTTATCACACTCTTGGACATGTCAAAGATTAGAAACAACATTGGTTTTGATGCATTGTTAGTTTTTGTGCAGCATCAGATTTTAACTTTTTCTCCCTCATTTATTGTTTGTGGCTGTTTTTGCCCCATTAACTTCCATTATAACCACATTTTTTTTGATTGCAAAGCCATGACACCATATAATCATGCATTTTTGATTGTTGGTGGTTTTCCCTGTTGGGAAGAGGTAAAATTTATAATTTTTATTGTTGATAACCAGGTGGCACCATTAACCCTTTAGATAGGCCTGTGCAAAAAAAAAAAGCTTAGTTTCTGGCTTTTGCATGGAGTTATATGGAGTATAATATTGTGTGTGTGTGTGTGTGTGTGTGTGTGAGAGAGAGAGAGAGAGAGAGAGAGAGAGAGAGAGAGAGAGAGAGTGTGAGTATGAGAACTCACCTTGATGCATCTGGGAAAATCCAAATATGCACCTCAGCTCTCAGAACTACATGGAGTAAACAAAAACAAAGTAAGTGTATTTATGCATCTGCTGCCTTTTGATGGTGAGAAATGCAGACTAAACACAAACAAAGCAAGTGGATTTAAACACTTGCATGCAAGCCTGCTGGTCATTTGATGGTGAGAAGAGCAACAAGCAACATGAGAAAAGGCTTGACTTGTAGTGAAGTTTTAGAGATGATTATGCAGCCTGACCCCTCCAGCGAGCTGCAGGATGTATCGTCTTCTCCCTCTGACACCACAGACTCAGGAGAGTCAGATCCTGATTTGGATGTGGCACCCTCATCATCCTCTCTAGCTTCCACTGAAGGCGAGGAGGATTCGGAGGATCCTGGATCTGGGTGGATTGGGAGAAATGGCGAAGTGTGGTTTTCCACCAACACGGAGACAACTCCCTTTCTTCAGCCTGCCAGAGGCGTGACTCCAGGGCCGACGCGCTATGCCATCACAAGGGTCCAGAACATGGATTCTGTGTTCAATCTGTTTTTTACGGAAGAGATGATTGACCTCATTGTCAGCATGACCAACCTCCATGGGCGCCGCACAATGAGAAACTGGACCGGGGTGGACTCCACAGATCTCTGTGCCTACATGGGGCTACTGATTTTGGCCGGCGTCTACAAGTCCAGAGGGGAGTCCACACGTTGCCTGTGGGATGATCGCAGTGGTTGTGCGATTTTTAGAGCCACCATGTCCCTCTCAAGATTCCATGAAATCAGCAGAGCTCTGCGTTTTGACGACAAGCTGCACAGACCAGTTCGCCGTAGAGAGCACAAGCTTGCCCCGATCAGATCCCTGTGGCAAATGTGGACTAGAGCTTAGATTCTCTGCCCGAGCCCGAGCCCGGACTCGACCCGACCCGACCCGACCCACGGGCCGATATTTCCCGCCACTGTCCTCGGGCCGGGTCGGGTCGGGCCCTTGATAAAGCACGTTACGTGTCATGCGCAGCGTCTCGTCCACTCTCACTCGCAGTCTCGCACGCGTGACGCATCACACCTGCTGTGCGTGCTGTAGGCTACTATTCTGCTGCTTAAGTGCAACATGGAGCTTGAAGAAGCAAAGAAAAAAATTAAAACAGGAGAATTAACTTTGAGCAAGTTTGGAGGAAAATCGGAGGTATGGAAACATTTTAAACTAGTCGTGCGGAGTGACAATATGTGTTGGCTTTGTCTCGTGCATTAAATGCGGCACGCTGCTCGCCTATGACAGCAAAAAAACGGGGACTTCGACGATGAACAGACATGAAGCAGTCTTGCCATGGCAGAAATTATGATAGTAGTCAGCCTCAGGTGTCCTCTTTTGTTACTTTTCCGATCCATTCAATTATTTCTGAATAAACAAACAATGCAGTTTACATGCTTCTTCCTTGTCGCATTATTCATAAAGATAATTAATAAATGCACGCACATGAACTTGATAAATGTTACAGATATGTTTTACTATGCACAAACAAATGCCTTTCCTTTACATGTGCAAAATTCAGAATTAAATGAATGTGCTGCAATTTGTGCAAAAAGAGAGTCTGTAGTAGGCTAGCCTATGTGTTTTAGCCATTAAATAAGCACATTTAGTTTCAAGTTTGTTAAGTTTCGTTTTGAAGAAAGCTTTTCTTTAAAGTGAATTTCGTTTTGTATAAATTGTATCTTAATTTTAATACATTCCAATTGCCTGGATTTAATACATAAAAAGCAATAGGCCTATAGCAGACAATATAATCATGACATGCAGTCGCCGGTGCGTCGCAGTCACTTACACCATTTGAAACTCGTAACACACGCTGTCACCGAATTTACAAATCTTGCTTGTTGCTCACACACATATGTTGAAATAACAATATGTTGTAGTAACATTATTAATAATAATTAATCTTTAAGAATATTTGATTGAATGCTGAATGTTGTGCTTGTTCAATTTAATAAAATTTAAACTTTAATTGTGATAATTAAAATAATTGAATATTTAATATTGAGTGGCCATTTTTTTCTCATTTATTAATAGTATTTCTATAATATATATAACTGCGCAGCTCCCCCCTGTAGCTTAAATGATCTAGCACAGCAGCACCTGCGTTAAAAAAAATTCTGGCGCCGCCCCTGGTTATAAAGGCCCACATATTAAAAATGGTCGGGTTTAAATCGGGCTCGGGCTCATAATTACAGTGAATGTGTCGGGCCGGGCCGGGCTCGGACACAACGTGCTCGGACTCGGGTAGGGTCGGGCTTGATTTGTTGGGCCCGATCTAAGCTCTAATGTGGACGCATCGCCTTCCCCTCCTATTCAACCCTGGCAAAGATGTCACAGTGGATGAGCAGCTTGTGCCATTCAAAGGGAGATGCAGCTTTCGGCAGTACATGCCAAAAAAACCCAGCCAAATATGGACTAAAAATTTGGGTGACTGCTGATGTTGCCACATCCTATGCCTGGAGGTGTGACATTTACCTGGGTAAGACAGGTAATGCTGCAGAGGTGGGTCAGGGAAAGCGTGTTGTCATGGAGATGACAGAAGGACTCCAGGGCGTCACTGTCACTTGTGACAACTTTTTTACATCCTACTCACTTGCTCAGGAGCTTCTGCGGAAAAAAATATCCTTGGTCGGGATGATCAGGAAAAATAAACCAGAGCTGCCACCCAACCTGGTGCAGGCTAAAGGACGACCTGCCCTCTCCACCGTCTTCGCCTTCACAAAGAACACCACGGCTGTGAGTTACGTTCCGAAACGGGGGAGGAATGTGATCCTCATCAGTACAAGGCACCGCGAAGCAGTGGTGACAGAGGGACCAAAAAAGAAGCCAGAGATAATCGCAGATTACAACCGCTGCAATGGAGGTGTCGACAATCTATGTGCCATTACAGGTATGTGCCATTACACATTTGTTACTACATGCATCCTATTCCTGTTAATTTTTACTTGAATTCATGTGCTTGTTAGAGATAAATTTAGGAGATACTGTTTGTGTTTTGACAATGTTTGCATGATTATTCTCATTGTCATGTGCAGCTTCAAAAATACTTATTATGAAATCTGTACTTATTCTTTTCTTGTTCTTTTATTTTTGTAGGTTGTCGGCACCTACAGCTGCAGAAGGAGGACCAATCGGTGGCCACAAATGTTATTTTTTAATATGGTGGACGTCTCGGCATATAATGCATATGTCATCTTCACAGCTGTGGATCTCTCCTGGAACCAGGCAAAGCTGTTTCGGAGAAGGCTTTTCCTAGAAGAGCTGGGAAATTCTCTGGTCTCTGCAGCAATATTGAGGAGAGAGCACCTCCCTCGCGCACCAGTTGCTGCTGCACTGGTGAGAGAGATTCAGTCTCCTGCAGCTGTCCCTCCAGACACAAATCCACAGACACCAGCAGGCACCAGCAGCTCAGAAGGGAAGAGGGGAACATGCAAGTGGTGCACAGGACAAAAAAAAAGAACAGTCAGCACTTGCATCCATAGTGGTGGCACCAAGTGATATCCTGCAAGTCCTGCTGGAAAGACTGAAAACACACACACACACACACACACACAGTTTGTGGTTCGTTTAATTTAGTTCTTCATCCATCCTCAACTCTTGAACCATTGTTCAGTTTGTTTGAAGTTGTTGTTGCATTTTGGTTCATAATAAATTAATAAATCTGATGCAGATGCTGAGTAGATTTTTTTTTTTACAGAAAAAATGGAAAGAAGGATTTTAAAGTTTTAAACTGGCTTTATAATCAAGAAAAGACAAGCATTTCACACATAGGTCGTCTGTGCTTCTCATATTTTCATATTTTGATTTTCTCAGATACATCAAGGTGGGTTGACGTAAGGTCTCTCTCACACTCTCTCCATATAACTCCATGTAAAAGCCAGAAACTAAGCTTTTTTTTTGCACAGGCCTATCTAAAGGGTTAATGGTGCCACCTGGTTATCAACAGTAAAAATTACAAATTTTACCTCTTCCTAACAGGGAAAACCACCAACAATCAAAAATGCATGATTATATGGTGTCATGGCTTTGCAATCAAAAAATGTGGTTATAATGGAAGTTAATGGGGCAAAAACAGCCACAAACAGTAAATGAGGGAGAAAAAGTTAAAATCTGATGCTGCACAAAAACTAACAATGCATCAAAACCAATGTTGTTTCTAATCTTTGACATGTCCAAGACTGTGATAAAAGGTAAAAAAAAAAATCCAGTCCACAATCACATTTTATATTGAAAATAAGTCATTTTGTGTGTTTTTTTCCCCAAATCAGTGACATCATTTATGAATTTGGCAATTAAAGAGTTAAAATCCTGAATTTTTTTAAACATTTAGTAGTTTTGATCAGGGACGTGCACAGGGGGGTTGCTCAGGTTGCCCGGGCAACTGCCCATATGCCCTTCTCGACTCACGTTGCCCTTCAGAGAAAAAAAAAAAAAAAATCGTACAATGAATGCAGAATTTCATGTAGGCCTAGATAAAAAATCACAAAGCCTCATTCACTTCCATTCGGGCACCGAAAGTGAAAGTCAGTAGGGGAAGGGGCGAAGGGCAAACTCTGTTTACGTGGCTGCAGCGCTGCACGCGACCGGTGTAGCAGTCGATTCTGTTCCCTACCGGAATTCCTGTTCCCTCTACGCAATCATACTACAAATCATGCGTAGTTGCCCAGTTACCATACATACCATCAGAACTGAATACGAGCAAGAAGCACAACTGAATGTACGGGAAGCCAAAAGGTTAAAAAAGGATTGTATTTTTTCCCGAAATTTAAGCGTTTTTTATTTTATTATTATTATTATTTATTAGAAGCGAGTTTTTCCCCATATCTGTCAATTCAATCCAGATTATTTATTTTCAAATTTAAAACAATAAAAAAACGACAAAAAAAACAAAAACAATAAACAATAATATGAGGAACTCTTTTTCTCAGCATTTAACATATTGTTAATACATTTTGTATACTGTTTAAAAAGTTGTATATCATAAACCTGTCATCTCTGGCATTTTGCAATCTTTATAAATAATAATAAGACCATAATATGAGGCATTGAGTTTGGACATAAACACGGTCAGATAAGGCAGTTTGTATGGGCAAAAGTCCTTCATATAGCCCCTTTTTTCAGGTCAGAGCAACTGCCCCTCAAAATTCCTGTGCACGTCCCTGGTTTTGATCAGGACTGAGGTTGATTAATAGATTTATGCAAAAGAAATTGAAAAAAATATTTATCTGATACATTTTTACAGCAGTTTAAAGTAGTGGCTGTTTTCAGCCACGAACATAAGGAAAGGGTAGTGAATTTGCCCACAGTGTACTGTTGAGTTTTTGAACATTTTCAAAGCATTTTCCCAAAATATGTGTCAAAATAAGATTTGTCACCAAAAATCATTCCATTTGCTGAAACACGGAGAAAGTTATGGCCAAATTAAGACAAAAAATACCCCATAGTGGATGAAAACATCCCCAACAGCACATAAATAAAGTAATCAAATAATATGTTATAGTGTTTGTTCCAATGTAGCCTCTATATTCAAGTAATGAATCCTTAACTTTGAAATATGTATGATAAAATCTATACTTTAGTTTTTACAAAGAAAGATTACACTTGAATTGTTGTTGTAATTGTAACCTTTTTAATAAAAAAATATATTTACAAGGTAGATGTAAACAAACTATTAAAAGGTAAATATAAGCCTTTTCTTTAAATAATTTTTATTATGTTTTATTAGTGACAAATTTGGGGAGAGGATACATATTCCAAAACTGAAAATACAGTATGAGAATTAACTGTACAATTACTAGACATGTTTTCCTTGGATATTATACAATTTGCAAGCACAATTTGTGGAAAAATAAAAAGAAATTGAGATGCTTCCAACTGTGAACCAATTTGGTAGAATATATACTGTATGTGAAAATCACCCTGACTGCTCATTCAGATAAGGCAATATATTGATTTAAAATTTGTACGACGTGTTTTGTGTGAGAGAGCTTTATGCGAGGAGGCGTGATCACATCATTAATATGTAAGCTTTTCACACCTGAGAAAGACAAAGACCCTCCCCTAACGGCCCTATTAGGAGCTATCAGACCCTATCATTCTGAGCAACCTTGCACAAAGAATGAGGAGATTTAAAAAAGAATGGCTTTTTGATTGTTTGGATTTATTTACAACACAACATAATCCAAAGATACAAAACAAATGACAAAAAAGCACTTATTGAAAACAATGATCCAAAGACAGAGACCTTTGTGCCATTCCTAAAAACATTTTACATACCTTTCATTTCCAAGGTGTTTGATTTTCACTTTACCATGTTCATGTACAGAGACTCATGTGAATGTTGAAGTCAGCAGGACTCAGTGGCATCTGGGCCCTGAAAGAAAAAAAAAAGTGAACATACTGATATCAAGAGAAAGGCCTGCATGATTTTGGGAATAAATTTTAGATTTTTCTGGTTAAAATTGCTTTTTAAAATTCACAGAATACACACACACACACACACAAATGTTTCCAACAATATATAATATAATGAACACCAGGTTTGTTGTGCCTTGTAGGCATAGGCTATGCGCAGTGCTGCATAAAATAATAATAACAATAACCTATAGCAGCCTATACATCTTCCAAAAGATTTCAGTAACAACTAAGCTAGAGAAAAATATATTGATTATCATATGTTACTTCAAATGTTTCCATTCGTTATGATGATATGAAATGAGATAATAGTAAAAACATGAAGCCGTTTGGTGCGTTTTGCTTTTCAAACGCGATCGCGATCCAAAATATGAAACATTATGGTTACCATATACATCTACGTTTGAGCAGATCTCCACAAACACAGTAACAGTAAACACGGGTCTAAATATTATAATATTCACCATATATCTAACTGCAATGTGAAATTTATGCAACAATAACAAACTAATATGTAAGAATTTCATACCTTACATCTTTCTTGTCTTCAAATCGCGTTCTTCTTCTTCTGAGGTAAATCCAATGTAAGCTCACGGCACGTCTTTCAAACTCGACGAAAAGCAGAGACTTGTGAAGTTTTTTCGTGTTTTGTTTTTGAGGTAACGAGCGCGTTCGCGTTCCATGTGGAGATTTGCATGTGAATCTCTTTTGCGCGTGTGGGCGTGGTCAAATTAAAAATAATGAGCAAGCGTTTGAGATACTGGACATCTTGTTGGTTTTATACAAATTACTTAAACAGAGAATATTTGTTTTCAGTTTGAATCCGATCATTTAAAAGTACACACTTAAATGTTTATAAAGGTGTATGGCTCATAAATGTGTGACAAGTATTCGCTGAGTTTTGTTTCAGTTTATAGACGTGCTCAAGAAAAAAGAGTTCACCGCGACGGAGAGGCAGAAAGCACACCCTGTTTATTTTCTTTATTTTACAAAAGCACAATGTTTTGATTTGATTGTAAGTGGACACATACAAAAGTAGAAATATCACAGATTATTTTTTCATATTTCTTTTTTCTGTATGACCATAAATGACGGAGTAATTTAAGTTTATTGTGCTACAATGTGACGAAAATCCAGCAAAACGCGCGGGCGCGTTTGTCGACCCCAGAGGGTTAAGTATATAAAGCGACGAGAATGCTTTTTGTGCGCAAAAAAACAACAAAAATAACGACGTTATTCCACTTTTCATTTCCTTCTCTCTGGGCCTCGAGTTAGTTTACGTAGTGTTTATGCAGCGCGTCATGTTTATGCAGCGCGTCATGTATGTTGCATGTCACCACATAGGCTCACTATTAGCCGACGCTGGTCATGTGTGTGATGCGTGTGACGTGCAACACAGATGCGCTGCGCATAAACACTACGTGAACCAACTCGAGGCCCAGAGAGAAGGAAATGAATAGTGGAATAAAGTCGTTATTTTAGTTTTTTTTGCGCACAAAAAGTATTCTCGTCACTTGATGAACTTAAGATTGAGCCACTGTAGTCACTTGGACTATATTAACGATCTCTTTAATAACTTTTCTGGGCCAGCAAGTTTCAGTCACATAGAAGCCTATGGAGGAGTGATCCAGCTCTCAGATTTTATCAAAAATATCTTAATTTGTGTTCCGAAGATGAACGAAGGTCTTATGGGGTTGGAACAACATGAGGGTGAGTAATTACTGACAGAATTTTCATTTTTGGGTGAACTAACCCTTTAAGCTTAACTGGTGTATATGATATAGATTTAATAACCTATGAAACGATAGAAGGGTTAAATTAATGTTTGATGGTTCGTTCAGGTCATGTCTTATAAGTGCATATAGAATCTTGAGATTTCATCATCTCACTCTTTCCTCACTCTCTTCCTTTCTGCAACTCGTATGAATGTGTGTGTGCATGTGTTTGTGTTAGATATTAGTTTTATGTGTTAGAATAATCAATAAAGCTTTGTTTGTATTTTAAAGAGAAGTGTTACTTGTGTTTATGTGCTTACGAATTTAATGTCTTAAACTGCTGATCTAAGTTACCTTGCTAATAAATAGTGTTTCACTATATTTTGGATATTTATATCCGTTGCAGAGCTGATAGTTACGGCTGGTTCAAATGAACCCTGAACGAGTCATTTGCTCGGTTGTAATAAGTGATTCTTTCGAATTCCCTATAAATTAATTAATAATTATTTTGAGCTAAATTGACCTGTCTGAATAATAGAAAAATATCTTACAATATATATATATATATAAAACATTATATTAATGCAATATATTATTTCATATATGTTTCAGTATATTTACACCTTATAATATGTTAATATAAATATCTGGAAATATATTTTCGTTCGGTAAGGACACCCTCTGCCTTCTCTGCTAGCACTGGACTGTCCCTGTGTTAAAAGCAATGGAAATGCCACAAAAGAAGTCAGTGGTAGAGCAATTGCAATGTTGGATTTCTGGTATGTTTGTATTTCTCTCTTTCTCTCTTTGAAGACTTAAATATGCAGAGGCATGAGGGCCTTCTATAGGATTCAGAGAGCATTGATGGGCAAGATTTTGCCACTATTGTCCAGTTGGTGTCTAAGACAGAAAGAGGTCTAACAATGTTGGCAACAGGGGAGGCCACAAAACATTGACAACTTGTTGTCAGCTGAGAATATCGTCCAGTTGACATGTCATCACTGTCACGTGAGAGAAGCCATCATCCGTTGCAGGGAGTCCCATACACAAAAGAAATATATTTGAAATATATTTTTGGAATATATGCAAATATTCGAAATTGGCCCAATAAATATATTTTAGTTAAATATGTGAATATATTTATATGTCAATATATTTACTAACAACATATATGTTCATATATGTTTTAACTTTTGCAAATTGTTTCATTTGAAATATAAAGTGTGTGTATGCAGTGTTAGACACTGAGTTCTATCTATTGTTTAAGTGCACTTCACTGTTGGAGTGTCACTGTTATATTTGCATCATAAATATTGTGCATATTTTCAATATTTAAATGACTTCAGGAAAGATGTCAATAAAACACAACAATAAATCTAATAATTGCACTTAGTGTTAGGTACGTGCCACCTAATATGGCCTAATAGTCCTAGGAAAGCAACTATCTGTCATTTTACATTGTTAAGTACAGTATTTATTATAGCTGTGTGTCATAATACAGTAGTGAAATATGGTAGCCTACTGTTGTGTATTGGGGAAAAGGTAGAGGAATTACTATGATCAAAATATATTTTCGACCCTTCTTTAGCAAGCTAAACATTTTATGACCATATATTTTGTCATATATTTTACATTACATGTTATACATGTAAATATATTTCACACTCAACATCTTATTTTTTTGTTATATTTCAGAATATATTTCAAAATGATAAATATAAGTGAACAACAATGCAAATATATTTCAATGTATTTGGAATATAAGCCACATATGTTTGACCTCAGAGTGGTTTTGTGCAGAGTGTGGTCAATTGGTATGGCTTTTATAAATACATTCCTTTGTTACATTCATTTATGTTACACCCTGACCTAGACCAGGGACCATAACAGCTCCAACAGAGTTTGTGAAACTCCACGATGACAAGTACATCATCTATCAACAAGGTCTGTGTCTCTTTTTCAGTTAATTTGCATTTCTTTTCCCTAACAGACAACATTCATGCAAACCAGTATGATGGATCTACCAACAGAGATAAGAGCAAAGGACAATCAGGATGACATTAAAGAATGTTTGGATTGTGAGCAAGTACTTGGAAAACATAATGCATAATTTAATATAAAGTTAAATCTGATGTAATTGTATTAGACTATAGAACAATTCTGTATAGGCTATTTAACATACATTTTTAAAAGTTATATTTTTAATTTAACCTTCTCCCTCTACACACTTTGGTCAATTCAATAATAATTCATGCAACTGTATATTGTTTATTTGAAAGCATTAAAAGTGCTGTTTCTTGTCTCTCCTTGTATTGTTCAAGTGTTTAAGGTTGACATGGGATTTAGTAATTAGTAATAAGTAGACCAATAATTTCTAAAGATAGTCATTATTACATTAATCTAATTACACTGTTGAAGATGTCATTTGTAGTTAGTAATACAAGTAACTTGCCCAACTGTTATAATATCAGAGGTGAAACTGGAAGAACAGTGTGTTATTCATCCTAATTTTAATTTTCATGTAGGTGCAATCCTGCAGGCATTAAAAGAACATGGCAGCAGCTGAAAATTAAATATAAAAACATAATTCAGTCAAGTAAGGCTTGAGCATGTCATGGGTGTAGGCTACCTGACTTTACAAACATGTGACATATAACTACAGCATCCAGTGTCTAGCAGTGCAGCAGCATTTATGGCTGAGGGAATTCCTGGAGGGACTTCAGAGCCAGTCCCAAAGATCCAAGGGCCTTCATAAAATGTAAGAGGTTTACATATGTGTTATTTTTTATATAGTCAAGTCAAGTCAAGTATATTTATATAGCGCTTTTCACAATACAGATTGCATCAAAGCAGCTTCACAGCATTAAAGGCTGTGAAGTATGCAAATATAGGCTATTTTTGATATTTCCATTTATTTTACTTTGGGTTGGGATTTTTGTTGGTCCCAACAGATTCTGATGGTAATATCTGTCTTTTGGAGCCTCCTGTCCCAACAGAACTCCAGGCAGTTGTAAGTCGCCAACTCAATACACCAGAAATGATGACAAATAGTGTTATAAAGTGTACTCAACCAAATGCTCATCACATGGGGATAAAGATTTTCTGCTGCCACAGAGAGGCCTACAGAGGTAATGTTAACATCATGTGTCTACAGTAGTCCTTATGAGACACCTTGTGTCAAAATGATTAATGACTTTGACCTTTGACCTTTTGACAGGTTGAACTTCCGGTGACCTTTATGATTGATGGGTTGAACTTCCCGAATGAGGTCATGGGATTAACCTTTGCCCAATCGATCATGTAGTATGACAGTTAGTTTTGCCCTATGACCTAGCTAGCCCTAAATCATAGTTTTGACGGTTAGTTTGTCCTATTTTAACAGAACAGATGTTTTTGACGGGTGTTTGAATTTGGTGTCAGGTTCAGTTATATGGGTTTCTGTCTGGTTATATGGTGTCACAGATGCCTTCGGCATCGTGCTCCCTCCCACCCTCCGCAGTGAAAGTGAGAAGTGTATGTCACACAAAATAATCTCATTGATCCAATTATTTTAGTTTTAGATGAATAAAAGAATATAAAATAAAAATCTTACTAAAACCAATTATTTTAGTTTTAGATGAATAAAAAAATCATCTTACATAAAACATTCTATCCTTTATATAAATTATATAATCTAAAACAATTAAACTAAGGTTGAAAACACACTGTTCCTTAAAAGTGTAAATGAAATCCTTATAAAATAAATAGCTTACTAAAACCAATTATTTTAGTTTTAGATAAACAAAAGAATAAAAAATCGTCTTACATTTTAGAGAGAGTTGAAGAAGTGGCTCCTAACACATCATTGTCCATGGATGTCCACAAAAAATGCAATGTATGAAACGGAGTCACAGCTCCATCTGTTGGTTAGAATGAGCTATTTTGAATGAGCCATTTTGAACGAGACATTTGAATGCTGTGTTAAAAAGTTTAAAAATGTTTTAAAGTTGTAATAATGTTTTTTAAAATCAATGAATTATTAAAAGTTGAAATACAAAAAGACTTTCTTCCTGAATGACCTCACACCGTCTCAAAACATAGGGAGTCGCCCGCGTCTGTCAGCAGCAAGAGGAGGGCGCGCGCTCGTCTATGCGCGCCCCCCTATTCTTGCGAGCTCTGATATCTGAAACAGGATCCCCCATCCACATTCCTGAGCACGGTGAAAGTGAGAATAATGGTTTATATTTCACACAATAATATAAAATAAATATCTTACTAAAAAAAATCTACTGAAACCAATTATTTTAGGTTTAGATGAATAAATAAAATTAATCTTACATGTTTAGAAACTTACAACTCTTGAACTTACATGTTCAAGAAGGTCTTAAGAGAGTTAACATAAATCACAGAGTTGGTTCTCTCTCACACTCAGAGGAGTGTATTCAGTGATGGGATGAGACATTGTGAATGTTGTGTTGAATTTACTTCATAGTAAAATCTTAAAAGTTTAAATGATATCTTTTAAAAATAAAAAATGTTTTAAATAAATGATTAAAAGTCTTAATAAAAACAAATATTCTACAACAATGGTCTGTGGAAAAATTCGACTTGAACTTAAAGTATATATTTTTTTATTTATCATGGGTATGTAAAATAATTTGAAGCGTCACAAGTCATCTCACGCCTGTGAAATGTTCAATAATTTCTTAAGTTGTATCTGTGAGAAAATGACAACAACATAGGTCTATCTTCAGAGAGAGCAACCATGAGAACATTTAGAGACTGTCCCACTGATAGGCTGCTTATAAGGTCCTTCCGATCAGCGCTGAGAAAGAAGTTACTTGACCATAATGATAGCTTCAGGATATCGGGTGACAGGCCGAGCCTCTGTGCATCGTGTCAGAGCGTATGTCACGTTAGTCTGCTAACGCCTTTCCATACTAAATTCATTTCAAAGCATAACCTTAAAAGTTTACATTAGATATTTTAAAATTAAAAGACTGTTTAAATCTTTAAAGTTTCAATACATTCATATCTTCTATTTATATTTTAGAAGATTACTGTAATGATTTTGTTTAACGGTGACCTAAAGTATAATTGTTATTAAACAATGTCTGTTCAAAAACTTTAGATTGTTGAAAAACTGTACTTAGTCGTCTTATATCTCATTTATATGAAAAGATTCAATCAGCATTTTTTGTCCATGCGGGGGTTTCAATTTTTATGGTGGGGGCTTTCCATAGCTATAATGATGTTTGTACCATAACTGCATATTCTATCATGTACACCTAAACACAGAAAACGTCTCGGGTTACGACTGTAACCCTTGTTCCCTGAGAAAGGGAACGAGAACTGCGTCGAATGACACTTTGGGGGGGGGAACGCCCCTCAGCGTAGCGCCTCTGAAGTATGAATGAAACTAAACCGATCCTGATTGGTGTTGCGTCATGATGTAATGTGTGACGGCATATGCGGAAGCTACAAAAGGACGCCGGCACACAACAGAGATAGCTTCTGTGATGAAACAAGCGCTCCCAGGCAGGGGGAGGCGTGGCGAAGGGACGCAGTTCTCGTTCCCTTTCTCAGGGAACAAGGGTTACAGTCGTAACCCGAGACGTTCCCTTTCGAGGGAACTCGAACTGCGTCGAATGACACTTTGGGGGAACGAGTACCCACTATGCCACAACGAGCCCTGCTTGTCCTAGTGTGAAGCTGCGCACAGGCACTCTTAGGACGAGAGCACAAGGGTGCCAGGTGTAGATGTAATGTCCAGGCTGTAAAATCTAATAAAAGTGTGAGGGGTGGCCCATCCTGCTGCATCGCAGACTTCTTGGATCGGGGCCCCTGAGAGGAGGGCTCTAGAGGACGCCATGCCTCTGGTAGAGTGAGCCCTCACGGCCAGAAGTGAAGGCAAATTGCGCACCTGGTAGGCCATAGATATAGCATGGACAATCCAGTTGCTAATGGTCTGTTTAGAAGCAGGAAGCCCTTTCTTGGGCGACCCGAAACACACTAACAACTGGTCTGACTTCCGCCATGAGGAGGACCTCTGGATATATATTCTGAGCGCTCTGACAGGGCAGAGCAGGTGAAGTCTCTCCTCATCCGCCGCCATGTGAGGTGGAGGATGAAAAAGCCTGCAGAACCGTAGGCCGTGCCACATTAGATGGCACCTTGGGCAAATAGCCCGGCCTAGGATGTAGGATGGCCTTGATGTTGCCTGGAGCAAACTCCAGGCACCCGTTAGATATAGAGAGCGCCTGAAGATCTCCTACCCTCCTCAGAGAAGTAATGGCCAACAAAAAAAACACCTTTAGGGAAAGGTTCTTGGCCTCAGCTGACTCCAGTGGTTCGAAGGGGGCCTCAACCAACCCTTCGAGAACCACCACTAGGTCCCAAGTGGGAACCCTAGTACGAGTCGCAGGTCTCATCCTCCAAGCCCCACGGAGGAAACGTACGACCAACTGCTGTCTCCCCAGAGGCCCATCACTCAGAGGAGCGTGGAAAGCCGAAATGGCAGCCACGTACACCTTGAGAGTGGACGGGGTAAGACCAGCCGAGAAGCGATCTTGGAGGAACTCCAGCACTGAAGCCACTGGGCAGTTAACTGGGTCCACCTCACACTCTCTGCACCATACGGTGAAAACATTCCATTTTAGGCCGTACAATTTCCTCGTGGAGGCAGCTCTAGAGCTGAGTATGGTCTCCACTACTCCTGCTGACAGGCCGGCCTCTCGGTACTGTGCCCCCTCAGGGGCCAGACCCACAATTTCCATAATTCGGGCCGAGGGTGAAATATTGAGCCCTCTGCCTGTGTCAGCAGGTCCCTCCTGATGGGAAGCTCCCATGGAGGGCCGTCCAGGAGTAATATTATGTCTGAGAACCATACTTGGGCCGGCCACAACGGGGCTACCAATAATAGACTGATCCCGTCGCGACAAACCCTCTCTAGAACTCCCGGGAGCAGAGCTATCGGGGGAAATGCATACAGACACAGCCTCGGCCACGTCTGTACCATGGCATCCAACCCCAGCGGGGCTGGATGTGTGAGGGAGAACCACAGTGGACAGTGAGTCGTCTCTTGAGACGCAAATAGATCCACCTCCACTGGGCCGAACCTCTGACATATTAGCTCCACCACCTCGGGATGGAGTCTCCATTCCCCAGGCCTCAGCCCCTGCCTCGACAGGACGTCTGCTCCCTGATTCTGATTCCCTGGGATGTATGTTGCTCTGAGAGACAACAATTTCCCCTGGGACCACAGGAGGATCTGATGCGCCAGTCTGCATAGAGGGCGAGACCTCAGACCCCCTTGATGGTTTATATAGGCCACCACCGACATATTGTCCGACCTCACAAGGACGTGATGACCCTTGAGGTCCGGCAGGAAGCTCCTCAGAGCTCGGAACACAGCCAACATTTCCAGGCAGTTTATATGCCAGGAAGAATGATGGTCCTGCCATAAACCTCTCATAAAGCGACCGTCCATGACCGCGCCCCAGCCCGTGAGGGAGGCGTCTGTCGAAACGGCTTTGCGGCAACATGACGCTCCCAGCACGGGACCTTGGGACAGAAACCAAGCTTTCTTCCACATAGATAGGGAACGAAGGCATCTGCGTGTAACCCTGATCATGCGAAATGGGTTTCCCCTCGGGGAGAACCCCTTGGTTTTCAACCACCACTGCAGGGGTCTCATGTGCAGGAGACCGAATGGAATGATATTGGATGCTGCTGCCATGAGACCTAACACTCTCTGAAAATGTTTTACAGTGATGGCCTGGCCTAACTTTATCCTGGTCACCGTGGCCAGGATGGATTCGATCCGTGCAGGAGACAATTGTGCCCGCATGGTGACCGAATCTCACACCACTCCCAGGAACGTGGTTCTCTGGGCTGGTGCCAGCACACTCTTTTTCGTGTTAAGTCTCAACCCCAGGCTCTGGATGTGGGCAAGGACGACATCTCGATGCCGAACTGCCAGCTCTTGTGACTGGGCCAAGATCAGCCAGTCATCGATATAATTGAGGACCCTGATACCCTGAAGCCTCAGCGGTGCTAGAGCTGCATCCATACATTTTGTAAATGTGCGAGGGGAGAGAGCTAGGCCGAACGGAAGAACCCGATATTGGTACGCTTCGCCCCCGAAAGCGAACCTCAGGAACCTCCTGTGAGATTGAAGGATGGAAATGTGGAAGTATGCGTCCTTCAGATCTATCGTGACAAACCAATTCTCGGATTGAATTTGGTTCACGATGATGGGAATAGTGAGCATCTTGAACCTGAATCTCCTCAGAGACCGATTCAAGTGCCTGAGATCTATTATTGGACGCAACCCCCCATCCTTCTTGGGAACTATGAAGTAGCGGCTGTAAAACCCGGACTCCCTGTCTGGAGGAGGAATACGTTCTATAGCCTCTTTTACCAGCAGAGAGTTTACTTCTTGTTCCAATACCCGACTCTGCTCTGGGTCGACTACAGTCCAGACCACCCCGTTGAACTTTGGTGGGCGGGAACCAAACTGTAGTCTGTACCCCTTTTTTTTTTTTTTTTTAAGTATTTTTATTAAGATTTTACATTTTACAAAAAAGAAAACAAAATACATTAAGATGTATACAACTCAATGAATGATGATATTAGCAGAAACAACATATATAATTATTAATATCATCCACTATTAATAATGACAATATATATAATGATAAATAAAAAATAAATAAATAATACAAAAATAATAATAAGGCAATCAGGGCGTATATCGTTTCAGTAAGAAAACAAGCACGAATTCAGTAGAGGGCAGAACAGACAGCATACAATGTCCTACATTACTGGTCAGGTTTAGCGTTAAGTTGGGCAAGATGATCCAGAAATGGTTGCCATATATTGTAAAATTTATCAAGGTTACCAATAACACCATACCGCACTCTCTCCATGTGGAGTACTCCAGTGAGGCAAGCCAACCAGGTCTTAAACTGAGGAACAGTATCCAATTTCCAGAGTCTTAGAATGATGCTTTTAGCAATAATCATTCCATAAATAATAGTGCTTTGTACGGAGACAGTATGGACTGACAAAGAAACAGAATATCCAAATAATGCAATCTCTGGATCAGGGTTAAACACAAAACCATACATGTCAGAGAACCACTTAAAAATGCTACACCAAAACTCGTAAAGCTTCGGGCATGTCCAAAAGAGATGGGTAAGAGTGCCCTCTGCAGATTTACACCGGTCACATGTAGGAGAAACAGTGGGAAAAATTCTATGTAATTTCGATTTTGAATAGTGCAATCTATGCATCACCTTAAATTGAATTAACTGATGTCTGGAATTAATAGAACAAGACCGGACCCTGCTAAGGCTCTCCTCCCACTCTTCAGCTCCAATCTGTATACCCAATTCCTCCTCCCAAGCATTTTTTAAAGAGCGTGTAGAATAACTCATTTCTTCAGAAAACACAGAAACAAAATCTGAAATCAAATGTTTGGAATCAGGGGAGCCCAACAGCAGTCTAAAAATCCTCCTTTCCTCAGGCAGAGATTCAAAATTAGGCATTGCATGGCGCACATAATTCCTAATCTGTAAGTGTCGAAAAAAGTGTGTTGTGGGTAGTGAAAATTTATCTTTTAATTGCGAAAAAGAAGCAAAATGTTTGTTAATATATAAATCCTCCAAAGTAACAATACCATTCAGCCTCCATATGTTGAATGTTGCATCTGATAGAGAGGGGGTAAATGCATGATTTCGATATACTGGGGCAAAAATAGCAGTGTCAGGTAACCTGCATACCTTTTTAATTTGGCGCCATATTTTCAAACAGTTTGAAACAATGAAATTATCCACCTTAACAGATGTGGGTAATACAGGGTTGGAAAAGAGAAGTGCTGGAAGTGAACTATTTTTAACACCATTTTTTTCAATGGCTACCCAGGGGGGAGTGTCAATAGAAATTTCTGTTTTATAATCCCCCTGCCAATAAACAAGCGCCCTTGCATTCGCTGCCCAATAATAATGCAAAAAGCAAGGCAACCCTAGCCCACCTTTAATCCTTGGTTTCTGTAAATGTGTTTTTGATATTCTGTGAGCTTTAAAACCCCAGATAAAAGGCAAGATTATTGAATCTAATGTTTTAAAAAAAGACTTTGTCAGAAAAATAGGAATGTTTTGAAAAAGATACAAGAATCTAGGCAGAGAGACCATTTTAACAGCGTTTATACGGCCTATCATAGAAAGAGGAAGAGTTCTCCATTTGCTAATGTTTATCTTTAAATCCTCTAATTTCTGAAGAAAATTCAACTTAAAAATGAATTTGGGGTTTTTGGGCAAAACGACTCCGAGATACTTAAGTCTGTCTGTAATTTTGAATGGGAGATTTTGTAGGAATTCAGTAGCAAGATCAGCATTTAAAGACATGAATTCACTCTTCTGCCAATTAATGGTATATCCAGAGACTTTACCAAAAGATTCTATAAGATCTAACAGCAAAGGGACAGACTGCTCAGGATTTGACAGAAAGAGAACAACATCATCTGCATATAAGGAGATTTGATGATCTACATTTCCCAGTTTTATAGGCTCAATAGATGGATGGTTTCTAATACTGATCGCAAGGGGTTCTATCGCAATTGCAAAGAGTAAAGGGCTGAGGGGACACCCCTGACGTGTTCCTCGATGTAATAAAAAGGATTTTGACTTTTCTTGATTTGTGAGTACGGACGAGGTTGGGTGAGCATATAATGTTTTAATCCATGACACAAAACGACTACCAAACCCACATTCCTCCATAACTTTCACCATATAGGGCCACTCCACCTGATCAAAAGCCTTTTCTGCATCTAAGCACAAAGCAGCCACTTTAGAGCCTTTTTTTATATTTATGGTATATTATGTTTATTAATCTTCTAACATTAAAAAATGAAAATCTATTAGGAACAAAACCAGTTTGATCCATATGTATAATGGAGGAAATGTATTTATTTAACCTATTAGCTAATAATTTTGTAAAAATTTTCATGTCAGAATTTAGTAATGCAATAGGGCGATAAGATGAGGGCTCAGTCTCATCCCTACCTTCTTTTAATATTAGTGAGATATTAGCATCGTATAATGTGTCAGGGAATTTTTGAGTTTCAAGAGAATGAGTGAACATCCTCAGTAAAAGGGGAGCCAGCTTTCCAGAATATTTTTTATATAATTCAATGCCGAAACCGTCTGGCCCCGCCACCTTGCCGTTAGGGAAAGATTTTATAGAATCAACAATCTCTGAAATAGTAATTTCAGAGTTTAAAGCCTCACGAGCAACATCACTTAATTTAGGAAGATTCAAGTGTCCTAGCCAATTAGAAATGTCCCCTTTTGCTTTTGACGTATATAAATGTTCATAATATTCTCTAAAGCGATCATTTATACTTTTAGGATCCACGAGCATGTCTCCTGCTTTTGATTTGATTTTGTGTATGGCTTTATTTGCTTGTAAACCCCTCAGCTGTCGCGCCAGCAATTTATGGGGCTTATCCCCCAACTCAAAATATTTTTGTCTTATCCTCAACAATTGATCCCATACCTGTCCTGATATAATAGTATTGTATTCATATTTTAATTTAAGAATATTCTGCAAAGTGGAGGGGCTAGAGGAGATTCTATAGGAGGGTTCCAATTGAGATAATTCCTCTTCTATTTCTGCAAGACGTCTACGTTTGGCTCGTCTGGCTGAAGATTCAAAAGAGATAATATGTCCTCTAATCACAGCTTTAAAAGATTCCCATAAAGTGGAGTCGGTGACTTCAGAATTATCATTAATATCTAG
Organism: Abramis brama; assembly: GCF_963993115.1. NCBI lineage: Eukaryota > Metazoa > Chordata > Actinopteri > Cypriniformes > Leuciscidae > Abramis > Abramis brama. The sequence goes on along the minus strand of NC_139984.1, from coordinate 323,179 downwards.
AAAATCTGAGATTTTTTCAGAAATAAATTGGCAAAATGATACATCAGAAAGTAGAGAAGGATGAAAACGCCAACAATGTGGTTTAATCATTTGGCCAAGATCCAGAACCACTGAAGTTGGAGAATGGTCAGAAATTAAGATGTTGTGATAGTCTGAGGAGATCACATTTGATATAAGTTTTGAGTCAAGTAAAAAATAATCTATTCTAGAAAAAGACTTGTGCCTCTGAGAAAAAAATGAATAATCTCTACCTGTGGGGTGTATCAGTCTCCATATGTCAACTAGATTCATAGAGGAAATGAGGTTATTCAAAACTGTGGAGGCAGAAGGTAACTGGCTTACTTGGGCTGACCTGTCCAAAACATTATCAAGCACACAGTTAAAATCACCACCTACAATAACATGTGAATCAGTAGAGTCAGACAATAAATTAAATATTTTAGTAAAGAAGGTGGGGTCATCAAAGTTAGGCCCATATACATTAAGAAGTGTAACATGAAACGAATAAATGTAACCAGTTACCAAAATATATCTACCGTTTGGATCACTCAAAGTAGAAACATGTCTGAAAGGAACTGTTTTACGGATTAAAATTGCAACTCCTCTTGCCTTGCTAGAGAACGTGGACTGAAAGATATGGCCAACCCAGCTGCATTTAAGCATTTTCTCCCTCGTAGGCCTAATATGGGTCTCCTGCAAGTACATCACATCAGCGGACAGAGATTTCAAATGTGAAAATATTTTAGCACGCTTGATCACATGACCCAGGCCACGCACGTTCCAGCTGGTAAAAGTGATGCCGCTGCCCTTTGAAGATAGACTAGGATTCATAAAAAAGTTGGAAACAAAAAATGCTCAAGCCTGACGCCCTTTTAAAACAAGTATTGGTGAGAATAAAAAGAGAGAAAAAAAGAAGAAAACACAACTCGCGAAAAAGTAACACTACCCCCCCACCCCCGTCCCACTTTCCCAAACAAAGTGAGAACACGCGTCCCAAAAACTCACTGAGGGGTTGCCGGACCATCGGAACAGTGAAACTAAAACTAAAAAGCCCTAACTTCCTCTCCAATTACTTGAAAAAAAATTATGAACAAAGGAAACGGTCAAATGTCATAATGTTAAATGTCCCAGTCTGAGTAACAGTAACTTAGCTGTTAGATAAAAGTCAGGTACCGGAGCATGTTAAGTCAGCATGTAGGTATCGCTTTTCAAGACAGAGTCTCGATGAATGCCTTAGCTTCCTCGGGCGAGGAAAACACCCTGTCAGTGGACCCATGAGTGACGCGCAGTTTTGCCGGATAAATGAAGCCGCTTCTCACATCAGCTTCTCGGAGATGCTTCCTGACGTCATTGAATGCCTGTCGCTGCTTCATTATATCAGCTGGAAGGTCGGGGAAAATGTGTATCGGCCTGCCCTTGTAGCGCAGAGGAAACTATTGACGAGCCAGTTGAAGTATTTTTTCCTTCATTTGAAAGTAATGAATATGGGCTATCATCACACGTGGCCGCGCGTCTTCTCCAGAAAGTTGCCTCCCGAGACGATGAGCTCGATCCACTTTCAACGGCTCCGAGAAGTTGCTAGCGCCCAGCAGGTCTGGAATAAACTTCGTCAGAAATTCCGTTGGGCGCCCGTTCTCTATCTTCTCAGGTAAGCCGACTATTTTGATGTTTTGCCGTCTTGAGCGAGCCTCCAGATCGATCAATTTCTCTCGGAGTGATTTGTTCTCTGACTGAACTTTAGCGCACGTCTGCTCGACGAGGGAAAGTCGGCGGTCATAATCAGCAGTAGCATTTTCTACCTCCTTAATTCTGTCCCCGAGGCACACTAAAGATGCTTGAGTGGACGCCAAAGATGCTTCCAGAAGATCAAATCGATCAGTCATCGTTTTGCTCATATTCTGTATTGCAAACAGAACACTAGTAGATTCTGCGTCAGCTTCTCCACTCGACCCCGGGGATGCCGCGGCCAGCTCCGCCATCTTCGACTGCGACTGAACAGGAGATTCATTCAATGCTTTTTCCAACTTCTTTCCCCTTTCAGCTTTTGGCTTAGTCATTATACAGCTCTTCAATAAAAGCAATTATAAAGTAATGCCGGTAGAAAAAACCCCAGAATTTTCTAAGAATGACCAAGTAATTCAAAATAAGGAGAGGAGCTCAGCAGAACACGTCTACTCCATGCGGTACTCCATAGCGCCCCCCCGTCTGTACCCCTTTTGAATGGTGCGCAGAGCCCAAGGAGAAATATTCGTGAGATTTTTCCATGCATCGAAATACTCTACTAAGGGAACCAGCCTCTCGAGGCTGGCTTCGGGTATTAATCGGGATTCGTTCTCGGCTCCCTGAAGCGGATCTCCGGCAGGGTTCGACCGAAAACGATTCTCGATATGCGGACGCGAATGCTGCCTGGCCGCAAGCCTGTGGGGCGGACAGTGCAGGGCGCGTTCGCTGGAAACCGATGCGTCCCGAAGCGCACTTGACGGCGGGAAGTCGACACGGGCTCCGCGGAGGAGGCGACCTCGATCGCTCCCCCACGGGTGGGGCCGCCCGCAGAGGACCTAGGCTGGCTAGGACCTCTTTGTTGAAGCCTTTTTCGCCTTAGGCTGAGGCTTCGGCTGAGAGCGTCGTCTATGCCCCCATGCTGTTTGAGGGGGGGCTCTAGAAGCGACGCTCTCCTTTTGCGCCTGTCTGTAGGCGGAGGAGCTGGTGGATGGCTGCGGCTGCCCACTGGGGGCAGGCTTCTTAGGCTTGGAGCGGCGAGGGAGATATTGCCTGAAGGCTGCAGACTGTTTCTTCGCCTCCTGAAACCTGTCGACAACGATGTTAACTGAGTCGCCGAACAGGCCAGAAGGCGAAATCGGGGCATCAAGGAGGAAAGCCCTGTCCTTCTCCTTGATGCCCGACAGATTTAACCATAGGTGCCTCTCCGAGACCACCATTGCCGCCATGGAACGGCCGATAGCGTGGGCCGTCTCCTTGGTGACTCGGAGAGACAAATCTGCAGCCTTCCTCAACTCCGCAATATCTTCCGGAGTTGGACCCTCGCCCTCATCAATGTCCTTAAGAAGGTCGGCCTGGTACGCCTGAAGTACTGCCATTGTATGCAGACTAGCACCAGCCCGACCCGCAGCCATATAAGCCCTGCCCACTAACGATGATGTTTCACGACATGGTTTAGTGGGCAGCACCGGGGTTTTCAGGGATGATGCAGACTCGGGGGCTAAATAGGTGGCAAGCGGCTGTTCCACCCGAGGCATCATCCCATAACCGTTCTCTCGCCCCCCCAAAATATTACTATAATTTAAAACAGGGGGGTTGGACACGGGAGATGAGTGTGGCTTGTTCCACGATTTAGTGAACGGCAAACCCCGATGATGAGGTTGCTCTCTGTGCTGCAGGAAACGCTCGTCCAACTTGCTTTTAATAAGCGTTTCCTGCCTCTCATGTGGCCAACTGATATTAAGACGGGCCACTGCACGAGAGACAACCTCCACCAGCTCCTCATATGCAGGGACATGGGGTGGCGAGTCATCCCCAATATCCCCGCCTTCGATGCTGAGCACGTCTACTTCCTCAGAAGCAGACAGCTCAAGCATCGGGCTCTCCACTCGCACGGAAGAAGCCGCCGAGCGGGCGGGAGAGCATCGGAACTGGCGGATGAATCACGAGAGCGTGCCTCGGCAGTCTCGGGATCCCCCGCCAGATCCATTTGCGAGCCCCATGAAGAGCGTTGCCCCACGGGGCTCGCGAGCCTGGCCATCATCATTGAAGATGGCCAGACGGGAGCGCAGCACACGGATTGTTAATTTTTCACAATCCTCGCAAGCAGCCCCCTCGAGAGCTGCCCGCGCGTGCTGCGCTCCCAAACAGTGTACACACAGTTGGTGTGTGTCCCCACCCGTGATATAACGAGGGCAGGGATGCACACACCTCCTGTAACTGCTTTTACTCGCCATTTCGCTTATATATATATGTGTGCTTTGTGACTGATAGACAAACAACACCAAATAAGACATACAAGAGACAGAGAGCGCTTGCTGAAGAACAGAAAGCTATCTCTGTTGTGTGCCGGCGTCCTTTTGTAGCTTCCGCATATGCCGTCACACATTACGTCATGACGCAACACCAATCAGGATCGGTTTAGTTTCATTCATACTTCAGAGGCGCTACGCTGAGGGGCGTTCCCCCCCCCAAAGTGTCATTCGACGCAGTTCGAGTTCCCTCGAAAGGGAACTACATTTGTACATTTTCAAAAAATGAAATAAATAAGTAAATCATTTAATATCATTTTGCGCGCACACACACGGTTCTAAAAAATAAACTAATTTCTATTTTAAATTAAATTATTAATAATATATATATATATATATACATATAACCAATAAATAATAACATATACTACTAAAATGTAAACAAAGTTTTAGCTAAATAAATAAGTATATAAATAAAAACACCTTACATTCCTGAGGTGAGAAAGGGGTTTCCTATTATCAGACTAACTGAAGTTGAAAAACATTCTATTCTTTAAAAGTATATAAATTAATTGTTTATAATATAAAATCACAGAGTGGTTCTCTCTAACATAATGATTTTTGTACCGTAACTGCATATTCGATCATGCACCCTAAACATGTACACACATGATACTTCGATCATGTACACCATCACAGAAAACTACATTTTTTTAAAATGAAATAAATAATTTAATAAAATGTAAACAAAGTTTTAGCTAAATAAAAACACCTTACATTTCCAGAGAGGCGAAGTAGTTCTTTATGCAATGATAATAACAATCCAAAAAAGCAAATAGTTTAAGTTGTTCTATAACAGCCCCAGATCCTCCCGGTGATAAACTACAGTGTGAACTGAAGCTTCAGGATATAAGGCGACATACCAGATGAGTCTCGGGGGGACAATGTCACAGTAAATCTAGTCTGCATTTCAGAGCATACTACATCCAGAGTTTATACTAAATTCATTTAAAAGCATAACCTTAAAAGTTTAAATCAAATCTTTAAAGTTTTATTAAAACCATATCTTCTATTTATCTTCTTAGAAGACTTAGGTATTATTGTTACTAAACAGCGTCTGTTCAAAAACGTTAGATGGTTGAAAAACTGTACTTAGACGTCTTAGATCTTTTGTCCATACAACATGTTTGTCACAATGTTTTGTTGTTGTATTGTTTTTAAGAAATCCGAGGACTCCACATTGCTCTTATTTAGACTAAGTTGTATCATTTGGAAAATCACCACACATTTTTTCAGAGACGCAATGTGTGATAAGTAAAGTTGGTCTTGAGCGAATATTTAATTTTACTCGTCTTAATTCAAAGCTTAAGTATAAGATCGTATAAGATCATTTTTACTTGTATCTCCCGAACTATCCTTAATCAGTGTGGAAACACACAGGGGTGAGAATATACTATCGGTTATCTACTCAAAATATATGTAGAAGTTTCAAATGTTAGCATTTGTTGATGGTGGTCGCATGAACAGACTTTGGGGAGAGCTATAGCAGGAAGCATGCCCTTTGACCTCCTCGATTTTGGAGGCTTTTTGTTAAAGACCCTACAAGTTAGTCCTCCCAAAAAAATTTCTCCCATCTAGCGGTGAAATTCTATTTTGCATTTAAACGAATAGTGCTCTCTAGCGCCTCGCTTTTTCAAATGCGTGTTGCAAATGCGGTAGCCGTTATGTGTCAAGAATCTATGACAACATGTCTTCCAATAGCACATCATCGAGTTTAACTATACATGTTCTACCGTTATGCTGCCTATATAATGATTTACACAACCAAGCAATATGAAAAAAGCTTGTCATTTAGACCGTAACTTTGACTTACCTGTCGAGAAGAAAGCAGGCAACTTCCCTTTCAAAGTCTTTCTCCTTCATTAGCTCTTTCCACCTGGGAAAAGCTATCCCGATATTTATTTACATCCCGATAAATACATTTTTTTGCTTTTTGACCACGAGGATTCCTTCTCTTGTGGCTCGGTCTAGCGGTTAGGATTCCTGGTTTTCACCCAGGCGGCCCGGGTTCAACTCCCGGTATGGGAAGACATTTTTTTTTTATATTGCCAATAAAATTCAAGTTATTCAAGTTCATCAATAATCATTTTTAGTCTTAGAGGCCTACACAAACTGCAGAAACAAGCAGAAGATATGTAAAAACGATACTTGGTTACTCACGTAACCTCGGTTCTCTCTAGAGAGGGAACGAGTATTGCGTAAGCTTGCTTACGCTGCGGGAAAGTCTTCTTTTCTCGAGATACTGAAGCCAAAAATTATCCTAATTTCATATTTTGTCAACGCAGTGCAGCTGCGGGCAGCTGAGCTAGAGCGGCATACTGCACGCTCATTGGCTGCCGCGCGGCAACTGCGTAAGACTACCAGTGAGCCTGGCGTGACGTCACGCCCAATGAGGGCGCGCGCGCCCTCGCGCGTCACAGCCCGCCAGAATGGGCGGCGTCAGAGCGTATATAAGGAAGGCTCGTAGGCTATATTCTCTGTTTTCTGTCGAATGAAGCGACACGAGCTATAGGCTTTAAGCACGGCAGGGAACGCAATACTCGTTCCCTCTCTAGAGAGAACCGAGGTTACGTGAGTAACCAAGTATCGTTCTCTTACGAGAGGTTCTCTCGTATTGCGTAAGCTTGCTTACGCTGCGGGAACCCCTTGTCCACGCCGTGCGCGCCTAACGATCACATATGACTCTTTATGAAAAGCATAGAGGTGAAATGACAGGTGGCCAGCGGTGCGGGCCAACACATGTTCATAAGCACACCCAGGGAACACAAGAACGGTACGGCCGGTCTATGCATACTGTTACCCTGAGCGTGCAGCTCAACAGACAAGCTAATCGATAATACAGCCTGCGCACATGAGCAGGACATGAACACGGCTAGACTGACAGAAGTTTAGCCTGCAGGGCGGGAACTTCCAGGTTATAAAACCTAACAAATGTAGAGGGGGACGCCCAGCCCACCGCCATACAAATGTCATGAATGGAAATCCCGCTGGACCATGCCCACGATGAGGCCATGCCTCTGGTGGAATGAGCCCGTATGCCCAACGGGCATTGCAGGTCTTTTGACGCATATGCAGCTGCAATAGCATCCACTATCCATCTAGATAGCGTCTGTTTCGAGGCGGCGCGACCCTTAGCGCGCCCTCCAAACGAGACGAAAAGCTGCTCTGAGAGCCTGGAGGCTGCAGAGCGCATGACATAACACCTTAACGCCCTGACCGGGCAAAGGCGGTTAACACCCTCCTCGCTGCCGGATGACGGCAGGGCCGATAGGGTAATGACTTGAGCCCTAAAGGGAGTACCTAACACTTTGGGGACATAACCGTGCTTCGGTTTGAGAATGGCTAACGAGTCGTTAGGTCCAAACTCGAGGCACGACGCGCTGACGGACAGCGCATGCAAATCACCCACTCGTTTGACTGAAGCCAGAGCTAGCAGAAAAACGGTTTTAAGCGTCAAGTATTTCAACTCCACAGAGTCCAAAGGCTCGAAGGGATGCACTTTTAGGGACTCTAGGACCAGAGACAGGTCCCAAATAGGGACTGACGGGGGCCGAGGAGGGTTCATCCTCCTGGCCCCGCGCAGAAAGCGGGTAATGAGTTCGTTCCTGCCCAGCGAGCGGCCGCGCGCCGAATCGGCGAACGCTGCTATGGCCGCGACGTACACTTTGAGCGTGGAGGGGGACCTGCCCGCGTCCAACATCTCTTGGAGAAAGTTTAATACCTGTGGAACTCCACAGGACTGAGCATTAGAACCCTTTTCCACACACCATTTGCTAAACACCGACCATTTAGACGCATAGAGCCGCCTCGTCGAGGGGGCTCTGGACTGCGTGATCGTGTTAATTACCCCTTCTGGCAGATCAACGAATATCCATTGATTTCCCACGCATGCAGAGACCAGTGCTCTGGATGGGGATGCAGAATCGATCCTCGGGCTTGAGAGAGAAGATCTCTCCTCACCGGAATCGGCCATGGGGCTGTGTCTGCCAGCCTCATTAGCTCGGGAAACCACGGTTGGTTTTCCCAGCGCGGAGCTATGAGGAGCACTGCGCAGTCCGCCTCCCTGATCCTCGCTAGCACTTGAGGCAGCATCGAGATCGGTGGGAACGCATACAGCGGAACGCTGGGCCATGTCTGGGCCAGCGCGTCCTCGTGTTTTGAGAAAAACCTCTGGCACTGAGCGTTCTCGCTCGCGGCGAAGAGGTCGATCTCCGCTTCGCCGAAACGACGCCAAAGCGATTGGACCGTCTGGCGGTGTAGAGACCATTCCCCTGGGGGAACGTTGTCCCTGGACAGTCTGTCCGGGCCGTCGTTCAGACGACCGGGTACATGAGCTGCCCTTAGGGAGCGCAGCGGTCCCTGAGCCCAGGATAGGAGGCGCTCTGTGAGCGCGCACAGGGTTCTGGATCTGATTCCGCCCTGGTGGTTCACGTAAGACACTACTGACATGTTGTCCGAGCGAACTAGCACATGGTGTCCCCGTAGAAGCGGTAGAAAATGCTTCAGCGCTTTCTCGACCGCCAGCATCTCTAGACAGTTTATGTGAAGGCTTTTCTCTGTATTCGACCATGGGTCGCAAATTGGACTGCCCTCGTGAGTCGCTCCCCAACCCATGTTGGACGCGTCTGTCGAGACCACTTTGCGGTGTGCGATGACCCCCATCGTCACTCCCCGCTGATACCATTCGGCCGCCAGCCAGGGCTGCAGGGCTGAGACACAGCGCTGAGTCACTCTGACTGGTGCGCGGCCCGAAAACCATGCATTGCGGGGCACTTCCGACTTTAGCCAGCATTGAAGCGGGCGCATTCGAAGTAAACCCAGCTGCAGGACCGCTGCGGCTGACGCCATATGGCCCAAAAGCCTCTGAGAGGTTTTCAGGGGAAAAACTTTCCCCACTTGAATGGAAGCGGCGAGGTGTCGAACACAACGTGCGCGCTGTGTTGACAATCTGGCCGTCATCGCCGCCGAATCCAGATCTATACCCAGAAAAGTGATAGACTGGCTGGGGGTTAGAGAGCTCTTGACCCAGTTCACGGAAAGACCCAGGCTTTCCAAATGACCGAGAAGCGCTGTCTTGTGAGAAACTAGTTCCTCTGTTGAGTGCGCTATAATGAGCCAATCGTCCAGATAGTTCAGAATTCGCATTCCCTTCGATCTCAGGGGTGCGAGAGCCGCATCCATGCACTTCGTAAATGTACGGGGTGCCAGGGACAGGCCGAACGGCAGGACGGTGTACTGATATACCTGACCGTCGAAGGCGAATCTCAAGAATGGCCTGTGACGGGGTATAATCTGAATCTAAAAATACGCGTCTTTCAGATCGAGAGAGATGAACCAGTCCCCCGGGCGAATCTGCGCGAGCATTTGACTGGTCGTGAGCATTTTGAACGGTCGTTTCATGAGCGCTTTGTTCAAATGTCTCAGATCTAATATAGGTCTGAGCGCTCCGCCTTTCTTGGGTACGAGGAAATAACGGCTGTATAAGCCTGCCTCGGTAACCGGCGGGTGAACTCGTTCTATCGCCCCTTTGTGCAGCAAATTCGCTATTTCTGCGTGAAGCAGATGAGCTGCATCCGCCTTCACCTGAGTCTCGACCCGGGCGCGAAAGCGCGGGGGGCGGCGAGCGAATTGAAGCGAATAGCCCTTTATCACTGTGTTTAGTACCCACTTCGACACTCCCGGGATAGCTTTCCATGCATTCGCACTCATAGCTAGGGGTCGAATCGCCTCCGGTTCCCGCCCGCCGCACAGTGCGGGACAAGGAGCCTGTGGCGGTATGTGCGCGAGTCGCGCAGTGGCAGTGAGGGGAGACGGGGGCTCGCTGATAGCAGCAGCCGGCTGAGTGACGCTGTAAGAGAGCGTTGTGTGTGACGGCTCGCGGCGCGGAAGCGGGGCGGGCTCGTGAGTGTTTACATGAGAGTGTGCGTGCTGTGTAGCGGGCACAGGGCTCTTTATTAACACACAGCCGGTGACGGATTGCTCTGGACCCCGAATGTGTGAGACAGAGCGAGCACTGTGTAGGTGTGAGCACTGGGGCGTGGGCACGTGACCTACAACTAACACTCGAGCGGCCGTAGCGCGCTTTATGTGAGTGCGCTCTGTGGGGTACACAGAGGAGATTGTGCTTGTGTGTAGCAATGAACACTGGGACGTGGGCATGTTTACTACACTCATAACACTGACGGCGTGAGCCGAATGACCAGATTTTACACTCTTTATTTGATTTATCTGGGTTTGTGTGCAGGCGAGAGAGTTGAGAAACTGGCTCGTTGGCTGCGGTGGACACTACTGCAGTAGCCTTTATCAAGGGGACTGGCAGAGGTATACAAGTTAGCTTTGACGGCGGTCCGGCCGCGGCGGGACTCAACCGTCTTTTCCTCTCGACGAGTGCTAGGAGGACTTCGCAGGCTCGGGTTTCAGCGAAACTCTAGGCCGGGGACCCCGCGGGGGTAGCGGCCTGTGCTGGCTGGTGGAGCAGGACCTGAGATCCGTTGCACTGCGCAGGTCGGTCAGGGCAGACTTATTCAGTTCTCCCTCGTTTGGAGAACTTGAAGGACCGCCATTGTGTGCAGGGCTGAGGCGGCTTGCCCAGCGGCGGAGAAAGCGCGGCTGACAAACGCCGAAGTAGTCCTGCAGGCCTTAGACGGGAGGGCAGTCTTTGAACGCCATCTAGCGGATGGGGGGCAAAGATGCGCTGCAACCGCCTGTTCGACCGGTGGGATCCGGTCATACCCCTTCTCCGTGGCTCCATCCACGCGGGAAAGAGCTGATGAAGCCGGAGAGCGGAGTCTGGCCGAAACTGGAGCATTCCACGATTTAGCAAGCTCCTCGTGAAGCTCCGGTAGAAAAGGCGCTGGTCTGGACGCTGGAGCTTGTCGACTGGCGGGCAGGAAGCATCCGTCGAGCCTGTTGGGCGGGGACACCGCTGGCGGAGACCATTCGAGGCCCAGGTGCTCGACTGCCAAAGTGAGGAGGCGGAGAAGCTCGGCGTCCACACTGGCGTGAGTCCTGCTGGACGCTCTGGTGGAAGAGGCGGAGCGGACAGAACCGGACCATCCCTCGCTGTCCGACGCCATTAACGAGCACGTGTCCAGTAGCGCGTTGTCATCCGCATCATCCCCTGAGGCGACGGCATCGAGGGCGAGAGCCGTCGGCTGCGCGTCGGGAAGCGGGGGCGGAGAAGGAGAGAGCGAGGCTCGCGGGAGAGGCTCCGGCGAGGCCCTGGCTCGAGTCTCGGGCTCCGGTGGTCGTTGAGAGCGGCGTTTCTTCTTTCGCGGCCCAACGACGGTTGGAGCAGGCTCTGTGAAGAGGGCGAGTCGAGTCCGCAGGGTCGACATCGGCAGCTCTTCACAGAAGGTGCAGCCGCCCGTGGAAAGCGCGACGGCTGTGTGGTCCCGGCCCAGGCAGAGAGCGCAGATAAGATGGCGGTCTCTGTCGCTGAGTGTAGAGCGGCATGAGCCGCACGTGGTGCGAGGCATTTGCAACAATGCCTCGGCTCTTTTAGATAGTGCTGCGGAAGCAAAACACACAGAAAGAGCTTTTGAAAAGGATATCGCCGGATAGCTGAGCTGGCACGGCAGGCTGAAGGCGGCGAAGATTCGTCCGGCTTCCTCAGGCTGTCCTAAGCTGGCTCGTTAGCTGTTCCTTGCAGGACAACGGCGACGGCTTCCTCTCAGAGTTCAGCGATGCGAGTGCTTCGCTGAAAAGACAGAAATCAGAGAAAGACAGAAATCGCCCTCATTGGGCGTGACGTCACGCCAGGCTCACTGGTAGGCTTAAGCAGTTGCCGCGCGGCAGCCAATGAGCGCGCAGTATGCCGCTCTAGCTCAGCTGCCTGCAGCTGCACTGCGTTGACAAAATATGAAATTAGGATAATTTTTGGCTTCAGTATCTCGAGAAAAGAAGACTTTCCCGCAGCGTAAGCAAGCTTACGCAATACGAGAGAACCTCTCGTAAGAGAACTCATAAATGCTGTTTCAGTACTGAATCATTTTCACAAATACAATTATATTGAATTCAGAAAATTTCACTATGGAATATTTACTTTATCAGAATTTCAATTTAGTATGTCATCATTTAAACTTTTAATCTCATAATTATGACGCATAGTCATAATTTCAACTTTTTAAGTCATAATGTACCATTTTAATGTAATACTTAAAACGGTTTTAAAGGTGCCCTAGAATGTGAAATTGAATTTATCTTGGCATAGTTAAATAACAAGAGTTCAGTACATGGACATGACATACAGTGAGTCTCAAACACCATAGTTTTCTCTTTCTTATTTAGCCCTCTAGGCGCCACGGTCGAGTTTACTCGACAAGATGCGGCACTGAATAAAACGGCCGATTTTGTCAAATAGGGTGTCAAATTTCGTTCGACCTCCCTTCCACTAGATTGCAGACAAGTCATACTTCATCCCAGACTAAAAAAAAAGTCATGCTTCTATACAAAATCTTCGAGCTAGAGCGCATTGAATCAGTGTAAACAAAAGCGGAGCTAGTGTGCGAGTGAGCCATTTTATCAGAGCAATGTTGTCTACGTGCAGCGAGTATTTGCATTAGATTATTATTATTATTATTATTTATGTTATATAAATATAAATATTATATTATTTAATGGCATCAATAAAGCTGATGAAGTGTTGGGTCTTCTATTCGCGGACTCTGAAGATGACGGTGATTCTGAAAGTGAAAGTAGCCCTACACCAAGCACAAACGGTGAAACCTTTGCCCAATGTCAGTGTAGGGAACAATGTTTCCCAGGGTCGGAGTGTTCATCACGAAGTTAGCAGGTGTGTTAGTGTTGTGGGGAACGAGGCGGGATATTTTTACCGCGCTAGCCAGCTTTGTCTTCCGACCGCGTGCCTCTCCGCAATCGCGGCGACAGTAGTGGTGGAGACTTTGTCTAATGCCACTGGGTATGTTAGACGAGGTCGAAGTATTCATAGGACAGTTAGGGGGTAACGTGGAGGCAGGGTGGGGAGTCGCAATGACATTGACAGTAGTCCGAGTTGTGCACACTCGGCGCGTGCGCGAGGCAGATCTGGCCGCGCCCGCGCCGCTCGTGTGTGACACCTGACACGGGGCAGAGGGACTATTATGCATAGTCTATCGCAAGCTGATGGGAATGCCGGCTTTGTGTGTCATATGAATAATATATATGTGCCCCATACATGGAATGAGAGTGCCTACTGTATGTAGTAAATGGAAAATCTCTACAGCAAAAGGCCAACCGCTACATGCATTCGGTTTGTTTCTATCATTTATTAGTAATGATTTACACAGTTTGTTTACTACTTACTATTTACCTGAGCATTCAGTATTGTGCAATATATCACACAGAAGGTGAGGGGCATTTTGGGGGGAACGAAGTGCTGCATTTTATCATTTAAACATGATAACTTTTCATGAAAATTCTATAATCCATGATGGCCGCCACCATATGACGTCATAATATGCTAATTAGATGGGACAATGTTATCCCTACATAAACTTTGGATCATCCTTAATGTTTCTCTAATTTACAGAAAGTCTCTATCTTTTATCACTTTTAAGATATAGCCTTTTGAAATTAAGATGTCAAAATCGAACGGTTTAGAAAAAACCTCTGGCGCCTAAAGGGTTAAATCTCGTTTTTGAAAAACACCCCTGAAAAACAGGCGAATCTCCACATAACACCGACTGTGACGCAACAGTTGGGATCATTAATATGTACGCCTCTAAAAATTTGCATATGCCAGCCCATGCTCAGTGCCAGGCGAAACTGCGCAGCCGAATCATCAGAAGTTCTGCAGGTGAAGAAACAAGCGAGGATCATAGGGAAAATGGCAGATCTATCTATAATCTATCTATAATCGGATACCGCTACAGTTTAATTCGAAGTATTAGTTGCTCTGCCCATTTCACCATGGACTGTTTTTCTAACCTGGAACAATATCAAGCAGCCAGGCTTCTCTCGGCGTCTCATACTGACGAAGGGGGCAATTTCAACTAACGTTATATTCCCGCAAGCGGTAAGTAGTGATTTTATTAACGATAATTTACACTGTGTTATATAGATCCAGCGCGATATATTGTTTTTTCCTCGAGAGACATCGTGGCTTGCAAACGAGCGAACGAAGCATGGCAGTTGCTCAGTGTTTGGATGTACAAATGAACACAAAAATATTTTTTTAGCTCCTTCATCCGAGCCTCGGGAGAACCAGTGGGTTATGTGAATTTCTGATGTGTAATTGTTCAAGTTCAGACAGATAATCTTTCTCTCAAAGTCGTTCAACACTGTTTATGCATCAGTAAATCGCGTTGCAGTGATAAGATCTTCATTCACGCGATCAACAGGCTGTCATCTGCTCAATGCTCATCACTGCAACCTTTTATGTGATGGGAATAGATCTAAATACTTAAACTTCTCATGATTCGTTAATCCAGATAGCTGTAATAGTAAAAACGTATAAAAGCTGTAATAGTAAAAGTTTTCCAGATAGCTCTACATGTAATGCCAGATATTTCATATGCAAGCATGTCAGCCAATCACAGCAGTGTTCAAATCAGGGGATGAAATCAGGCTAGGAAATATGCCTTTTATTTCTAAATTATAACAAATTTTGATCTAAAAAACATACTAACATTATAAGGGCACCCCAGAAAACATTATAAAATAATAAAATAATCCATTCTACGGCACCTTTAAGTCATAATTTGGTTGTTGCACCTGCATGTCCACTAACTCGCTTGTGAGAGTCAGAGTGTGTAAAGTAAACTCTCATTAGTGTTAGTAGAGTATTAGTGGACTGGTAGGGTTAGAATAAGTAATATTAGAATAAAATATCTGTTGGGGGGCATCACAATAAAGAGTTAGCAGATATTAAGCACAGTCTATTTTTTCAGATGTTTAAATGACAACATACCATTTTTCAACCGAGCGAATCTGCACATGAGAGGCCTTCAGAAGTCATAACTTCAGGGGTAGGTCAGTTGTCGAAAACACTGCATGTGTAAAAATCAAATACTGTATTACACTTTTCAAAGTTAGAATAAAAAGTTAAGTGTCACGAAGTCTGACACAAGGCCATTAATTTGTTCTTTTTGCTTATTTCTACAAATATCAACCTGATCAATATGGACTGAATACACGATTAAACAAGATCATTTTTAAGAAAAAAGAAAAAACAGTGATTTGAAATACAACTAAACCATGATAATGTTTAGTTTAGATGTTGATGGCTAAGTTTCAGGCATAGTGCAACCACGCAATGTTAGATTTCTCTAACATCTCACTCACAACGCACAACTTTGTAAATTTGTAAATAAACATTTTCAAACTGTAATTATACCATATTTTATTAATATTATGTTGATTTAAAGTTTTTGTTTGTTATTAACTAATACCTTTATCTTTTAACTAACATCCGACACAATCTGACCCCAACATCTGACCCCAAATAAAACAGATAATGCAATGTTCACAATCTACAGTTAGATATTCTCCTACTTAGTATCTTTGGGTGTATCTGTGGGTGTATTTTGTCACACCATAGTGATGCAAAGTTCCACACCCTATGGACTAACTTTAAAAATATATATATATATATATATATATATATATATACTTATACATAAATATATATATATAACATACACAAATCATTTCTTAACTAAGCAACTGTTTCTTAAATTATCAGACACTCACCACACTGATGTTAACATCACCATATATTGTCTTTTCTACCATGATTGGAGCAACTATTGTCCCACCATTCTTCTGGTCAATTGTGAAGTTAAGCTGATTAGGGTTCTGAATTAATGGCTGTCCGAATGATGTAGAATTATTATTATTAGTATTATTATGCTGTCGTTGTAGATGGTTGTTAGGCTGTTGATTTGTCATGTTTCCAGAATGCGTTTGAACGTCGCCATCTGTTAAAAAAAATTAACAATTAAATACACAACCAAAACCATGTAAACGTTATAGTAAAGCTTATTGAAGATTGAGAAACATATTGACTACTAACAAAGTAAATTATAAATATTTTCCTACGTTTGATATTCTTTTTTCTGATTTTTTTTCACTATGGACTTGATCCTTTTTAATGCTGTTTTCTCTCCATATTTATTCTGTAGTTCCTCTACTGTGTCTTCCAACCTCCCTGTTGTTCTTCTCCAACTGTGTTAACCAAAGACAAACAGTTAGAAGAATAAAATGTATGTACAATAGCAAAAATAAAGTTGGTCATTAGTTGATAGGGTTAGATACACCTGTAGACACATTCATACACAAGTTCAAAGTCAATGAACCGGCTGATGCTGCAGGTGTTAGAGCACATGATGGACGGTGAACAGACGCACAGCAGGTTAAACCAGAGTTAAAACAATAGTCTATGTTAGGACAATAACAATAATAGTCTATGTTAGGACTATGTTCACAGGAGCCGCTGAGAGCGAGTTCCAGCTGATAACGGTCATAAAGTGCGAGATAATGTGCAAGTAGCTAAACTAAACATTTCATATTTGACAGAAATGTTTTGAGAAATGTTAAACAACGACAAAAATAATCAGACAAACTAATCAACTTTTTTCTAATTTCACCATTTTGAACTTAAAATAGGCCTATATAATACATGTGATTTAATGTGAGAGGAGAAGAAACAAATAACAGCCATTTTCATCATATTAGGCATAAGATTAATAATGAATGTGTACATATTGTGAATTAATTTAATAAACATATTTACCTAACATTCATAGCCTTCAGTAAATTAAGGCTAGACAAAGTTCCTTTTTAACTCTGCCCCCTGGTCTAGTTAGAACTTTGGAGCGCTTAAAAGTGTGGGGGCTCAAAAATAACTGTCATTTGGAACTCTTTTATCAAAAAATATGTTGATAATGATTAGTTATGCCAAATGATAGTTTGGCATGTATGGGATTGTGTGTCCATATGCTAGTGAGAGCGAAATACATTCTACAATGATATAAAATATGTCTTCATTAAATGCCTATTTTGTCTATTCTACTAATGTCTATTCTTTAATCCACACATAAATTGTAAGCGCATAATATCACCTGCTCAAGTACTTCTTGATGAGTTTCTTCTGTATTAAACAGCGAATCTTCTCAGTCAGATCGTCGCAAGATCTCAGGAATCCTCTCACACTGCTCGTGTTCACGCACTCCATCGCTGCACTTGTGTGTATGACTCGAACGATTCAAACTTCCATAATGCGCGCCAAAACAGCAGCGCAGAGATGTGAAGCTTTCCTGAGGCCAACCCCCCTACATTCTACACAACAGGGTGGGCTGAACTGTTGTCCTGATAAATATTTCAGGACATCGCACGCTCTAGCTCTACTCTAGCTCTACTAGCCGCGGACTGCTGCGCCACTGCATCATCTCATTGATCAAAGCCCGGTTCAACAGTTTGCCTGACGCCAACCAAGCTTTTGATCCTGGACGACTGTGCCGCAAAGACTCACTCAGGAGATTCCAGGAACATTCCAGGAACGAAAAGCATCTTTCATCATCGAATAGTATTCGAAAAGTTGAAAAAATGGCGACGCAAAACCTAAAGGAGAGCGACGTAGCAACGTAGCCATCCTACAGCTTTCCGCCCCTGCGACAGCCGTAACATCGACCACCACGGCATCCGTTTCATGCCAAATGGAGGAGCGGGTGGGTTACTTAAAGGCACAATATGTAACTTTTTTGCTTTAAATATAGCAAAAATCACTATATCTATGTTATATATTTTTTTTAGTTGTGTATTTACATTATCCCGACTGTTTCCAACAACTTTCAAACCTGGAGAAATTTGTAATTTAATTCGAGAAACGTCCCGTTTCTTTATTTCCGTTTTGTCGCCGCCAATGCCGTCATATCCGCGTTGTCCCTGGTTTCCGCTCGTGCAGCCATGGCAACCAGAGCTATGAACCAGAGCCGTCTGATAGCAACCAAAGCGATTGACGCGGACAACTTTGTAGTTCGCAGTGTCTATTTGCACGCTGTTGTTGTTTCGTTCAAACATTATGGACCATGGCAAGCAGACTTTGGATAAAAAAAGGAGAACTAAAACGAGAATCAATATCAGCGCGGTGTTTTCGAGATGCCGAGAGCTCCCATAGACAGTATATAAACGAGAGCTCCACGTCCGAGACTTCGACCGCTCCTACATGTACTTTATTAAACAGGTGAGCACATTTACATAAAACTAATCAATGTTTTATAGTTCAACAATGATAAAATGTCAGAATATGATCTGTATGTTATTCTAATGTTGATCTAGCTTACTGCTAATGTTAGTCTCATACAGACAGACTGACACATACATTTCAACACATTCAAATGCAGTTTAGTGTGATAGTGTAATGTTAGACCAAGTGAAACAGCGCTGCGTTACCTTACAAGTTTAATTTGTCTAATAAACTGACCTGTGAGTAGTAATTCTGCGTGTAGTTCGGTAGAATGAAATGTCCATATTCCTTTTATATCCGCGGGACTCGCGTCGCGTTTGGAGCTGATAGCTGTCTCTTAGCAATCCCGAACTGCTTCATATCACAGTCATGATAAAAACATTGATGTATTCAGTCATCCATAAACATTATTAGATTGGTCGGCTTGACGTTGACGACAAGATCTATAATTCTTAGCAAATGTTGCGTCATCAATCTACGCCTTTGTTATTGTAAATAGGTTAGCGACCCCTAGTGGCAAAAAATGCCATACTGTGCCTTTAACCCTCTGAGGTCTGAGCTGTTTTCTGGGCCCTGGAGGTGTTCTGACATGCTCTGACATTTCTGGTTATTTCTGTTACTTGTGACATTTTCATGGCTAAAGTCTAATTACACTGTATTCAGCACAAACTCTGCTACGATAATATATCAGCAGCATGTATGTAAAAGTTTGTAGTTTTGAGATAATGACATTTATGCGTGGTTTGTGAAAATACAAAAAAAAAAATTCTCACTGAAATAAGGCCATGAAACCCATACTGATTATTTCTTCACAAGACTTTTGAAAATTGTATCACGTAGCCTAGAATATTTGCTCTAAAACTATGTGAAAATCACCGACTGCTCATTCAGATAAGACAATATATTGATTTAAAAATTTTACGACGTGTTTTGTGTGAAAAAGCTTTATGCGGAGGTCATTAATATGTAAGCTTTTCACACCTGAGAAAGACAAAGTCCCTCCCCTAACGGCCCTATTAGGAGCTATCAGGCCCTATCATTCTGAGCAACCTTGCACAATACTGTAAATGAGGAGATTTAAAAAAGAATGGCTTTTAAATTGTTTGGATTTATTTACAACACAACATAGTCCAAAGATACACACAACAAATGCCAAAAAAGCACTTATTGAAAACAATGATCCAAAGACAGAGACCTTTGTGCCATTCCTAAAAACATTGTACATACCTTTCATTTCCAAGGTGTTTGATTTTCACTTTACCATGTTCATGTTCACTGAAGTCCTCAGTGGCATCTGGGCCCTGAAAAAAAAAAGTGAACATACTGACATCAAGAGAAAGGCCTGCACGATTTTGGGAATAAATTTTAGATTTTTCTGGTTAAAATTGCTTTTTAAAATTCACAGAATACACACACACACACACACAAATGTTTCCAACAATATATAATATAATGAACACCAGGTTTGTTGTGCCTTGTAGGCATAAGCTATGCGCAGTGCTGGATAAAATAACAATAACCTGTAGCAGTATAAATCTTCCAAAAGATTTCAGTAACAACTAAGCTAGAGAAAAATATATTGATTATCATGTTACTTCAAATGTTTCCATTCGTTATGATGATATGAAATGAGATAATAGTAAAAACATGAAGCTGTTTGGTGAAACGCGCTGCAGAATATATGGTGAAACGCGCTGCAAAATATGATACATTCAAACGCGATCGCGCTGCAAAATATGATACATTCAAACGCGATCGTGCTGCAAAATATGATACATTCAAGCGCGATCGCGCTTAAATATAAAACATTATGGTTACCATATACATATCTACGTTTGAGCAGATATCCACAAACACAGTAACAGTAAACACGGGTCTAAATATTATAATATTCACCATATATCTAGCAACAGTTCAACTGCAATGTGAAATTTATGCAACAATAGTAAACTAATATATAAGAATTTCTTACCTTACATCTTTCTTGTCTTCAAATCGCGTTCTTCTTCTTCCTCTGATGTAAATCCAATGTAAGCTCAGGCGCGTCTAAAAGCAGAGACTTGTAAAGTGTTTTGGTGTTTTGTTTTTGAGGTAGGCCTAATGAGCGCGATCGCGTTCCATGTGGAGATTTGCATGTGAATATCTTTTGCGCGAGTGGGCGTGGTAAATTAAAAAAATAATGAGCAAGCGTTTGAGAAGCTGGACATCTTGTTGGTTTTATACAAATTACTTAAACAGAGAATATTTGTTTTCAGTTTGAATCCGATCATTTAAAAGTACACACTTAAATGTTTATAAAGGTATATGGCTCATAAATGTGTGACAAGTATTCGCTGAGTTTTGTTTCAGTTTATAGAAGTGCTCAAGAAAAAAAAGTTCACCGCGACGGAGAGGCAGAACGCACACCCTGTTTATTTTCTTTATTTTACAAAAGCACAATGTTTTGATTTGATTGTAAGTGGACACATACAAAAGTAGAAATATCACAGATTCTTTTTTTATATTTCTTTTTTCTGTATGACCATAAATGACGGAGTAATTTAAGTTTATAGTGCTACAATGTGGAGAAAATCCAGCAAAACACGCCCGCGCGTTTGTTGACCTCAGAGGGTTAAACCTGAATATGTCTCACCAGCGACCTCCGGCTTGCCACAATCCTGTCATGCGTCGGGAACAGAAACGCCTTGACACCTTTCAGAATTGGACTCTTGCTACAGTAACTCCAGCCGAGCTTGCCAAAAGTGGTTTCTACTACCTTGGCCAGGGCGACAGAGTGGCTTGCTTCAGTTGTGGAGGCCAGCTTAGCAACTGGGAACCGGGAGATCGTGCAGTATCAGAGCACCAGAGGCATTACCCCAACTGCCGCTTCGTTCGAGGTGACCGTGCAGATAATGTACCTTTATCTGGTGGCGGCCTTTCCAATGGATCGGCAATGAAACAGTGTGAGGAAAGGTCACTCACATTTGTCTACTGGCCCTCAAGAATAACTGTTCGACCAGACCAATTGGCTAAGGCTGGTTTTTACTATGTTGGTCGTAATGATGACGTGAAGTGCTTTTGTTGTGATGGTGGACTCAGATGTTGGGAGTCTGGTGATGATCCATGGGAAGAACATGCTAAGTGGTTTCCAAGATGTGAATACCTGTTGCAAGAAAAGGGCCAAGAGTTTGTTCATCAGATTCAAGCAAGATTTCCAAGACTATTTGAACAGCTATTGACTAATGGAGACAGCGACTCGAGAGAATTTGTTGATCCACCTGTTGTACACCTGGGTCCTGGAGAAGACCGTTCAGAAGATGCAGTGATGATGAACAATCCTGTGGTGAAGTCTGCTTTAGAGATGGGATTTGAGCGTGGCCTGGTGAAGCAAACCGTTCAGAGCAAAATTATCGCAAGTGGAGAAAATTACAAAACCGTTCAAGAGTTGATGTCTGATTTACTAAGTGCAGAAGATGAGAAGAGAGAGGAGGAGCGAGAAAGTAAGTTTCTTACTTTTCTTAAGAAACATCATCTTGCCATGTCACAGCAGCTAAAAAGTGTGCAGAGCTTAATGGACCATCTTCTAGAGGAGAACGTCATCTCACAGAAAGAGTATGCCATTATTCGTAACTGCACTACAGTCAAGCAGCAGACAGGGCAGCTCATTGAGTTAGTCCTGTCGAAAGGAAATGCAGCAGCAGAGGTCTTCCGCAACTGGATCAAGAAGAATGATGTCTGCCTGCTGAGAGAACTGATGGCCCAGACCAATGAAGCTGCATCACCGAGTCAAGATCTTTCAGACTTGCCTATGGAGGAACAGTTAAGAAGACTTCAAGAGGAGCGCACATGCAAAGTTTGCATGGATAAGGAAGTGAACATTGTCTTCATCCCCTGTGGTCACCTAGTTGTGTGCAAAGAATGTGTGCCTTCTCTGTGCAAGTGCCCCATATGTAGAGGAGCGGTCAAAGGCGCTGTCCGTACTTTCCTATCATAAAGTGAAGATATTCATCATCCAAGTAACAAACAGTTTTTACATTTAACTTGATGCATAAAAACAAAGGAGAAGTTTATTATTTTCACTTGATCCAGTGACAAAATCTGATTAAACATATGCGCGGGTGAATTGTTCACCATAAGTTCTGTAACAAACATTTAGAAAGTAGTTAGGATGTATTTCATTTTTAAGTTAATTTTACCAACAAGATGTTAAAGTTCATAGACCTTTAGAGCATTCCAATGTATTGAGTTAAAATTAAAACGTGATATCCATATCGCATCATTACCGAATTCAGGGGTGTTTAATAACTTCAATAGTTATCAAGCACCAGCTGATTTAAGTTTCTTCAAACAAAAGTAATTTTCTGATAAATCATCATACATGTGTTTTGTTGTATGCACAGATTTTGAGGGTCGCTTATAGAAAGAGGCGTCCTTGTCTTTGTTTCGCGGCATTTTTAAAACATAGAACCAGAGAACAGAGAACCTTGTGCGGCATCTATATCGGCATAAAGGGTTAAAATATAAATTTTAGCGCTATTTAAAAACTAGGACGGTATAATAATATAATGTAAATGTCTCGCGTGAAGATGATGGTTTAAACCATAATTTTATCAATTCATGTGAATACTGTCGTATATGAACAAAGAGAAGACCTAGAGTTCACCAACATTACAGCTAACAGTAGGAAACAGATATCCGGGGGAAAGTGTAAAGAAAACGCCATACAAAACATTACAATCACACCCGACAATACGATAAGTGTTACGCTAGCGATGTTAAACAATTTCAAAACAGGGTGTTTCAGAAGAAATGCAAAGATGGATAAAAAACAACCAAGGTGTCCAAAATGTTACGTGCTAATATTTGCTCTTGTTTCAGAGTCGGTATGCTCCGGTGAAAACTATGTGAACTTTGATGAGGCCGAGAACAATAGCGCTGTTAAACATGCGGTTCAGTATAAACAAGAATCCAACTCTAATGTTGATTGTTAGATATAATAGTTAGATGATTTATCTAACCATTGAAATTTACGATATGTTAAAACATGTTGGCATTATGCAGAATAAAAAGAAGATCATAAAAAGAAGAACAATTATTAAGACACAACATCTGTTTTCTGGATCGGGCCTAAAAGACAGATGCCTAAAAGTATTGGTGGGGCCAGAATAAAAAATGAATCACCCCCACCTTTCACGTAAAAATACCACGTATCAACCGTGATTCATTAGCTTAACCGTTGTTTAGCGACACACACACACACACACAAAATAACTGTGTAATAACAAAATAAGTGTAATAGTTAGACGAGTTTGAAGTGTAATAGGTAACAGAAAAACAGCAATACTCATCTTTGACGTCGATGTTTCGTAAACATAGCAGAAAGATGTTCTAAAATAAATATGATTTAGTCTTAAACACTCTCGTGTAGAAGGACCTATAATGTATAGGATACATTCCTATATGAACATGTTTGACCACGCTCTGAGACTATGTACTTTTTGCAAACTGTACAAAAACAAGATCAATTCAAAAGCTAAAACTGATCACTATAGTGGCTTTTCTGTATTTGTTTTAAATGGCTCATGATGATGCATTTACTTTTAACCCAGTTGACCTCTAGAACTTACTTTTCGTGTTAATACTTTGTGTGATTCGTATTTGTGTGATTGATATCAATTTAGTCAAACAGAAAGACTATCGCTTAAATTATTAATGGCCATTTATTTCTATAAACGGCTCTCAAAGAAAAGTCTTCACCTAAAACACATACAACATGTGAAACAGTGTCGCCTGCTATCTGAACAAGATGACTAAATCTAGCGGAGTAAAAAAAACATCATTTGGAAACTTTTCTTAGCGATTTGGTCTTTTGAATCTTACATGGACATTCCTGTATAAAGATGATGTTTTAAAGTTAGTCCATAGGGTGTGGAACTTTGCATCACTATGGTGTGACAAAATACACCCACAGATACACCCAAAGATACTAAGTAGGAGAATATCTAACTGTAGATTGTGAACATTGCATTATCTGTTTTATTTGGATAAAGGTAAGGTATTAGTTAATAACAAACAAAAACTTTAAATCAACATAATATTAATAAAATATGGTATAATTACAGTTTGAAAATGTTTATTTACAAATTTACAAAGTTGTGCGTTGTGAGTGAGATGTTAGAGAAATCTAACATTGCGTGGTTGCACTATGCCTGAAACTTAGCCATCAACATCTAAACTAAACATTATCATGGTTTAGTTGTATTTCAAATCACTGTTTTTTCTTTTTTCTTAAAAATGATCTTGTTTAATCGTGTATTCAGTCCATATTGATCAGGTTGATATTTGTAGAAATAAGCAAAAAGAACAAATTAATGGCCTTGTGTCAGACTTCGTGACACTTAACTTTTTATTCTAACTTTGAAAAGTGTAATACAGTATTTGATTTTTACACATGCAGTGTTTTCGACAACTGACCTACCCCTGAAGTTATGACTTCTGAAGGCCTCTCATGTGCAGATTCGCTCGGTTGAAAAATGGTATGTTGTCATTTAAACATCTGAAAAAATAGACTGTGCTTAATATCTGCTAACTCTTTATTGTGATGCCCCCCAACAGATATTTTATTCTAATATTACTTATTCTAACCCTACCAGTCCACTAATACTCTACTAACACTAATGAGAGTTTACTTTACACACTCTGACTCTCACAAGCGAGTTAGTGGACATGCAGGTGCAACAACCAAATTATGACTTAAAACCGTTTTAAGTATTACATTAAAATGGTAAATTATGACTTAAAAAGTTGAAATTATCACTATGCGTCATAATTATGAAGCTTTATGGTTTAATGTACCTAAACAACGATCACCAAATTTCTCTTTCATATTGCTCCTCATAACTACTGAAAACTGTAAAAAAAAATCTAACCCAAAGTCCAATTATTATGGACGTAAAGTTAAAAGTGGTGGGTATGACTCGTGACGAAATCTGGTGGGTACGCGTCCCCACCGTCCCCACCGAAATCGACGCCTGTGCTGTTGATACTGTAGCTGTTGAACATAATATATATGTTATACTTTGTAACCTTGTTTTAAAAAAGTGTCATATAAATCAGTCCCCCCAGAAAAACGCAGAGTTTTTTTGTGATTGTTGCGGGCAAAAATCCTTGATTATGCGGCACGTTTTCTTAAAAAATGCGATGGAATATGCGGGATAAAATGCAATTTTATGCGATGAAATTGCGGGAACTTGCAAAAATTGCGGAAACTTGCAAAAACTGCGGTTTGATGAAAAAGAGAAAAAAAAGTGATTCCCCCAACACCAATTACATTAATAGTGTAATAAATGTCTTCATTTTAGTTTGAATGGGAAAGAAGAGGTGTAAGCTATTCACCCTGCTTAGGGGGATGTGATCAAAGCCTGGAGTGGAGCAAAAGCATGTTCCTCTCTCCACTCTAAGCGTTCTGTTATCACTCCGCTCCTGATCCACTCCGGGTTTTCCAGTCCCGCTCACGGAAAAACTGCTCCGTGTTCACTCATTTTTAAGAAAGTTACAGAAAACAACTTCTACAAACAATTTTAATTTGCCAACAGTTAATAATAATTAATAAAAGTGCATGACGTGCAAATCAGATAACAATCAAGTGCAATATAAACATGTTTTGTCAGGGCATCACTCCCGAACCAGCATCAACACTCCATTTTCAACATCTGCTTACCAGGGTTATTATAGTTTAACGATTATAACCTTGCTGCTTACTCATTCACACCACAGACACATCTTTTTGCCTTCTGTGTCTGACGTGATTTAACTTCTCCCCAGTTGTTCCATGAAAACCTGCAAAGCACGGCCTGCGGCGTAAGATATATACGACCGGATTTTTGTGAAATAGGCCTATCGCGGGGTTTGCACAACTTTGCAGCTTTTCAATGATGTCGCGTAAATACGTCACTTCATAACGTTCCCATGGCAACAGGGGAAATGGCTGCGCTTGTGTGAAGTAAACGCAACATTTGTCAACTTTCTGCTAAGATATATGTGACTTTTTGCAACGAAAATGCGGGGATTATGAAATCATGCAAGCCCGCATATTTTGCACGCGGAAATCTGCAATTTATGCGGCGAAAGTGCGGCGTATTTAAAAAAATGCGTCCCCCGCATAAATATGCGGACTTTGGCTGATTATGCATGGAATCATGCGATCGCATAATCGCGTTTTTCTGGAGGGACTGATAAATACTATTATTAGAATTGTTGTAACTGAGTAAAGTTGTAGAGCTGGATGAAAAAAAATACAGCTAGATTCAAATTCAGGTAGTTACAGATGGAAGAAGGATCAGGCAATCAAAGACAAAATCTTGACTGTAATTGTTGGTGTGTTTGAGCGTACAGCCCTGCTATTTAATGTCCTTGAATGAACTACTGACTTGTTGAAACAATTTACTTTGGTAGACAGCAGGAAAAGCATTGTGTGGGAAATCAAAGCAGGCCAACAAGTTGGATGAATAAGGTGTAGAAATTGCTGCGTGCAGGCATTGATGGCTCCTCAAAGGTTGGCATTGGTCTTGATAAATTGCAGTTAAAAATATTTGTAGATGATGATGATCTGAAGCCTTCAGTGTGCAATGTGCTCTCTACTTATTTCTATTTTCCAAAAGGTCTGAATATGTATAGAAGACAAATCTTTGCCTATCCAATGTTTCTCCAAAAAGAGTTCCAGAGTGCTATATTTTTGGCCATTGATGTGACCTGCCGTTTTTGACCATTGGGTGGCGCATATCCCTTTTGTTGTCACACAGCAGAAAAAGGAAGGAAACAGTAGGAAGCAGTGCTGGTAGAATGCATGAAGTGAAGTTGTGACTTAGGATTGGTCACTTGTCTGTTTCTTTGAAGCTGTTGATTTGTCAAACATGCAATGGCAAGTTTCTCATTTACTCCTGATAATAAGTCATCTGAGGTTATTCATTACAGCTACAGTAAACTGTGAAGACCAATTATAGCCATCATGGTTTGCTGTTGAGTAAATGTGCACCTGAGGGTGCTGTTAACACCTGTGCTGAATGCAGAGATGATCTATTCATTAGAGGTGTGAAAGCAACACATCTAAACACACAGGGAATGCACTGATGCAATAGCTGCTGCTCATTATTCAGGGGTCAGTTACATAATATTTTACTTTGATGTATTTTTAAAGTAAATGAAGTGGAACTTTTATTCAACAAGTAGATGTAAAAATCCTCTCGGTTTTACTCAAAGGCCTATATTTTATTCCCACACCTAAGGAAGTTAGAACTCAAGAAATACCGTTATTAAAAGATATGCAAGCATATCACCACAGAATTAAATTGGAGAATTTCTTTGAGGGTAAAAAGAATCAAAAACAAAAAATTCCCTTCACTAGAGCCTCAGACTGGACTCCAGCTTTATCCAGGCTTCCTAATCCCTCCAGGAAGACCAATAGTATCCGATTGTAACAGTGAGACATATTTTACAGCTGAATATATAGAATATTTTTTGAATCCCATATAAACACACACACAGGTGTCTGATGCACATGTAACTCAGTTAGGACAGGTATCTCATGTGAAACCCCTGTAAACACACACACAGGTGTCTGATGAACATGTAACTCAGTTAGGACAGGTATCTCATGTGAAACCCCTGTAAACACACACTGGTGTCTGATGAACATGTAACTCAGTTAGGACAGGTATCTCATGTGAAACCCCTGTAAACACACACTGGTGTCTGATGAACATGTAACTCAGTTAGGACAGGTATCTCATGTGAAACCCCTGTAAACACACACAGGTATCTGATGAACTTGTAACTCAGTTAGGACAGGTATCTCATGTGAAACCCCTGTAAACACACACAGGTATCTGATGAACATGTAACTCAGTTAGGACAGGTATCTCATGTGAAACCCCTGTAAACACACACTGGTGTCTGATGAACATGTAACTCAGTTAGGACAGGTATCTCATGTGAAACCCCTGTAAACACACACAGGTGTCTGATGAACATGTAACTCAGTTAGGACAGGTATCTCATGTGTAACCCCTGTAAACACACACAGGTATCTGATGAACATGTAACTCAGTTAGGACAGGTATCTCATGTGTAACGCCTGTAAAACACACACAGGTATCTGATGCACATGTAACTCAGTTAGGACAGGTATCTCATGTGAAACCCCTGTAAACACACACAGGTGTCTGATGCACATGTAACTCAGTTAGGACAGGTATCTCATGTGAAACCCCTGTAAACACACACACAGGTGTCTGATGAACATGTAACTCAGTTAGGACAGGTATCTCATGTGAAACCCCTGTAAACACACACAGGTATCTGATGAACATGTAACTCAGTTAGGACAGGTATCTCATGTGAAACCCCTGTAAACACACACACAGGTGTCTGATGAACATGTAACTCAGTTAGGACAGGTATCTCATGTGAAACCCCTGTAAACACACACTGGTGTCTGATGAACATGTAACTCAGTTAGGACAGGTATCTCATGTGAAACCCCTGTAAACACACACTGGTGTCTGATGAACATGTAACTCAGTTAGGACAGGTATCTCATGTGAAACCCCTGTAAACACACACAGGTATCTGATGAACTTGTAACTCAGTTAGGACAGGTATCTCATGTGAAACCCCTGTAAACACACACAGGTATCTGATGAACATGTAACTCAGTTAGGACAGGTATCTCATGTGAAACCCCTGTAAACACACACTGGTGTCTGATGAACATGTAACTCAGTTAGGACAGGTATCTCATGTGAAACCCCTGTAAACACACACAGGTGTCTGATGAACATGTAACTCAGTTAGGACAGGTATCTCATGTGTAACCCCTGTAAACACACACAGGTATCTGATGAACATGTAACTCAGTTAGGACAGGTATCTCATGTGTAACGCCTGTAAAACACACACAGGTATCTGATGCACATGTAACTCAGTTAGGACAGGTATCTCATGTGAAACCCCTGTAAACACACACAGGTGTCTGATGCACATGTAACTCAGTTAGGACAGGTATCTCATGTGAAACCCCTGTAAACACACACACAGGTGTCTGATGAACATGTAACTCAGTTAGGACAGGTATCTCATGTGAAACCCCTGTAAACACACACAGGTATCTGATGAACATGTAACTCAGTTAGGACAGGTATCTCATGTGAAACCCCTGTAAACACACACAGGTGTCTGATGCACATGTAACTCAGTTAGGACAGGTATCTCATGTGAAACCCCTGTAAACACACACACAGGTGTCTGATGAACATGTAACTCAGTTAGGACAGGTATCTCATGTGAAACCCCTGTAAACACACACAGGTGTCTGATGAACATGTAACTCAGTTAGGACAGGTATCTCATGTGAAACCCCTGTAAACACACACAGGTGTCTGATGAACATGTAACTCAGTTAGGACAGGTATCTCATGTGAAACCCCTGTAAACACACACAGGTATCTGATGAACATGTAACTCAGTTAGGACAGGTATCTCATGTGAAACCCCTGTAAACACACACAGGTGTCTGATGAACATGTAACTCAGTTAGGACAGGTATCTCATGTGTAACCCCTGTAAACACACACACAGGTATCTGATGAACATGTAACTCAGTTAGGACAGGTATCTCATGTGAAACCCCTGTAAACACACACAGGTGTCTGATGCACATGTAACTCAGTTAGGACAGGTATCTCATGTGAAACCCCTGTAAACACACACACAGGTGTCTGATGAACATGTAACTCAGTTAGGACAGGTATCTCATGTGAAACCCCTGTAAACACACACAGGTGTCTGATGAACATGTAACTCAGTTAGGACAGGTATCTCATGTGAAACCCCTGTAAACACACACAGGTGTCTGATGAACATGTAACTCAGTTAGGACAGGTATCTCATGTGAAACCCCTGTAAACACACACAGGTGTCTGATGAACATGTAACTCAGTTAGGACAGGTATCTCATGTGAAACCCCTGTAAACACACACAGGTGTCTGATGAACATGTAACTCAGTTAGGACAGGTATCTCATGTGAAACCCCTGTAAACACACACAGGTGTCTGATGAACATGTAACTCAGTTAGGACAGGTATCTCATGTGAAACCCCTGTAAACACACACAGGTGTCTGATGAACATGTAACTCAGTTAGGACAGGTATCTCATGTGAAACCCCTGTAAACACACACAGGTGTCTGATGCACATGTAACTCAGTTAGGACAGGTATCTCATGTGTAACCCCTGTATACACACACACAGGTGTCTGATGCACATGTAACTCAGTTAGGACAGGTATCTCATGTGTAACCCCTGTAAACACACACACAGGTGTCTGATGCACATGTAACTCAGTTAGGACAGGTATCTCATGTGTAACCCCTGTATACACACACACAGGTGTCTGATGCACATGTAACTCAGTTAGGACAGGTATCTCATGTGTAACCCCTGTATACACACACACAGGTGTCTGATGCACATGTAACTCAGTTAGGACAGGTATCTCATGTGTAACGCCTGTAAACACACACAGGTATCTGATGAACATGTAACTCAGTTAGGACAGGTATCTCATGTGTAACCCCTGTACACACACACAGGTATCTGATGAACATGTAACTCAGTTAGGACAGGTATCTCATGTGTAACCCCTGTAAACACACACACAGGTATCTGATGAACATGTAACTCAGTTAGGACAGGTATCTCATGTGTAACGCCTGTAAACACACACAGGTATCTGATGAACATGTAACTCAGTTAGGACAGGTATCTCATGTGTAACCCCTGTAAACACACACACAGGTGTCTGATGAACATGTAACTCAGTTAGGACAGGTATCTCATGTGTAACCCCTGTAAACACACACACAGGTGTCTGATGAACATGTAACTCAGTTAGGACAGGTATCTCATGTGTAACCCCTGTAAACACACACACAGGTATCTGATGAACATGTGACTCAGTTAGGACAGGTATCTCATGTGTAACCCCTGTAAACACACACACAGGTATCTGATGAACATGTGACTCAGTTAGGACAGGTATCTCATGTGTAACCCCTGTAAACACACACACAGGTATCTGATGAACATGTAACTCAGTTAGGACAGGTATCTCATGTGTAACCCCTGTAAACACACACAGGTATCTGATGAACATGTAACTCAGTTAGGACAGGTATCTCATGTGTAACCCCTGTAAACACACACACAGGTGTCTGATGAACATGTAACTCAGTTAGGACAGGTATCTCATGTGTAACCCCTGTAAACACACACACACTGGTATCTGATGAACATGTAACTCAGTTAGGACAGGTATCTCATGTGAAACCCCTGTAAACACACACACTGTTAGGACAGGTATCTCATGTGAAACCCCTGTAAACACACACACAGGTATCTGATGAACATGTAACTCAGTTAGGACAGGTATCTCATGTGAAACCCATGTAAACACACACACACAGGTATCTGATGAACATGTAACTCAGTTAGGACAGGTATCTCATGTGAAACCCATGTAAACACACACACACAGGTATCTGATGCACATGTAACTCAGTTAGGACAGGTATCTCATGTGTAACCCCTGTAAACACACACACAGGTGTCTGATGAACATGTAACTCAGTTAGGACAGGTATCTCATGTGAAACCCCTGTAAACACACACACTGGTATCTGATGCACATGTAACTCAGTTAGGACAGGTATCTCATGTGTAACCCCTGTAAACACACACAGGTATCTGATGAACATGTAACTCAGTTAGGACAGGTATCTCATGTGAAACCCCTGTAAACACACACACTGGTATCTGATGCACATGTAACTCAGTTAGGACAGGTATCTCATGTGTAACCCCTGTAAACACACACACAGGTGTCTGATGAACATGTAACTCAGTTAGGACAGGTATCTCATGTGAAACCCCTGTAAACACACACACTGGTATCTGATGCACATGTAACTCAGTTAGGACAGGTATCTCATGTGTAACCCCTGTAAACACACACAGGTGTCTGATGAACATGTAACTCAGTTAGGACAGGTATCTCATGTGTAACCCCTGTAAACACACACACACTGGTATCTGATGAACATGTAACTCAGTTAGGACAGGTATCTCATGTGTAACCCCTGTAAACACACACACACTGGTATCTGATGCACATGTAACTCAGTTATGACAGGTATCTCATGTGAAACCCCTGTAAACACACACACTGGTATCTGATGCACATGTAACTCAGTTAGGACAGGTATCTCATGTGTAACCCCTGTAAACACACACAGGTATCTGATGAACATGTAACTCAGTTAGGACAGGTATCTCATGTGAAACCCCTGTAAACACACACAGGTGTCTGATGAACATGTAACTCAGTTAGGACAGGTATCTCATGTGAAACCCCTGTAAACACACACACTGGTATCTGATGCACATGTAACTCAGTTAGGACAGGTATCTCATGTGTAACCCCTGTAAACACACACAGGTATCTGATGAACATGTAACTCAGTTAGGACAGGTATCTCATGTGAAACCCCTGTAAACACACACACTGGTATCTGATGCACATGTAACTCAGTTAGGACAGGTATCTCATGTGTAACCCCTGTAAACACACACAGGTATCTGATGCACATGTAACTCAGTTAGGACAGGTATCTCATGTGTAACCCCTGTAAACACACACACACTGGTATCTGATGAACATGTAACTCAGTTAGGACAGGTATCTCATGTGTAACCCCTGTAAACACACACACTGGTATCTGATGCACATGTAACTCAGTTAGGACAGGTATCTCATGTGTAACCCCTGTAAACACACACACTGGTATCTGATGAACATGTAACTCAGTTAGGACAGGTATCTCATGTGAAACCCCTGTAAACACACACACACTGGTATCTGATGCACATGTAACTCAGTTATGACAGGTATCTCATGTGAAACCCCTGTAAACACACACACAGGTATCTGATGAACATGTAACTCAGTTAGGACAGGTATCTCATGTGTAACCCCTGTAAACACACACACTGGTATCTGATGAACATGTAACTCAGTTAGGACAGGTATCTCATGTGAAACCCCTGTAAACACACACACAGGTATCTGATGCACATGTAACTCAGTTAGGACAGGTATCTCATGTGTAACCCCTGTAAACACACACACACTGGTATCTGATGAACATGTAACTCAGTTAGGACAGGTATCTCATTTGAAACCCCTGTAAACACACACACTGGTATCTGATGCACATGTAACTCAGTTAGGACAGGTATCTCATGTGAAACCCCTGTACACACACACAGGTGTCTGATGAACATGTAACTCAGTTAGGACAGGTATCTCATGTGTAACCCCTGTACACACACACAGGTATCTGATGAACATGTAACTCAGTTAGGACAGGTATCTCATGTGTAACCCCTGTACACACACACAGGTGTCTGATGAACATGTAACTCAGTTATGACAGGTATCTCATGTGAAACCCATGTAAACACACACACACAGGTATCTGATGAACATGTAACTCAGTTAGGACAGGTATCTCATGTGTAACCCCTGTAAACACACACACTGGTATCTGATGCACATGTAACTCAGTTAGGACAGGTATCTCATGTGTAACCCCTGTAAACACACACACTGGTATCTGATGCACATGTAACTCAGTTAGGACAGGTATCTCATGTGTAACCCCTGTAAACACACACACTGGTATCTGATGCACATGTAACTCAGTTAGGACAGGTATCTCATGTGTAACCCCTGTAAACACACACAGGTATCTGATGAACATGTAACTCAGTTAGGACAGGTATCTCATGTGTAACCCCTGTAAACACACACACAGGTGTCTGATGAACATGTAACTCAGTTAGGACAGGTATCTCATGTGAAACCCCTGTAAACACACACACACTGGTATCTGATGCACATGTAACTCAGTTAGGACAGGTATCTCATGTGAAACCCCTGTAAACACACACACACTGGTATCTGATGAACATGTAACTCAGTTAGGACAGGTATCTCATGTGAAACCCCTGTAAACACACACACACTGGTATCTGATGAACATGTAACTCAGTTAGGACAGGTATCTCATGTGAAACCCCTGTAAACACACACACACTGGTATCTGATGCACATGTAACTCAGTTATGACAGGTATCTCATGTGAAACCCCTGTAAACACACACACTGGTATCTGATGAACATGTAACTCAGTTAGGACAGGTATCTCATGTGTAACCCCTGTAAACACACACACTGGTATCTGATGAACATGTAACTCAGTTAGGACAGGTATCTCATGTGAAACCCCTGTAAACACACACACAGGTATCTGATGCACATGTAACTCAGTTAGGACAGGTATCTCATGTGTAACCCCTGTAAACACACACACACTGGTATCTGATGAACATGTAACTCAGTTAGGACAGGTATCTCATTTGAAACCCCTGTAAACACACACACTGGTATCTGATGCACATGTAACTCAGTTAGGACAGGTATCTCATGTGAAACCCCTGTACACACACACAGGTGTCTGATGAACATGTAACTCAGTTAGGACAGGTATCTCATGTGTAACCCCTGTACACACACACAGGTATCTGATGAACATGTAACTCAGTTAGGACAGGTATCTCATGTGTAACCCCTGTACACACACACAGGTGTCTGATGAACATGTAACTCAGTTATGACAGGTATCTCATGTGAAACCCATGTAAACACACACACACAGGTATCTGATGAACATGTAACTCAGTTAGGACAGGTATCTCATGTGTAACCCCTGTAAACACACACACTGGTATCTGATGCACATGTAACTCAGTTAGGACAGGTATCTCATGTGTAACCCCTGTAAACACACACACTGGTATCTGATGCACATGTAACTCAGTTAGGACAGGTATCTCATGTGTAACCCCTGTAAACACACACACTGGTATCTGATGCACATGTAACTCAGTTAGGACAGGTATCTCATGTGTAACCCCTGTAAACACACACAGGTATCTGATGAACATGTAACTCAGTTAGGACAGGTATCTCATGTGTAACCCCTGTAAACACACACACAGGTGTCTGATGAACATGTAACTCAGTTAGGACAGGTATCTCATGTGAAACCCCTGTAAACACACACACAGGTATCTGATGCACATGTAACTCAGTTAGGACAGGTATCTCATGTGAAACCCCTGTAAACACACACACAGGTGTCTGATGCACATGTAACTCAGTTAGGACAGGTATCTCATGTGTAACCCCTGTACACACACACAGGTATCTGATGAACATGTAACTCAGTTAGGACAGGTATCTCATGTGTAACCCCTGTAAACACACACACACAGGTGTCTGATGAACATGTAACTCAGTTAGGACAGGTATCTCATGTGTAACCCCTGTAAACACACACAGGTATCTGATGAACATGTATCTCAGTTAGGACAGGTATCTCATGTGTAACCCCTGTACACACACACAGGTATCTGATGAACATGTAACTCAGTTAGGACAGGTATATCATGTGTAACCCCTGTAAACACACACTGGTATCTGATGAACATGTGACTCAGTTAGGACAGGTATCTCATGTGTAACCCCTGTAAACACACACTGGTATCTGATGAACATGTGACTCAGTTAGGACAGGTATCTCATGTGTAACCCCTGTAAACACACACAGGTATCTGATGAACATGTATCTCAGTTAGGACAGGTATCTCATGTGTAACCCCTGTAAACACACACAGGTATCTGATGAACATGTATCTCAGTTAGGACAGGTATCTCATGTGTAACGCCTGTAAACACACACACAGGTGTCTGATGAACATGTAACTCAGTTAGGACAGGTATCTCATGTGTAACCCCTGTAAACACACACAGGTATCTGATGAACATGTAACTCAGTTAGGACAGGTATCTCATGTGTAACCCCTGTACACACACACAGGTGTCTGATGAACATGTAACTCAGTTAGGACAGGTATCTCATGTGTAACGCCTGTAAACACACACAGGTGTCTGATGAACATGTATCTCAGTTAGGACAGGTATCTCATGTGAAACCCCTGTAAACACACACACAGGTATCTGATGAACATGTAACTCAGTTAGGACAGGTATCTCATGTGTAACCCCTGTAAACACACACACAGGTATCTGATGCACATGTAACTCAGTTAGGACAGGTATCTCATGTGTAACCCCTGTACACACACACACAGGTATCTGATGAACATGTAACTCAGTTAGGACAGGTATCTCATGTGTAACCCCTGTACACACACACACAGGTGACACAGGTGTCAGAATTAACATCAATTTTATTAATACAGGTTTAACCCTCTGGGGACCAAGGTGTTTTTGGAGCCCTTGAGATGTTCTGACATGCCTTGAAATTTGTGCTTTTTTCAGTTATTTATAAACATGTTAATGGCAAAGGTGTAAATTCACTCTATATAGCACAAACAGGGCTACCAAAATATGCGGGCAACGTGTATGTAGATGTTTGTATTTTTAAGAGAATAATGTTTATGCGTGGTTATTGGAAAAAATAAAAAATTTTGTCTAATTGATGTTGTACCTTTGAGTTCTAGCTTCAAAATTATGTGAAAATAGTCTTGCTTTATCGTTCACAAAAAAAAATACATTGATTTAAATGGTGTAAAACAGGTTTTGCTTGGAAAGCCAATATGCGAGGGGGGCGTGAAGGAGTAGTTTACACCTGGGATGTTATTCATTCTGGTAATACCATGGAAATAAACAAGGCTTCATTTTACAGTACAGTTGCACTTTACTTAATGAGTAAATTGTAAAAACATTTGCAAGAACATACCCAG
This sequence comes from Abramis brama, assembly GCF_963993115.1. NCBI lineage: Eukaryota > Metazoa > Chordata > Actinopteri > Cypriniformes > Leuciscidae > Abramis > Abramis brama. The sequence continues at coordinate 286,037 of NC_139984.1, read as the reverse complement.
TATTTAAGATGTGCCATGACATTAGGGAAAACTGTTCCTGCGGGGTAGTTACCAGGTAAGTGTAAGGTAAATTATTTGATAAACCCTCTATAAATGGGTGTAGCAATGAACAACAACTATGTAAGACAAGGTAATTTATTGGAAACTACGTCTTAATTTCAAGATAGTAATAAATAAACATGGACTGTTACCAACATAACCCTAGGATAACTAGTACACACCTAACTTGAACTGATGGGTAATACTGGAGGTGTTTCTAAAAATTGGCTGCCTACATTCTGAGGAAGTACACAATTAAATCACAGTTATTACCAACCTAAACAGGTAACAAGTACACAGTACTTTGTTGAGTTGATATTTAACAGTGGTGTTTTTTTCCCTGGTAGTTTCTCTGTAATTGCATACTAATCACCTTAAGTAATTACACACTAAAATACTATAATTTACCATATGCTTACCAGGTAAATACTTAGTAGTTAGTTTGTAGTTTCTCTGCATTTACATACTTGTTACCTGTGGTAATTACCAATAACCAATTATAACTTACCATATATTTACCAGGTAAATACCTAGTAATTAGGGGACTGTAAAAGAAAGGGTTACCGCAATAGCTGTCTTTTTATTTTGGTTTTGTTTTTTCCTATCTCTTGACACCCAGAAGTCAAAGGCTCCCAGGAGGACAGACCCTGCAGAAGAGTTTCTTAAGCTATACGGTCAATCACAGCCTTCTTCAGATAATCCCAACAGTCCGACTCAGACTCAGCAGGAGATCAAGGACCTGAAAGAAGAGAACGCGAAGTTGAAGGAGATTGTTCTTCAAGGTATCATTGATTCATATCAAATATTGAACCATCAGACAAGTAATAAACCTTTCTCTAAATGACTGTAGGCTGAATTGGCTGTATTGTCCTAAAGGAGTGATAATAATAAATTATTTGTTTTTGATGTACTGTGTCTAGATGTGCCAGGACTCCTACTGAGCTTGAGGAATATAATAGATTCGGCTGCACCTCCTAAGAGATCCAGGGTGGAGCCTACCAAAGCATTACCGGCCCTTTCAGGGTCTCCGCAGTCCAGGTCCAGTTCTCCATGTACCACTTCGCTGTCCCTCCCCAGATCTACGCTGTCCAGTTCCACATCTGTGTCTCCATCCCTGACTGCCTCCCAGTCTTCTAAGGTAATTGTTTTTTAAAGAATAAATAAATACAGCATATAAAATAGATCTACTGCTTGCCAGACTTGCTTTTAATTCAATTCAATTCAAATTTGCTTTATTGGCATGAATGTAACAACAATATTGCCAAAGCGTCCCACAAACCACATAAAAACAATCAACCCCATACATTTCATTAAACAAGTAATTACAGTGTAAAGTAATGAGTATGGCAGATCTAATGTGCTTATATGTCTAAAGTCTGTTGGGCTGAAGAAGTCAGACATACTGGTATTTTAAACTTTAATGCTCACCTTGTGTCCAGGTTGAGATCCATCCTGGGACCGGAGTCATGGTTGAGAAACTGGCGTGGGCCTATGCCATCAATGCCAATTCGGCAACAGTCTTTGTGAGGCATCTGCTCACCGCAGTCTTTCCAGTGGAAATACTGCTGGTGAGCAATCTTCGGGGGAACAAACGAGGCGGAGGAGAGGCTCGTCAACCATTAGACAAAAATAAATTGGATGCCATTTACAGTATGTTTTCTTCTTTTTAATGGGTGTTTGACCAATAGTCTCTGCTTTTGTGTGTTTCCTGATTCCAGCCTACTGTAATAATTTTTGCATTGTTTTTTTGTTCATGTTTAGGTGCAACTCTTGAGAAGTGGCCAGGGACCCAGCTTTTCAGCATTGGAAGTACGATCAATGCCAAGATTACAGAACTCCGGTCAAAAAGTAAAAATGCTGGTGTGTACACAGCTCCACATTAAACTGTTTTGTTTGCTCTGAGTTTCACACAGGTGTGTCACATAGTCCTTGGCCCTGGGGCAAAACAGGTTCTGACTACTGTCTACTGAAAGTATTTACTGCTTATAGTGCCTGTTTATTCTGAGGTATCCAGTGTGCAGAAGAACAAAACTGGCATATATGTAAGCCATTAAGGCATTTTAAGTTTACATTCTAAAATGTTTTTGTTTGTGTACTTTGCAATTTCTTTGTACTTTCAAAATATCTAAGTAAACAGTATAGGCAGCATTAGCAGTATGCTCAGAGCGATTGATTGCACTTAAGCCCCATGCCTCGTTCCTTGAATGTGAATACACCTGTTTGTATTGACAATGTTTAGTTGTTGGTGACACTGTTCCCATGTTAGAATAGGAATAGGATAAGCATGTGCTCCTCAGGTTTGTATGCAGGCTTGTAGTGTGTGAAAATATCAAATTGTGAAAGATATTCCTATGTAGTCACAAGTTCATTTAAATCTAATATTTGAAAACATTGTTCTTAGGATTAGGGTTTACTGCTGTCAGTACTGTAATCACAGAAGAGTTTAACTGTTAATAAAGACTATTGAAAAGATATCCTAGCAGCTTTGTTTTTAATATTACAGATGTATTCGGACTGCATTTATGTCATTGTGTGGTAGAAAGTAGTTGATCTGGGTGTTGACCAAACCCTTGACAGTTTTAACTCTGCTTCATCAAATGTTTTTGACTGTAGAAACTCATATGAAATTATATAATTTCATACATAAAAAGTATGTTTTTAATGCTGCTATGTTCATTGGCTGACATAAGAATTTTATTTAAAAAACATAAAGACAGCATAGTTTACATGAAAATATTAATAGACATTACATACAAAAAAACTATATAGAATGGTATATATTCATATATAAAAAGTATATGCTTTTATACATACATGGACATGTTACTTGGCTGACATATAACAATCTTATAAAAAAACATATAATGAAAGCATAGTTTACGTTTAAATTAGATATACTTTACGCACAAGAAAGATGTATGTAATTGTAAATATTAATATATAAATTTTATATGTCTTTATAACTAAGACGTTTTACATAGTAATTAAAAATGCAAAAATGATATGGAACATATACGAAAAACACACTTTGCCATGTACTATCCTTATAAACAGCATATATATTGTTTGTTTGATTCATACTTAATTCATATAATTACGTTGTATGAGAAAAATGCGAAAGTGGCCACTTTCATGAGTAAATCATAATATGAGACATATAACTCTCATAAGACATATAATGCATATAAAACATAAACATTTACTATTGTAGGCAATAGGAAATTCTTACAAGTTTTTTCTGTTTCTTTTCCATATGGGAACTAATCTTTCTTTCTTTTTCTTTCTAACTATTTTTTTTTTTTTTCTAACTATTCTTTCTTTCTAACTAATTTATTAATCAAAAGTTAAACTACTTTAAACTTCAAACTACTTAAAACTTCTAACTACTTTTAACTTCTTCAAACTCTCTGGTCCGGCTTTCTCAAGCCAACTTAAAGTTTGTCTCAACAAACTTTTTTTTTTTCTAGTTCTAAGTGACACCATTATGGAAATGATCCCTACAGAGATAGACCTTTAAAAAACCTCTTTGAGACCTTTCTGTTTAACCAGAAAAAGCCTTGCCTTGCCTTGCCTTGCCTTGCCTTGAATACTTTTAGCATGTATAGAGCCAACATATTTTCACAGTAAACTATGTGTGTATTTCAACCAAAACTACAGTTGTGATGGTTGGAAAAGTGGAAAGACGACCCAAAACGGCTTTTAATAGTTTTATTTTCTTTCTGTCGATTTTGAATGAAGTGTGTTTTACGATGCTAAAATTACTATTTACATGAAGTCTGGTAGGTTTAGCAAACACTATTTTAGAGAGTATTTTACTCTTGAACAGAAAGGTGGACCTCCTTAAAAATCCTGTTGTTGTCAGACACTTAGAATAATAATCTGAGTCTGTCAGCAGCAAAACGAGCACTTTAGTGAAGGTAAATACAAGCTGGAAAATTGCCCTATTAACTTACATTGTAGCTTGTTTTCTGTCGACTGCAGCAATCTTGCAAAAATGTCAAGTATAAGATTGAGTTATATTAACTGTCGCAACCTGACATTCAATACTAATAGAAAATGTGGATTCATGGCAACTGATACCAAACTGTCTGCCTTTTAAAAAAACAAGTACAAGGGTTTACTTCGTCTCCCTTTTTTAAGATGAGAAGAATCTACAAAATCAAATAATTTGTTTGTCTGGAGAAAGTTGTTCATGCCTTCATATCATCCTGCTGTATTACTGTAACTCTATATTCTGCATGGAATGGAAATTCAGAAACACAAGTAGTTATTCTTTCTTCCATCTAACAGTTCAAGCTGTGGTCAACAGCAATTGGCTTTGCCCACAAATGTGAGCTTAGCTTCTAGTTAAACAAAATTGAACTTTTGACATATGCCGGCTCCACTCTGCTAACCCTGGACATCGCAGCAAATTCCTCGCACAACACCACATAATAAAACCCACTAATGAAGAGGCGCTTAATGTGAATACGCCCAAATGGAACTAGTAAACATGAAATACACACACATCCATTCAAATTAAGCACACTGTGATTCAAGATAATTCAACAAAAAGAAACAAATTCAAAGTGTTCAAAGAACTTAAGCTGGATGACAATACCGGATAATTTAAGGTCATGTTGGCCAGAATGAGTTAACCTGTAGCCTACTTATCTGGAATAATAAAACAATAGCATTAGTGTACTTACAGTAGAAAGGTGTGTGTGATCCTCTGAGGCTGGTCTGTGGTTTCTGTCTTTATATTTGTCTCTGAGGGAGAAAACTCCACCTTAAAACTCCACCTTATATTTATTTATTGCAAGAAGGAGGTGCAAAAAAAGAAGCAGGCTGATTTCTCAGAAACGGCGTGACCTGCGGACTGACGTTTTAAATGTGCAGGACAAAGTCTGCAGCCATGCCAACAGCTCTGTGAAGAAATGAATAAAACACACGATGGATGACTCTTCCTTAAAAAAATACATTTACTAATGGCAGACTGGGACACTTAGAAAACCTATTCAAGTGTTATTCATGTTTGGGTTTTTTTAGGTGCAGGTACAGCAGATATGCCCTTTCCAGCCCCTTCCTCACCTGTCCACAATATTTTCTATTGGGTTTAATTTACTTCATATACATTTTAATTTAAAAAAGAGAAACCCAGGCGCCCAGATAGCTCAGTTGGTAGAGCGGGCGTCCATATATAGAGGGTTACTCCTCGACGCAGCGGGACCGGGTGCCATTCCCCCTCTCTCTCCCCTTCCGTACCTTCATCTGTCCTGTCAGAATAAAGGCCTAAAATGCCCCCCAAAAAATCTTACAAATAAGATAATGAACATTTATTATAGGGTTATTTATTTCACAGTAGCTTAATTTCCTTTGTGCTTTGTGTACAGTAGGCTATGTCAGTCTACATTTAAATACAGCCAATGCAAGCGAATGGTTCCCTGTCTTCAATGAGGTTGTTCTCCTCGCCACATCTCATGGAACCAAAACTCTCAAACACAAGCACATGATCCAATCTTCACTTATTAAAAGTAAATCTTTGTTAAAATATCTACTTAGTTAGCTTAATGTATGAGCAACAGATACAACTCAATGGAACTCAATTCCTTTATTAGAATGACTTGAATGGCTGTCCCAGTTTAACAATACGCTATCAGTAGTGAAGTGCTGAAATATTTGTGGAATTACTTTTTGACCCAAAACAAGTCTTGAAACTGACACTGGCATACCTAATTCAGGAGTTTCTGCTGAATCAATCAGGCGTTAAACTGAACAAAGATTATAGTCCATAGCCTAAATACTTGGGCTAAATCATTTCAAGAACACATATGGCAATATTATTTCATACATAAATAAAAACAGATTGTTTGCTCACCAATGGAGAAATTAAAACTGGGAAGAAGATTTTTTGCTAAGTGAAACTTAAACTTATAGGAAACTTATAACTGACCTGGAAATACCAACATTACCTGCAATAAAGGGTGTGAGCCGATTAAAAATGGATGATTTAGGGTAGAAAGGAGCTAAAAAGAGACAAATATAATTGATGAAATACAAAGAGAACAAAACATTTCGACAAAATCAATTTATTTTCACATCTCAATCACATAACTTTATGGATTTTTGCATGTCTTTTCTAGTATTTAAGGTACAACTGGGCAAGAAAAAACTGTTAAAGAAAAATACACAGAATGCATAATGGCTTAAAATATAGGACAAATGTTAAAGCTGAAATATGTAAAACAACGTTTAATGTTCAAATCAATCAATCAATCAATTATTTCTATATTTATCATTACCAATGCCATCTAAGAACAAAAGTTTGAACTCATCAAACTGCACACATTGAAGAGTTGTCATCTGCTGAATTTTGAACAGGATGAATTTCACAAATAGCAGCTTTAACCTACTAAAAGATACATCAAATCTTCAATTTGGTTATGTAAAATAAACATCAATTGTGTTATCGTCTTTGTTACGAACCTCTTATAAGACAAAAAACGTACAGTAACCGCCAAACCCCAAAACCAAGTAATTAATCATACTTATTCAGAGTATATTCAAAGTACTAAATCGTTTCATCAATAAAAAAGAGAACAAACTCCAGCTGAAAGGGGTTATTAAATTATGTGTGTCAGAAAAGAAGCATAATTGTTCACATTTTCAACAACATTTAGGTTATGTAGACATGACTTATGACATCCAGGTCTATTAAGTTCTTAGCCATTAAAAAAAAACATTTTGCCATGAAATTTGGAGCATTCAATGAATTTATTCTTTTCAACCGAACAAAAAATGTATTTAATCAAGTGCCACCAGCTGGCAAAAAAAGCTTGTTAATAACAAAAAGTTAAGAGACAATTCAAATCAGCATGCTTACCTAAAGTGTAATGGGTTGGCTACATTGCATGAGTAACGTACGCGGAGCGGACGTTCCAAAACTATGCTTCCACTATAATTAATGACACTGCCGGCACCGTACAAAGTGCAGCGCGTAGTGGTGCGTATGCTCCGCGGAGATCTGGGGTCTCATTTATAAACTTGGCGTACGCACAAAATGGGGCTGAAAATGAGCGTACGCGGCTTCCCACACAAAGGTTGTGATTTATAAAAAGCAAACTTGACGGGAGAATGTGCGGTCCTCCACACAAACTCTGACCCTTGCGTACGCACATTTTGGAAACAAAATAGGAATTGGCAACGCAGATGGTGAGGTGGTGAACTGAAGTCAGACTGCAGAAAGTACATGTGGGAATAACGATTACTCTTAATATGTTTAAGTATTGATGCCTCACGCACATTTCTTCACACCATATCATGAAGATTAAATCCAGCAGTGTTATTTGCGCTTGTACTGAGTGATAATTGTTCCATAAACACCTCCATCTCAAATCTTAAATCAAAACTAGTTTTTAATATTTAATCAGCGCTGTCTCACCATCACAGAGTCCGCTACGGAGCGCAAGAGGATGAGATGGCCCGATTCCAGGAATGCAGGATAGAATCAAATACCCTACCATTAGACAATGGCAGAACACAGTGTAAATAACTAAATATCTGTCTTTAATACTGTGCATATATCATCAAATATCAAATGTCTGGAAATACAGCCATTAAGTTCTCGCGCAATCATTACACTTAATGTCCTCATTATCAGTCCAAAATTTAATAGTGTTCATAACAAAACCTGCATGATGAAAAGTGTGTTTGTCTATTAGACTTCCGTCTTCAAATTGTATCTCTGGATAGGGGATACCACTAGCTGATGCTGTGATTTTGGCAAGGTGTCTACAATCACTCTAATTGTTGTAAACATATTTATACTGCGGTGACCCCCGTGCGTAATGCTGTCTGATGGCACTGCTGGCACTGCAGGAGGACTACCCCAATGGAAGAAACAGAAGAGAACCTTCAGGGACCATGACGATGACTGACTAATAAGCCGATTTAAATTCCCTAAAGCTGCGCTCTAGGATCTATGTACTGAATTGGGTCCAGTAGAGAGGGCAACGTGCCGGAACCGTGCCATCCCGGTCCAAATACAGGTACTCGCCATTCTGGGGGGCAACCGGCTGTTTCCAGAGGGAAAAGTCAGACAGCTAAGTGTTAAATTATATATTATATATATATATATATATATATATATATATATATATACACATATATAATCTTCACCTTTATCACTAAGGCTTGTTTGGATATAATTTATAGTTCTGTTAAATCTTATCATATAGGTCTGGTATATCGAAGCTGTTCCCTGAGTGCCGTAATGCCTGCCGGTTTGGAAGATATTATCCATAAAGGTAGTCTATAGATCCGGATTCCCTACACTGTGCGACAACAGGCCGAAATTATAATTCAATTGGCAGCAATTCCCGAGCGTCTGAGAGTTTTTTTTGCTTTTTTTCCACCAGTTGTCAAGATTCGGCGTCACGAAAGAACAACTGTCAGGGTCATTAACATACTTATCAGCATTCACGAGGTGCTTTGCATTGACTATTTATGGTTTAAAATGTTCGTGTACAGGGCGGGATAAGAGGCTGATCTACGTACGCACACTCGTAGATAATCTGTGATTTATATTGCTTACAGGTGTGTGTACACACGGTTTTATAAATCTGACTTTTTTTTGTTGTGCGCCATTTTGGGCTTTTAGGCGCAAGTACACTTTTAGTAAGGATCCTACGCACACTTTTATAAATGAGACCCCTGCTCTGCAAGCGTAAATATAGGACAGTTTTCTATTTTTTACGCAAGGTGTGTGCGGCCCTTTTACACAGAAAAGGATCATAAAGTGTCAATATTTATTTTAAATTAAACTACCGATATACAGGAAACAACTTAATGAATGAATGAGCGTATTGGCAGTTTCATTTTGAGAGTTTCTGTTTTTGTTTCTTGTTTCCCTCACCTGCTTCCTCTGATAACACAGACTGATCTCATGAAATGGCCAATTCGTATGCCATTATTGGCATGTTATCAAGTCGCATACTCACTTTTTAGCGTGTATATCAACGCCGTTTGGCCTCCATTGACTTACATTACCTTGTGATTGCGTGTGAATTGACACCGTAGCGCGTAGTATAAAAGGGCGAAAACCCGCATAGGGAGATTGGTCGGGGTGGAGGATGGGTAAAACACAGGACTTTCACCCAGGAGACAGGGGATCGTGTCCCGCGTGTGATGTTTCTTTTCCACGTTTGTTCTTTTCCTAAACCCAACCCGTGTTTGACATTTCCTAAAACCAACTGGAGCCTCGCAATAACGAGGGTGGTGGTGGCACACTGGATAAGACACATGCCTTTGGTGTGAGAGACCCGGGTTCGAATCCACTGTGAGACACCAATGTGTCCCTGAGCAAGACACTTAACCCCTAGTTGCTCCAGAGGCATGCGACCTCTGACATATATAGCAATTGTAAGTCGCTTTGGATAAAAGCGTCAGCTAAATGAATAAATGTAAATGTAAATGTAACACGTAGCCTCGCGCTAACACACCACGTGGCTTTAGAAAGTGGTGTGTATGTTTACGCTGTGACATTGCAGACTGCCGTCCGCTCTATACAGCGTACTAGACATACACGCGGATAGCTCAAAATGCGTACAGATAACATGCCACTTGGCTTTAGGAAAGTGGTGTGTATGTTTACGCAAAGTCATGATGTCATGTTGGATAACAGCTGACAGTAGATGGATGTTTTACAGCCGGCTCCAAAAACTGAAGAAACAATTCCAAAGCAAAAACTCTCCGTCTCGCCTGTGACCCACACCATGTGTGGGCAGAAGATTTAGCCGGTTAAAGGATGCATTCCGTGGCACATACGCTCCGCTAACGGTCCGAATACGTTACACGTTCATTGTAGCCAATGCGGAACATGCTAACGTCATAGATCATGATAACTTTAGCATGATAACTTACAAAATGATAGCATGTTACCATCATAACAATACAAAATGTACACATTAATGTTAATCATCTCAACATACCAATAGTCTAACAATTGCTCAGCTGTCTTTTTGACTTATTTTTCATGCATTAACTCACTTTTATTCTGGTTTATACTAACACATGGCTGCAGCCATGGCATGTTTTTCACTAATATCCAAAGAAATTTTTAACTTTCTTAAGAACACCTTTCTTTTCTTTTCTCTCCTGTTTTTCTTCAGACAATTCTTCTTCTGTTTTTATGAGTTTATCTTGTTTAGCAACTTTGGAGATGATTTTTGCTTTTTCCTTCATTGCCTCCAAAGACTGAATTCGAGCCGTGTAACCCTCTTTTGCCTCTGACTTTTCGCCCTCAATCAGCATGTCGATGTACTCTGGAGTGGTCAGAGGGTTGGGCCTCAGCGCAATCTCTTGCAGACGAGTTATAGATTGAGCCGACTGATCGATGAGGGACACGATCATGTCTTGAAGCTGAACAATCTCTTCCTCTTGCCTCTCAATCAATTCCTGAACGGTCATCTTTTCTCTTGTAGCTTTTTTGTACTTGTCTTTTAGCTCCAGCAGTGTCTGCTTCTCTTTTACTTGAACATACTCCCAACTGTATGTTTGGTTGAAATGCACATTCCAAATGCATTTTCCAGGGCAGACAGTGCACCTCCCTGTCCTATCCATCGATGCACAGCCATGTTTTTGAGCATCATCTGCTATCGCACACGGGTAGTGGCATGTTATTGAACATGTCTGGCAGTTGGTAATGTACTCTCCTTTCTTTGTGAGCTGTTTTTGGACTGGCCTAATAACGTCAACCTCAATCTCAAAGTTTTCATTTGAAGTCATGGCTGTTTCATGCTCTTTAATCTTTTCTTTGGTTGTCCTTATTTCTTCAAGTTTTGCTAATCCAGCTTTAACTTGCGGCTGCAAACCTTCAACTGCTGTTTCAAGAAGCTTTCGTTCTTTTAAAACCTCTTGGGTCATGAGCAAGCTTTTGGTTGTCATTTTTTTCAAAGCAGTGAAGAACTTCACCATACTTTTGGCACCCATGTTCCAAAACATTTCGTCAAAGTTGTCATCATCCTCATCAGATCCCTCATCACAGGCCCTGTCACTGCTGCTTCTGTTATCTGCAAACAATGCAGAGTTGTTGAACTTGAAGTGAACTGGAAGCCCTATATCATTTTGTGGACATGGAACCCCAGAGGCGATTATTGCCTCCAGAACCGGTGGCTGCTTGCCATCTGCAAAAGTCACCAGCATCTGAATGTTCTCTGCCACATCTTTGCCAAAAATGGAGAGTACCGAGTCAAACACATATCGCTGCGTTGCTGTTAGTCGTGCAAGAGAGGCCTGGGTAACAAAGCACACTGCATCAATCTCACTTACCCCATTAGCAGAGGTAAAAAGCCTTCTGATTTGCTCTGTGATCTCCCTGTCTCTTCCTATTCCTCTTGTGTCCCCAAACCCTGGTGTGTCCACAATGGTCAGAGAGAAGGGGACTTTAAACCCCTCTTGGTAGTTGATTTTGTACACCGTGGCTTCAGATGTCTGACTTTCAGATTGTGATCTCGTCTGATCCTCCATAATTAATTGAAATCTGAAATTGTCCTTCCACTCTACACCAACAATGTAGTTGATCATTCCATTGATCAGAGTGGACTTTCCTGATCCAGTTGCTCCAAGAAGCATTATTGTGCGATTTTGCCTCATGCTTTCTTTGCCAAGGTTATACCACCGGCATCCATCAACATCCATATCTTCTTCTTTCAGAGGCAGTTTGTAAACTGATGGAGATTCAGAATGTAATCTCTTGCTAATATGTTTGAGGAACTCGGTAAGACATGCAAATTCACGTTTTGTTGTGCAGACATTAACAGGGATGCTTTCTTTGCTTCTGCCAGCTACACCACAATCACATCTGACCCTGACAACATATTCTGTTCCTGACTGAAGCTCTGATATTATTGCCTTTTCAGCTCCTGCCATCATTTCATCCCATTGGAGATCTTCCTCTTTAACCTCGTTGTCTGTTTTGGCGAACTCCACAATGTAGCTCAAAATGTGGATATCTTGTCCAAGCTCAGCAGGTTTCTCCCAGCTAACCGATATCTCACTTGAATTTGGTTCGACTTCAGGTTTTCCAGGAGGGCTGCAAGGTAAGGTTTTAGTGGAACCGGGGACTTCATTGGCTGGCCCAAAACCTGCTGAGGTCACTGCTCTGCATCTGAACATATACTCTGTGTTAGGACTCAGATCGCTCACTGTGACTTCTTCAGCTTTTGATGCTGTCTTCTGTTTCCATCCATCCTCTCCACTGACACAGTACTCAACACAGTAGGAGGTGATGTCCTCTGCTCCAAATCTGGGTGGAGAAACCATCAGCGTCACACTGTTATGGTTTATATCACTTACTGTCACTGTTTCCGGCTTTGAAGGCGGCTCAAAGTTCTCACTGACAGAAATGCCTTCTTTATAAAGGTAGATGCTTGAACCTTTCTGTGTTTCATTTGTTGAACCTACTGTCAGGAACTTAATGTTCTTGTTCTCCTTGTTAGCCTCTGCAAAGTCACTGAAGAGCTTTGCTTTGTTCCGCAATGAATCTGCTACTTTGTGTGAAAGGTACCATTGTTCCTTCTCTACATCTTGGGTATGTGCCCATTGAGGGCCTTCTGGTGTTTGTTTTAAGTAGTTTGATAAAGCTGAGAGGTACGGTTCAGCACTTCCAAGTGAGGTGAAAACAAAACACACAGCATGGTCTGCACTGAGAATTTCCTCATGAAGACCATTTTGAGAAGGGACAATCTTTGTGTTTTTCATCATGCTGGTGAAAGACTTTAACATGCAGATTTCTCTCTCTTTACAGTCCATCCACTCGGTCAGGTGTTTGCTGTTGAAAGGAGAAGAATGTCTCTTCTTCAGGATGTCTGCGAGCCCAGCCTCCTCTTCTCCTCCTCCTCGGATTGATGGAAGTTTCTTTGCCAAGGTTCGTTGGAATTCCAGTTTGAACTCAGAGGACATTTCTTTAAAACTTTTAATCTTTTTGCCAATTTGTGGGAACTGCTGTGCAGTGGTGGTCCCCAGTGCATCATTGCACCTCATTTCCAGCTCACTGAAGTCCTCCAGGACAGTCTGAGATTCTTGAACTAATCTTATACTTATCTGACGGACAAGTTTGGCAGCAGAAGAATCTAAACTTGTCAGTGGCAACAGCCAGACCTTCATTGGTACGGCGTTTTCTCCGTTGGCTCCCAACAATTTTGGCAGGCTTTGGTAGACTTCTATTGCATCCTGAAAGGATGTAGGAGATTTCTGAATTGAAAAGTCTCCAAAGAATCTGCAGGAAAATTTGTCAACATTTTCTCTGTCCTTGTCTTCCATTTTCAGCGAACCTTGACCCTCTATTGCAAAGGAGGGAATCTTCTTGATCATCACCTTCAAGTTGCCTTGAATGTCTTGATGATTTTCCTTTTTGGACACTTCGCGGTCAAAGACAAAAAATGCTTGTGCCCCATGAAGGACACCTGTGACTACATGTGTTGCTAATCCTTTATCAAAGACATACGGATGCTTAACATTGCCTCTTCCAAGGTGATTCATCGACAGTTCCCGGAACTTTGTGGTAGCTTTGTACTTCAGAGTTACTCTGGCCTGATTTTTGGATGCCTTATGATCATTCAGGTATTTGGCCGATCCTTCAACCTCGACCAGTCCACCTAAAAAACTTGCTTTCAGAGAGGCTTCAACTGTTAGCGCTGAGGATTTATCCTCAATTGATTCAGAAGCAACTATCTCAAAGTCACTGTTATGTTGTGGTCTTTCTCTTGTATTTTTTTCCAAGTCATCACAGTCCCACAGTGTCATGCCTGCCAGAGAAGAATTATAGGAAGTTAGACTGCCTTTTACTGCATGATATAAGCTTGGTTTGGAATTGTGTCGTTCAGTTCCATTTAAAAACTTTACATGTGGATCTTACCAGGGACGAGTGAATCTTGGCGGCAGTCATACAGCATCCCGAGGCTGAATGGTCGGCCGAGCGCGGCCACCTCTATCGTTCTGATGGCCTCATCCATCCCTTAGTCTAGACTAGGAAAAACAGAAAGTATGTTAGTTTACTGCTCATCATTTTTTCTGACATCTTGTATAGGTGCTTTAACAAAGACAAGCTCCTCTGAAGTCAATAAGTAAATAAAACATGTTGCTTTTTGGTGAACACTTTAGGATTTCAATTTAAGGGATAGTTTGGATCTTTTGAAGTGTAATTGTATGAGGTACTTCTCCATAGTCAGTGTAGCTACAGTAGTTTGGACCCAGTTTGGAGAAGCAGGCAAGTGTTCCGACACAGAAGCTAAGCAATGCACTGCTGTAGATGGGGGCAGCTGCTAAAGATATATTTTAGACACCTAAAATAAAGGACCACATAGAAAAAAATCAAATATCAGTTAAGTGTACACTGTATTTCGAATATTTTCACTGCTTTGCCACAGAGCCCTTTCATTTGGCACTACTTTTTCTAAACTGTAGAACTTCTTCATTCCTACTGTACGCATACGTGTGACTGTATTACTCCGCAGATCAGCGTTTGATTCAGGTTGTTTATGGAATAACCTAAACAACTACAAGAAAATAAAATTGAGCGATTGTGACAGCAATGACAAAATGCTGTTCCCAGTGGAGACAAGAGGATATCTTTATGAGCCAGTGTATGAAGAAGAACCTTTGCAGAGAGAGACTGAATGGGGATAGGAATACGGATATTCTACGGTTTAAAATGTGCAGTAGGAAAGTGCTGTCTAACGGCAAGGTAAAGCGGTGAAAACATTCAAAATATATTGTCTACCGCAACTTATAGAGATGTCTTCTAAAATACGTTTAGCTGCTGCCCCAGTCCACAGCAGTATATTGCTTAGCTTCCAAGTGGGTTCTCCTGCCTGCTTCTCCAAACTGGGGGGGCGCGCCGACCGCCATCTACTGAAGCTAATACACTGACTATGGAGGAGTAGCTCATTAGAGGTGTTGAAATTAATAAAATAATCGATGCATCGGGATGAGGTGATTTGACGATGCTGCATCAATGCAGTGGCCGACCATAATCGATTATAATGCAATGACATCGCTCGTTAATTTTCCGGCCGTGGCATAAACATTCAAATGAAAAATAACATTCTCCGTAGCCTAACCCATTTCACACACACACACACACACACACACACACACACAGGCAGACATGCACACAGACAGACAGATACATAAACAAAGAAACACAGACACAAACGCAGACACACACAGACGCACAAAACGGAGCGGCGACACGGGAGAGTGGAGAGAATTGCAAATCGAGAAGAGGAAAGGAAACTGATAAACATTGAGAAACTTAAGCAGAAGAGGTGTACACTACGGCACTAACAGCAGTGGTTTAGAACAAACGTTGTGCTAGTGTGCCTGGCTAAAGTTGGAGAGTTGCTGATGGAGGACGCTGATTTTGGACAGGAGAGGACGACAGCCTGTTTCCCTGCTGAAGAGGACTTTGCCGTAGCTGGTTTTCGTTTTCGTGTTGGAGCTGTTTCTTGGACTAAATGAAGAGATGTCTCATCGATCACAAGTTCAGTATGGCGTACCACAAGGCTCAGTACTAGGACCGCTGCTGTTCACTCTGTACATGCTACCATTAGGAGATATCATTAGGAAACATGGAATTAGCTTCCACTGTTATGCCGACGATACTCAGCTCTATATTTCTTCAAAACCTAACGAAACTTACCAATTCACTAAATTAACAGAATGCATAGCTGATATAAAAAATTGGATGACTCGTAATTTCCTACTTCTAAATTCTGAAAAAACAGAGATTCTAATTATTGGACAAAAAACTTCCTCGCGTAATAACCTAGAATACTGTCTAACACTTGATGGCTGCTCTGTTAAGTCTTCGTCGTCGAATATGCACAAGCATGGAGCAATATCACAAGGCTACGAGTGTGATATTGTCACGTGTCTAGTATCTGTAAAATATATCTAAATTACGTCATATGCTCTCATTGACAAATGCGGAACAATTAGTTCATGCTTTCATGACATCAAGGCTAGATTATTGTAATGCTCTACTGGGTGGTTGCCCTGCACGCTTAATAAACAAACTACAGCTAGTTCAAAACGCAGCAGCTCAAGTTCTTATCAGAACCAAGAAGTATGACCATATTAGCCCAGTTCTGTCAAAACTGCACTGGCTCCCTATTAAACATCGCATCAATTTTAAAATATTGCTGATTACTTACAAAGCACTAAATGGTTTAGCTCCGCAGTATTTGAGCGAGCTCTTAACGCATTATAGTCCTTCACGTCTATTGCGATCTCAAAATTCCGGCCAGTTGATAATACCTAGAATATCAAAATATAAAATTCTGAATCAAAACTATAAGGAAACACCAGTAATTTGTTTAGGCTTGGTTTGTAGGGAATTACAAACCTGCGCACATATATTCAAACGCACATAACTATAGAACCAATTCTTAATGCTCATGTGAACGCCATCAGCGTTTCTCACAGGATCGCGTTTAAAGTTTGTGTAGTGTGGCATCGTGAGAGGTAGGGTATCACCAAAGTGTGGGTTGCTTCACGAATCGAGTCCAGGCAGAGATCAAGTCATTGCCCACTAAGCAAAATGATGTCCGAAAGACGTCTTTTCAATGTCTTTGTTACAAAAATCGGACGTTGAAAAGACATCCACTGAGGAGCCAGAATGAAAGTTTTTATGACGTCTTTTTTTGACGTGTTCTGGACGTCCGATATAGACGTTCATCGAACCTTCATACAAGGTTAAAACTAGTTCAGATGTGGCCATTGTGGACATATTTCAACATCATTTATGGTCTCATTTAGACATAATTACTTTGACTATTGCTGTCAGATGATCTTAGTGAGAATTAACAGAGGTTTAGATGTTGATATTTGTTTAATTTGAAGTGTCACCATTGTGGTGATCAGTGTTTGCTTTAGTTGGGCTCTTGGTCCCCTTTGTTTATACTTTAACTTTTATTTGGCTGCTGTAACAGTGTGTTTGTGTAATACAATTGTTGTGGCAGAGAAAGCCTAGAAAAAGTTTGAGGTGTTATCAGCTCAATGTTGATGATGACATAATCATCACAAAATGGGCATCTAATATTGTGTTTAAAGTTTTGTGTTTATATCTGGCATTCATAACCACCAACCTTGTGGATCTGCATTATTGGTGCCAAAAGCATTAAAATGATCACTTATTTGAAGTTAAGTGAGTTTGCACTTTTTAGGGTTAGCAGTGAGGCCCGCCTCTCTTACTGAATCCAACACTTTCTGTACTTGCATTAAGTGGGTTTCCCAGTCCCGGCTATACACCACCACATCATCTAAATATGCTGCAGCATACCTTTGATGAGGTCGGAGGACGCGGTCCATCAGCCTCTGAAAAGTCGCTGGTGCCCCATGCAGGCCGAAAGGTAGACAAACATAATGGTATAGCCCCTTCTGGGGTAGCGAAGGCTGTCTTTTCTTTAGATTCTGGAGAAAGAGGAACCTGCCAGTTTCCTTTGGTTAAATCAAGGGTGGTAATAAATCTGGCCTTGCCCAGGCGATCGATCAACTCATCTACATGTGGCATTGGATAAGAATCAAACTGTGACACTTCATTTAGTTTCCTGAAGTCATTACAGAATCTTATTGTTCCATCTGGCTTGGGAACCAGCACAATAGGGCTTGACCAGGCACTCTGAGATTCTTCAATGACCCCTAGTTTTAGCATTTTTCTTACCTCCCCTTTGATAGCTTCTCGCCGGGCTTCATGGACTCTGTATGGACGTTGGTGTATGATTTTGCCAGGTATCGTGCGGATTTCATGTTGGATCACGTGGGTGTGACCAGGTTCAGAAGAAAAAACATCTCTATTCCGCTCTACCAACTCCAAAGTCTCCTGCAGCTGCTGTGGTGTCAGGTCTGGACTGACTTGGACTTCTTCTCTTGGACCATTAACCTTCTCTGTAGTTAGGCCACCACCAAACAATGCATCTCTTGCATGCCACTTTTTCAGAAGGTTAACATGGTAAATTTGTTGTAACTTCCTCTTACCTGGCTGATTCACTCTATAATTTACTGTGGTATGAGCACTAACACCTTATCTCCTGTTTGGAACTCCCTAGGCTGTGCTGTCCGGTTGTAGGTGGCTTGTTGTTCCCTATGGGCCTTTTCCATGTGCTCTCTGACAATGGGGAACACTGCTGCCATCCTCTCTCTCATAGTTTCCACATGTTCAATTAGAGTCCTGTGTGGACAGGGCTGTTCTTCCCAAGATTCTTTGGCAATGTCTAAAAGACCTCTTGGCTTGTGTGGATAGAGCAATTCAAAGGGGGAGAATCCCGTAGAGGCCTGGGGTACCTCTCTCATTGAAAACAGAAGGTAGGGTAGAAGCTGGTCCCAGTTTCGTCCATCTTTATCAATTACTTTGCGCAGCATCTGCTTGAGCGTTCTATTGAAGCGCTCTACAAGTCCATCTGTTTGGGGATGGTAAACTGAGGTTCTGAGCTGTTTGATTTTCAACAGGTTACTCATCTCCCTAACAACCCTTGACATAAAGGGGGTCCCCTGATCTGTTAGGATCTCTTTTGGGATCCCTACCCTACTACTGAGGAGAAAGACCTCTTTGGCCACCTGTTTGGCTGTGGCTTTACGCAGGGGAACAGCTTCAGGATATCGGGTAGCATAATCCAGCATCACTAAAATGTATTGATGTCCCCTAGAACTCTTGGGAAGGGGTCCCACAATATCCATTCCAATTCTTTCAAACGGGGTCTCAATTATTGGCAGGGGAATTAGGGGGTTCCTCTCTGTGTTTTTTGGTGCTACTTGTTGACATTCTGGACAGCTGCGGCAGTAGTTTTCTACCTCTTTGTGAATTCCGGGCCAAAAAAACGCTGAAGAATCCTCTCCTTAGTTTTATTGACCCCTAAGTGGGCTCCAAGTTGGTGGGTGTGAGATAGATGCAACACTGTTGACCTATGAGACTTAGGTACTAGAAGCTGTTCCTGGATGTCCTCTCCACTTTTGTTTACTTAATAAAGCAGACCGTTTTTTACTGCAAAGTAAGGATATGTAAGGTGTCCCTGTTCCTTATCTACCCCTTCCACCACTCTGACATTTCTCAGCGCGTTAGTTAATGTTTGGTCATTTAACTGTGACGTACCATATTGTCCTCTTAACGGCACAGCCTCTGCTTTGTCTCTGGTTTCACCCATACTCTCCTGTGATGACTCCTTCTCACAAGCTGTCTCAGTCTCATCTGGAATATCTCTTGGTTCTGCACGAGTCTGAACTGGAAAACAACATTTGGTCATATATTTTACATTCTGATTCCCTTGGGAAGGGTCTCCCTTATATTTGGTTTTACCTCTAGGCCTTTGGGTATCCCTCATCTTTTTCCCCGATATGTCTTGCCACAAAGCATGGAACACTGGGCAATCCCTGCCAATGAGCACACTTACTGGCAACTTGTCCACTACTCCTGCTTTTATATCACATTTCCCTTTGGTGGTGATGAGGGTTAGTGCAGCTGTTGGGTATTTCTGAGTGTCTCCATGCACACAAGACACTGGCACGGTATCTTCCTGAGAGATCTCTGCGGGGTTGACTAGTGACTTGTGGACCAAGGTGATCATGCTCCCTGAGTCTAATAAGGCCTCCACATCCTGGCTATTTATCGTCACAGGGCAGGCGATGGCCGGGAAGTTTGTGGATCCCATCAATGCAGCAAAGAGGTTAGTCTGTTTGCTCCCTGAAGAATCTGCTGTTGGCATGTGTTCATCTGGTTTGTCACACTGCCAAGAAATATGACCAAGTTCCCCACATTTGTAACATGTTCGAGGACTGTAATCTGCAAATGCTTTTTGTTGTTCGTAGGGACTACTGTTTCCCTTCCTCTGGCTAAACCACTGTGTCGACCGACCTTTGGGTGTTTTCCTTGTCTGTGGAGGAGAGTTAGCTTGTGTCCGGTAACTTAACATATTTACATTAGCTTGATATCTTTCAACTGACTCTATTAACTCCTCTGCCGTTATTGGGTTGCTCTGGATGACTACTTGTTTTGCTTCATATGGAAGGGCTCTTAAATACTTATCTACCACCACTTTCTCGACCACAGCTGCTGCCGTGCTCTTTTCAGGTTGTAGCCATTTCTTTGTCAGGCGCATCAGTTCATGAAACTGTGCACGGGGAGGTTGGTCTTTCTGAAAACCCCATTCATGTACTTGCTGGGCCATTCCAAATGTTGTGAGGCCATTTCTGCTGAGGATTTCTTTTTTTAAGCTATCATAATCATTTGCAGTCATAGAGTCCAAATCCAAAAAAGCTTTTTGTGATTCACCTGATAAAAATGGTGCCAAAATCCTGGCCCACTGTTCTTTTGGCCACTTTTCTCTATGCGCTGTAGTCTCAAAAGCATACAAGTATGCCTCCACATCATCGTTGACCCCCATTTTTGGAATGAAGTCACTAGCTCTGACTTTGTTGCTTTCTTGGCTCTTTCTTAATTGAAGCTCCATTGCTTTCAACTCATTTGCACGTTTTTGTTCTTCTACTAATGCAGCATTAGTTTGTTGTTGGATTTTGTTAGTTTCTAGAATTGCTTTCAATAACTCCTCCATTGTAATATTGTGGTCTCTTGTACTTAGCTTTGCGAATTTCACAGTCAGATCTTCCCAGTCTCTGTTGGACATCAGCACTCACAGCATTGGAACTGCTTTCTCCACCATATGTGGCATCGTGAGAGGTAGGGTATCACCAAAGTGTGGGTTGCTTCACAAATCGAGTCCAGGCAGAGATCAAGTCACTGGGTTCTTTTTAATAACCAACTTAAACTCCAAAAAGATTTTAACCAAAACTCTTCCAGCTTCTCTTTGTGTGCACTATCAAACAAAACAGGCAGTCTCTCTGTTCTCAGCTCATTAACAGCTTTTCTCCTTTACTTGCAACAGCTGTGTCCCCACAGTTGAGAAACCTGGTAACTGTAGTCCGGGAACAGGTGGCCATCTTGGTTTGTAGTCCCCATGCTGCAACCACCTAGATGGCACATACCTTGCCTCTATAACATACCCTCTCACGATGCCACAGTAGAGAGAATGGTGTCGTCTTGGCGGCCCCTAATTTAATAACAAATGATCGTTGCGACGGAAGCGAATCAATCAAAACTAACTTTAGCTGGAAAATAACTTTATTTAAGAACCGCTATAAAGCCAAAACAATCTTACCTTAAATTATACGTTCATCTCTGTAAAGCTGCTTTGAAACAATCTACATTGTTAAAAGCGCTATATAAATGAAGATGACTTGACTTGACTAACAACTAACTGTAAGTTGGATTTCTGTGTGTTTGCCTCACTGAAGATAACGTCCTGCACATC
Source organism: Abramis brama (assembly GCF_963993115.1). Lineage (NCBI taxonomy): Eukaryota > Metazoa > Chordata > Actinopteri > Cypriniformes > Leuciscidae > Abramis > Abramis brama. The sequence goes on along the minus strand of NC_139984.1, from coordinate 264,660 downwards.
CACACGAGCTACCATCAGGCCCGCAACTTATTTTTTTCCCTTCTTGCCGTGTGTGTGTGTGTGTGTGTGTGTGTGTGTGTGGTAACACAGTGGTTTAATAGGGTTTGTGTACGTTTTACATTGAAACTGCTGTAAGGAGGAATCATTTTGTGTAGCTGGAGTGTTTTAAGTGGAAACTGATAGAGAAACGGATAAAGGGGTAGTTGTGTGTAATATCATTTGAAGAAATATTGCAGTTAGCATATTTGAAGAGTGTGGTTTGTGTTACGTTTTTTTTGTTATTCAATCTAACGGCTAAATATTATTTGTACATTTAAGTTATCGTTCAGTAAACAATACCTTTTTTGTTAAAGAGTTGTCTGGGGTCAGTTATTTCAATACAGCACAATAGATTTGCAGGTTAAAAGTAGGGGGGGGGATATGACTAATCCAAAATAGGTAAACCTTCATGGTAGCTACCTTAAAGAAACAAACCCAAACACCTCATCATTCCAGTCTAAAGTTACTTATTGCAGCTTAGGTATTGCACTTGACAAGGCAAGTTTGTCAAGTCAAATATCCTATATGGCTTTAATAGAATTTTTTTTTTGACGCATTGTGATGCATAGTGAGATTCACAACTCTAAAGCTCATACATCCACACTTTAAAAAATCAGAACTGTTCCTTCGGAGAAGTTTGTATGATGTCAAGTTTAAAAACTATATGATCGTCTGAAGGTTAACCCTCTGAGGTCGAAAAACGCGCGGGCGCGTTTTGCTGGATTTTCTTTACATTGTAGCACTTTAAACTTAAATTACTCCGTCATTTATGGTCATACAGAAAAAAGAAATATAAAAAAAGAATCTGTGATATTTCTACTTTTGTATGTGTCCACTTACAATCAAATCAAAACATTGTGCTTTTGAAAAATAAAGAAAATAAACAGGGTGTGCGTTCTGCCTCTCCGTCGCGGTGAACTTTTTTTTCTTGAGCACGTCTATAAACTGAAACAAAACTCAGCGAATACTTGTCACACATTTATGAGCCATATACCTTTATAAACATTTAAGTGTGTACTTTTAAATGATCGGATTCAAACTGAAAACAAATATTCTCTGTTTAAGTAATTTGTATAAAACCAACAAGATGTCCAGCTTCTCAAACGCTTCCTAATTACTTTTAATTTGACCACACCTACTCGCGCAAAAGATATTCACATGCAAATCTCCACATGGAACGCGAACGCGCTCATTACCTCAGAAACAAAACACTTCATCAGTCTCTGCTTTTCGTCGAGTTTGAAAGACATGCTGTGAGCTTACATTGGCTTTACCCCAGAAGAAGAACGCGATTTGAAGACAAGAAAGATAAGGTAAGAAATTCTTAAGTATTCGTTTTTTTATTGTTGCATAAATTTCACATTGCAGTTGAACTGTTGCTAGATATATGGTGAATATTATAATATTTAGACCCGTGTTTACTGTTACTGTGTTTGTGGATATCTGCTCAAACGTAGATATGTATATGGTAACCATAATGTTTTATATTTGAGCGCGATTGCGTTTGAATGTATCATATTTTGGAAAAGCAAAACGCTCCAAACGGCTTCATGTTTTTACTATTATCTCATTTCATATCATCATAACGAATGGAAACATTTGAAGTAACATGATAATCAATATATTTTTCTCTAGCTTAGTTGTTACTGAAATATTTGGAAGATTTATATAGGCTGCTATATTGTTATTATTTTATGCAGCACTGTGCATAGCTTATGCCTACAAGGCACAACAAACCTGGTGTTCATTATATTATTGTTGGAAACATTTGTGTGAGTGTGTGTGTATTCTGTGAATTTTAAAAAGCAATTTTAACCAGAAAAATCTAAAATGTATTCCCAAAATCGTGCAGGCCTTTCTCTTGATATCAGTATGTTCACTTTTTTTTTTTTCAGGGCCCAGATGCCACTGAGTCCTGCTCACTTCAACATTCACAGTACATGTCTCTGTACATGAACATGGTAAAGTGAAAATCAAACACCTTGGAAATGAAAGGTATGTACAATGTTTTTAGGAATGGCACAAAGGTCTCTTTCTTTGGATCATTGTTATCAATAAGTGCTTTTTTGTTGTGTATCTTTGGATTATGTTGTGTTGTAAATAAATCCAAACAATCTAAAAGCCATTCTTTTTTAAATCTCCTCATTCTTTGTGCAAGGTTGCTCAGAATGATGGGCCCTGATAAGCTCCTAATAGGGCCATTAGGGAGTGTCTTTGTCTTTCTCAGGTGTGGAAAGCTTACATATTAATGAGGTGATCCGCCCCTCCCGCATAAAGCTTTATCACACAAAACACGTCGTAAAAATTTTAAATCAATATATTGTCTTCTCTGAATGAGCAGTCAGGGTGATTTTCACATAGTTTTAGAGCAAATATTCTAGGCTACGTCATACAAAAGTCTTGTGAAGAAATTATCAGTATGGGTTTCATGACCTTATTTCAGTGAGAATTTTTTTTTTGTATTTTCACAAACCACGCATAAATGTCATTATCTCAAAACTACAAACTTTTACACACATGCTGCTGATATATTATTGTAGCAGAGTTTGTGCTGAATACAGTGTAATCAGACTTTAGCCATAAAAATGTCACAAGTAACAGAAATAAGCACAAATGTCAGAGCATGTCAGAACACCTCCAGGGCCCAGAAAACAGCTCAGACCCCAGAGGGTTAATAAACATCTAACCTTTTTAGCTAATAAAAATCTTGCAAAACCAATTTTTTTAAAACCAAAATATTATTTTTAGTATTTAGTATCTAGTTTAGAATTGTTTTTCATCTTTCATTAAATATATGTCAGATATGATTGCATTACATATTCTATAAATTATATGAGTTTGAACTACTTGTACAGATCACATTAACCGGAAATGTTTTCCCACAGCAATGAATGTTAAAAGCTCTAGTCACAGAACAAATAAGTTTGATTTATTGTAATTTTGTGGAACATGATGGAACATGACTCCATTTCCCAGAATGCTTCACTTTAACAAAGTATTTAAAATGGTTGCCAAACAATTTGAGGTGGACATTTGTTTGAAAGCTTCTTTTCCACACAATTTGATGGTCAACACTGGACTTTTTAAGTTTCAGAAGTCCCTTACAACTTCAGATTACAAACGTTTATAGATTTGACACCTGTAATAACAGCGACATGGAAAATAATAGCAGGCCTAAAATGTCATCTGTACTAGTTCATTTTGAAGAACCAATTCCAACAAGAACCCCTGGAAACCACAGAGCCATATGCAAGCTCTGCAGTACTCCAGTCTGTGGCTCTATCAAGGCTACTTGAAATTTCAAAAGGCATCTACAAGTAAGTTCCCAGACAGACAGTCTTTTATTTTGAAAACCATCTCTTGATGGTATTATGCTACTGATATTTGATATCATCAGTGTTGGGGTCACTACTCAAGAATGTGTAATACACATTATTCACTTTAAAAAAAAACATAATGCATGACCTTACTTGTTATTCTCTATGGATAGTAACTCATTACCCTACTCATTACATTACTGTGGCGCAAAAGAGCAAAAGCCTGGCATAAAGCTCATAAAGGGCACACCTTCAATTCACAATATAACAGTAACAGTAACATTACATGTGTTACATTATTCAGTTACAGCCAAAATTGATTATATTATGGCATTCGTAAGGAGTTACCCCCAACACTGACTAGTTACGTGTAATGAAATTACAAAATTAATGTAATTTTATTTAGTTGTATTACTGAGGTCAAATATGTAATGCAGGCGCCTGCAGCAGGCGTAATTATATGACGCAGCGCTTGAAAATAGTCCCCAGCTCAGTAACTTCCAACGTGACCGGGACTAAGTTTATCTAACCTATTAGACCTATTTTCAGGCGCTGATCATATCATTACGCCTGCTGGACTCATGGTACGGCAGCAAAGTTTCTTGATTATTACGCAGGAATGAGAGTATAGTTCCTAGCCATATCAGCCTAGAAAATCGCAACTTTTCATTTTCCGTCGGTCTTAGTACACGATGTAACTACAGAAGAGTCAAGTTTTAAATAGGAAAAATATCGAAACTCTTTGGTCATTTTTTTGAGAAAGATGCTAATGCTCCTGTCTGTCCGATTCAATGATCTATGCTAAGCTATGCTAAAAGTGGTACCGCCAGACCCGGAGTTCGGCTGAATGGATTCGAAAACGGTAAAACTCAACTATTTAACTCTGGGGGAGTTGTAAAATTAGCCTATTTCCAAAAAAAGTGGAGTATCCCTTTAAAGGATAACCAAAGTTAATACAATTCATTCTGAGATGAACCAGAATGTCTGAATTAGTTGGAGTATACGCAAATAACACGTAGGTGCAAGGCTATTGTAAACAATGTTGGGCAAGTTACTTCAAAAATGTAATACGTTATGGATTAACAGTTACTGTCATCTGAGAGTAATTTGTTATATATTACAATATTACTGTCTCTGAATTGTAATGTGTTACACTACTTTTGCATTACTTTTGAGTTATTTTTACCAAAATATCCACGGAAGTATGACTTGGCATTCTAATATGCTAAAATTGAGTTTACTGCAGCTCATTTTATAACCAGTCGAGGACAATATGGTATAGCATAATAGGCCCGTAAGGCTACTAACAACTTAATATAATAGACACAGTGAAGGCTCATGGCACAATACAAAAAGTAACAATCACTATCAAAATTACAAAAGCAGGCAAAGAATCAAAATCTGGTAGATTCTGATTGATTTGCTGTTATTTAAAGCCTAGGCCTATGCATATCAATCACAATAGAGCCCACTATTGTGTAACCTATGGTCTAATGATGATAAGATGCACAATCTCTTATTCTTTTCATTTTTTATTCTTTTATTCTCTTTTAATTCAAGTTCATAGCACAAAGCTAGCACACATTGGATGACATAGCTTATGCTTTATAAAGATTCAAAAAGTGCTCTTGGAGAATTAGGCTTCCTGGAAATACGACTCAGTAATTTCAGTCCAACTTCACAAAAAACAACATGTAGGCTAAACAAAGCCTATAAATTATTCTAAAAAATAAAACACAGGCAGAACAGAGGAATCCTGCTATTTGCCAAACATTGGCTAAAACACAGGCTACCAAATAAAGGGTGGTAAAATTGAAATCACTTATAGCTAGACATGTAGCAAATGGCTCTGTGGGGCTTGCCATATTTTTCAAGGATACCAAAAATAAAGTCAAAGTGCTTGGGCCTATAAGACCTCATGTGAAAATACAGCTCAGTCATTTCAGTCCAACTTCACAAAAAATGTAAGCTTGGCTATATTGAAAATGTGTTGTAATGCTCATTACTGAGATTGTAACGGGTATATTAACAAAAATGTATTAGTAATGCGTTATATTACTGTGTTACAGCAAAAAGGAATACATTACTGTAGTTGCGTTACTTTTGTAACGCGTTACTCCCAACACTGATTGTAAATAAACTTCAATGACAGACTCCAAACCACAAATTACCTAAATAGACATTGAAAAGTTTACTTATGGTACTGCTTTTTTCTTTAAACACAAGGGTATGATTTCTCAGCAATCCATACAATATATTTGTATTGATATATCAGTCTGTACCAAAGTGATGGCAATGTCTGCATATATGGGTACAGGCTTATTTTACTCCCAATACACTTTTGCAAACTTCTATATTCTATCTATCTAATAGTCAAATGTTTTATAAAAAAAAAAAGCACAAGTAAAAGGTGGACTTCTAAACTTGTTGTAAATCTGTTACATTACATTCTATAAAAACTCTGAACAATGCCTCTCTCATCTGTTTTAATAGCTATCATAAATTATTACACCATTTTCCCTCTTGCAGATGTATTTGCATAAACCTACCTTGAACAATTTCTCCTTTTCTATGGAGCCTCTTTTTTATCCATCTACTTCAGAATCAGAATAATTTAATTGATCCCCTCTGGGAAATTATTATGAACACAGTATCTATTACTGCATTGCTTATACTGTACATCATATAAAACATATCCACAGTCACTGGTTAAGCAAGGAGAAGCTGCAGGACTCTTACTCCACAGCAACAGCACATTAACAAAAGAGAATGAATGTACTTACAGTGAAGATGTGTGTGATCATCTGAGGCACAGCTGTAGTTTCAGACATTATATCGTCTCTGAGAGAGAAACTCCCCTAGATCTTTATTCATTAATAGGGGGTGGCACAGAGGAGAATCCGCCTGATTTGGGTGTAGAGGGAGGAGCTTTTGGGCTGTGATAAGAACCATCAGAAACATTGTGGTTGTGTTGGCCAAAGTTCTCCTGCAGGGGGTTACATTTGTGCTCCGATAGTCAACTTGCTAATGATTAATAAAACATTGCAGCAATTTTCATTTTTTTATAAGTTGCATTCACTATGAACTTTGCTTCCAACTCAACTTTGCTAAATACAGAAATACTTGGTTTTACTTGGTGATGCTGAATTCAATGATTGCATATGATAACTTTATGCTAATTTACTACTTTTTTTTAAGTTTTGAGTATTTTTACATGAGATGGTTTTCAGTATTAGGTTTTGGAAATTAATTACTCTTCTGTTTTAGATATTTGCTTAATTATATGCATGTGTTATCAATCTATTATCACTGAGTGCAAAGATGCAAAAGCTACTTTTGCTTTCAATATAATGGAGAGAGGTTTCTGGGAAATGGTCTCATTTGCTGTGTGTGTGTGTGTGTGTGTGTGTGTGTGTGTGTGTGTGTGTGTGTGTGTGTGTGTGTGTGTGTGTGTGTGTGTGTGTGTGTGTGTGTGTGTGTGTGTGGACTGTACTGTAGGCTACATATATAAAAAGAAGCAGCAGAGTAAACTAAAACAGAACTCGTGCTCCGTTCCTGAGACAAACTGAGTGGTAACTTGCTGAACACACTGATTTGTAAGTCCACACTTTTTATCTTTTAGTGTTTGTAATAGTGAATATATTAGTTGCATTAACCCTTTGATGCACAACATGGGTCTAAAAAGACCCGACTGAGTTTTCATTTTCTATATCTTTGCAAGAACTTAATTTCATCATTCAGTATTCCAGGTATTCCTCAATTAACTTGTTTTAGATCATTAAAAATCCTAATTGAAATTTTTCATTTCTTACTTTTCGCATAAAAATCGTTTTTGTATCCCAACCCTTTCTTACTATATAAACAAACACAGTTTTTGTATTTCTAAAAAATGTTTTACATACATGGGTCTAAAATGACCCGTATTCATTTCCTATGTTATTTCAGTGATGGCTGAGTGTTTCTTTGCTGAATCTTTAAAAGATATGTTTTTTTTTTTCTTATTCCAGGTATTCATTAAATATTTTGTTTTTGATTTCCACACATCATTATGTTAATGTTTCCTTTCTTACTTTATAAACAAACACAGGTTTTTTTTATTTCTACATCAATTTTACATACAGGGTCAAAAATGACCCATATAGAAACCTTTGATATTTGCACATTTTTGCAAGTAGGAACATTTACTGCAGAATACTATTCACCTGCCACATATTTCACAACTAAACACGGCTGCTTTTGTATATTTGATGCAAGTCTTATTTTATTTTAACCACAGAAAATATTTTATATTTTGTAAAAGATGGACATAATATTTGAACATTAGGCTATGGTTACCTTGACCTTGTAATCCTAGTGAGAAATTACTTGTGAGAAGGAGAAACATGTCCAATACTATTAGCTAGCTAGCTGGTGACATATTCTAGCTAGCTAATGTTAGTTACACTAAAAAAAAGATTGTATTTTAAAGCTTATTTACAGGTAGAAGGCCTAACAGTTCATAATCCTTCATATGCTGAAATAATTCAATGTTTTAAGAGTTTAGGGTTCTTTTTTCCCGCCTTTTTGATTTCCGAACTGTAACTGTCATCCAATTACACAGATTGTCAAGACACCCTCAACAGGTAAATTATTTATTTCTTAATATCTTTTTAATCTTTGTAAATCTTTTTTAAACTTTCAAGTTGTTAGTGGGTTCCTGCTAGTCATTACCTTTTTTTTTGTTTACATTTAAGTGTGAGCAGCTCTCTTCAGTTAAGGACACTTTTCTCTACTCCACTAAGTAGGCTAACAGAGAAATATAATGTATGTCACACACACACACACACACACACACACACACACACCCACACACACACACACACACACACACACACACACAAAACCCCATTAAATTCCCATGTCTTTATATCCCTTTTTTCTTTTAACATTGTAATATACTGTAATATACTCTCACATACTGTCCATTTATGCTAATTTTGGCCTTTAAAAGCGTAATTTATTTTTACATACACAAATAGAAGAGACACACTGAAACTGTAAAGAAACTAATATTAATATATATCTTAGCTGTCTGAGCGAAACCTATGTAAGCACTAAGATGGCAATTTGAGATGCCGCTGTACCAGTGTGATTTTATTTTGTTTGTTGTATTTTTTTTTTTTTTATCACATTCACCACAATTCAATAGTTACACAGTTCAATTTCAGTGTTATCAGTTATCTGTGATATGTGAATGCTATGTGAGACAAAGTGGCAAATAAACATTTCAAGTGTTAAATGTGTTGTCTAAATGACTGCTAAAATGATTAATTTGACAAAATGTTGTCTTTATTCTTTTGTTTTATCATGATAAGTAAATTTGATAAAGTAACACAAAACCTAGAAAAAATTTAAATAATAATTTTTGGTAATTGAAAACAAGATTTTTTTTATATTTATAAATCATGGAATTTATAGTTCATGGAATATTAAATGCTTAAATAAATTGATCTCAAAAGATAAAAATAAAAAAGTCCAGCCATGCATGAAATAACATAGGAAATGAATACGGGTCTTTTTAGACCCATGTTGTGCATTAGATGGGGTTTCCATAGCTTGCGCATCAAAGGGTTAATTAATTTTAATATTAGAATTATTTGTTTTTGTAGTCCATCTTGAACAAGTATAACAAATGCACTGGTCAATTTTGCTCCCAGTTTGAGTTTTGCAGAAATCGTTATTTTGCATGACGTAAAAAAAGAGGTTTCGGACCATGATGACTGGGTAAAAGCATGGTAACCATCATATTGATGAAATATAGACAATCATAATTTAAGGAAGGGAAATATGGATTTTCAATATCATGTTTGGGTAGCAGTCACTGATGCCAGATGTTCACGTAACAATTAGACTCCTTTCATTCTGTGTCTCGCCTTTCGATATACTAATAATAATGGCATGTATTAACATTAATTCCTCTACTCCTGCAGGCTTTTCTCCCTCGACTCTTCTGACTGGCTCGGGCAGGTCATACTGGAGCTAACTTGGTTTCCCCAGGCAGGTAGGCAGCCACAGCCATTACACTAAATATATGCTGTCATGTTAAAGGAAATGTGCAGGTGTTAAGAATAGGTACAGGATCCCTATATAATCCCTAGTGGCTTAAAAAGTCTTAAAGCGTAACTCTCGCCAAAATGCAACCTAGGGTCTTTTTGTGAATGTACCCGGGGCAAACGTTAGTTTAAAAGCATAATTAGGACGGAAGAGCCACTTTAAGATTTACCGTATTCTCGTTTTCGGTCAAATGGCCTTTTGAATGGGAGTGCACTACTATGATAGCATCAAAATCTCTATTTGTAAAACACTAAGAAGGCTCGTCACAACATGAAACTCTCCTCAAAGCATCACCAGGGGCTCTACACATGAACGCAAGCATTGAGAACATTGTTTGTGTACACAGAGTTTACTAAAAAGAAAGGTTTTAACAACTCACTGTAGCTATTGGTTTTTCCGCTCGCCTTCCATCTAGCAAGTCAAAAGTATTTGAGGATGGAGAGTAAAGATGGAAAGCTCCTAAAGCTTAGTTCCATATAAATGCACAGATAATTTGTTGTTTTGTCGTTAGTGAAAAACAACATTGACCTTGTAGTTGAAAAGGAGCCTCATGTAAGAATGACAGTTCCTCCTATCGAGTCCGTTCATTCGCACTCGGAGATCGACTCCTTTTGATTGATAAGCAGTGTTGTGCCTGAACTCGTTCATATTTTGGGTGAACGTGAACTGAACGTAGCCTACTGTATTACTGCCTGATGAACGTTACTGTGAACTCGTTCATTCTGGTGTCTGTGAACGGCACGCTCTCTGTTTAACTTCGTTCAATAGAGTGCCAGATTTCTATAGAGCCTTCCAGGCGAAAACCCGGCTAAAACACACCGTAAACCGGCCTTAATATGTAGCGGAAAAAACACCCAATCTGGCAACACCAGCCACCGGTGTCTACTGACTCTCTTGTTCGATCTCGTTCATCAAAATGAACAAATCTTTTTTTCGAGTCATTTCGTTCATTTAAGTGGCTTTAAATGTTATTCTATTAACTGGCAAATTCCCAGAACACATCCACCTACGCAATCTTGATCATATTCTGAATTAAGAAATCATTATAATGCAGTCAAAAATCATTTAGAGGGAACATAAATAATTCATAAAAGTCTTTCGTTCATTTGTCACGTGACAGACGCAATGAATGGATCGTTCATGAACGACTCATCACTTACGTTACACATCAAAACAAAAAGCAGCAAGGAGGCGTAGTATGATCATTTAAACGAGTTTTATGACAAGGTCGGTGAGGATGGGAAAAATCTGACGCATAGCTTCAGTTAAAAAAACTGATAAAATAATTACCTGTGGTTCTATATTTCGAATGGGGGTAATGCAATTAGGCTGCTGCGGGGGGGCACAGGGGGAACTAGAGCTGTCAGTCTTCCTCTGTAATATCATTCGAATTCCATTTGATATTTTTTTTAAATATTCGAATAATATTCAAATATTTAATGCTCAATTGCAGCCTGTTAAATAATATGTACTACACTGCTCAGGCTTATGCATCGTCAATGCTACTACAAGCATGTGGTTGTTGTTACACGTTCTGTCCACTAGAGGGACTTCTAACATTAGCCTGGCCTTGAGGGGACCTGCACGCAACTTTGTTTGCATTAATTTTCCACCACGAGCACACAGCGACAAACAAATCAACAGAGAACTCTGTAATGAAACATCTTACAATTGTAGGGAAGCGGCATTGTTGTAAAGGCTAACGTTGCTCGGTTAGCACAAGGACATCATGTTAGAAAGCACAGCCGAAACGATTTGTCTAGGTAAGTAACACTAACAATAGTGTTAGCAACGATGCTAACAACATTAATAACTAAGCCAAACGGTGTTGTCAGTACTATTTCAGTGATTTATAAGCAACCTGTTTCTTGCTGATTGTCACATTACTGAGTATACAGCTGTTAGAAGGTAATATATGAAGTTGAAGCTAACTTTGTCAAGTCAAGTCAAGTCATCTTCATTTATATAGCGCTTTTAACAACGTAGATTGTTTCAAAGCAGCTTCACAGAGATAAGCGTATAATTTAAGGTAACAGAGATTGTTTTGGCTTTATAGCAGAGTTAAGTTATTTTCCATCTAAAGTTAGTTTTGATTGATTTGCTTCCGTCGCAACGATCATTTGTTATTAAATTAGGGGCCGCTAAGACGACACCATTCCCTCTACACAGACTTTAAACGCGAACCTGTGAGAAACGCTGATGGCGTTCACATGCGCATTTAGAATGGGTTCTATAGTTATGTGCGTTTGAATATATGTGTGCAGGTTTGGAATTCCCTACAAGCCAAGCCTAAACAAAGTACTTGTCTTTCCTTATAAATTTTGATAAAGAATTTTATTTTATTTTGTTGCTTTGGGGTAGGAACGCGAAACAAATTTTCCCGACAACGCCTTATCTGTATAGTGGTAGAGGGATCCTCCATAGGGAGAGACTAGTTGGCACTTCAGCACTGCGTTGTCATCGGTCCAGGCGAAGGTCCTTCGTCAGATCTGGATACGGCCTGGATCCGGCAGGCTGCAGGAAAACCTTGGGATAAACACAGACACTAAAATTAGCGTAGATGCCATTCTTCTCATGATGTAACGAGTACATCAGGATTTATGGGAAGTGTTCCCGGTTCCGGCTGACCTAATCTATGCAGCCTAACATTGAATTATAGAAGTCTATAATGTATTATGTGAATGCTAGGTCAAAGAGATGTGTTTTTAGTCTAGCTTTGAACTGACAGAGTGTGTCTGCTTCCCGGACAATGGTAGGAAGACTGTTCCAGAGTTTTGGTGCTAAATAGGAAAAGGATCTACCGCCAGCAGTCGATTTTGATATTCTAGGTATTAGTAACTGGCCGGAATTTTGAGATCGCAATAGACGTGAAGGACTATAATGCGTTAAGAGCTCACTCAAGTACTGCGGAGCTAAACCATTTAGTGCTTTGTAAGTAATCAGCAATATTTTAAAATTGATGCGATGTTTAATAGGGAGCCAATGCAGTTTTGACAGAACTGGGCTAATATGGTCATACTTCCTGGTTCTGGTAAGAACTCGAGCTGCTGCGTTTTGAACCAGCTGTAGTTTGTTTATTAAGCGTGCAGGGCAACCACCCAGTAGAGCATTACAATAATCTAGCCTTGAGGTCATGAACACATGAACTAATTGTTCCGCATTTGTCAATGAGAGCATATGGCGTAATTTAGATATATTTTTAAGATGGAAAAATGCAGTTTTACAGATACTAGACACGTGACTTTCAAATGAAAGATTGGTATCAAAGAGCACACCCAGGTTCCTAACCGACAACGAAGACTTAACAGAGCAGCCATCGAGTGTTAGACAGTATTCTAGGTTATTACGTGAGGACGTTTTTTGTCCAATAATTAGAAACTCTGTTTTTTCAGAGTTAAGAAGTAGGAAATTACGAGTCATCCAATTTTTTATATCCGCTATGCATTACGTTAATTTTGTGAATTGATAAGTTTCGTTAGGTTTTGAAGAAATATACAGCTGAGTATCGTCAGCATAACAGTGAAAGCTAATTTCATGTTTCCTAATGATATCTCCTAATGGTAACATGTACAGAGTGAACAGCAGCGGTCCTAGTACTGAGCCTTGTGGTACGCCATACTGAACTTGTGATCGATGAGACATCTCATCATTTACTGCTACAAACTGATAACGGTCAGATAAGTATGATTTAAACCATGCTAGTGCATTTCCCGTAATGCCAACATAATGTTCTAATCTATTTAAAAGAACGTTGTGGTCAATGGTGTCAAATGCAGCACTAAGATCGAGTAACACTAATAGCGAGATACAACCACGATCGGATGATAAGAGCAAATAATTTGTGACTCTAACGAGAGCTGTCTCGGTACTATGGTACGGTCTGAATCCGGACTGGAAATTCTCGCAGATATCATTTCTTTCAAGAAAGGAACACAGTTGTGAGGATACTGCCTTTTCTAATATCTTTGACAGAAAAGGTAGATTCGAGATCGGCCTGTAATTGACTAATTCTGTAGGATCAAGTTGCGTTTTTTTAACAAGCGGTTTAATCATAGCCAGCTTAAAGTTTTTTGGTACGTATCCTAGAGACAAAGATGAATTAATGATATTAAGAAGAGGATCTATGACCTCTGGAAGCATCTCTTTCAGTAGCTTAGTCGGTATAGGGTCTAACATACATGTTGTAGATTTAGATGATTTAACGAGTTTAGTAAATTCTTCCTCTCCTATAGCAACGAATGAATCAAATTTTTCCTCAGGGAGACTACAATGCACTGCCTGATGCGATACTGTAGTAGACGGTTGCATAGTTATAATTTTGTCCCTGATATTATCAATCTTATAAGTGAAGAAGTTCATAAAGTCATTACTGCTGTGTTGCTTGGAAACTTCGGTGCTTGAAGCTTTATTTTTCGTTAGTTTAGCCACCGTTTCAAATAAATACCTAGGATTATGTTTATTTTCTTCTAATAGGGTTGTAAAATAAGCAGATCTAGCAGCTTTTAAAGCCTCCCTGTAAGCAATCGAGCTCTCCTTCCATGAAATGCGAAATACCTCTAGTTTTGTTTTCTTCCAGTTGCGCTCCATTTTTCTGGCTGCTCTCTTAAGGGCCCGAGTGTGCTCGTTGTACCACGGCGTAGGGACAACTTTGACATCTGAAGGGCAGCTAACATTAACTTTAGCTGTCTCCATGAAGCTCCCAGCTAAGCTAACGTTACTATATCTCGCGACGCAGTTAGAAAACAAGAACGAGCTACCTAATGTTAACATAAGCATTTTGGCTCGGTGGATGTCGATTTTAAAGTCATGTTAAAACTATTTCCTGTCCTTACGATTTCCAGCCGCATCCTGTCACTCCCCTCTATACTAACGTTACTCAGTACGTAACGTTAGCTTAGACCTCACAATGTCTTGTGTTTCTCACTCCCGCTAAGTTATTGTTCATAAGACGTGACATGAGTGACACATTCGGGTAGGCCAAGGCGAGTAGAGGGAGATTAGCTAACGTTAGCCAACATATTTATAAAAAAAAGTCACACTCGAATAGTAATTTCAGCATTCGAATAGTATTGATTTATTTTACTATTCGAATTATATTCAACTTTCGGTATTTATTCCAACAGCCCTAGGGGGAACACTCAAAAGAAGGCAGCAGGCCTGTGGTGAAAATTTGAGACTGACTGAACTTTTAAAAAAATGTAAAAAATGTAAAATGTTGAAATTTTAGACTTTTTAAGACCCCACGGAAACCCTGGCTATGGCGTGAGAGTCCTGTACAGTAAACAGGAAATATCACTGCCTTTATCGCTACCAAAACAACTAAACACCGCACAACCCTGCTGCAAATCACTAGATCGCTCTTTTGATCTAAATGCCCCGTAACAACTGAGCAACAGAGTCATTATTAATGTTAGTTTTTACACCTGTGCTTGCTTTAAGTCAAAATTTCTGTTAGGAAAAAGGTCTGAGTTGATGCTCATTTTCTTGTATATTAAAATTAAATATATTCCATATATTCCGTACACATCACAAAACAAAAAACAAAACAAATCCAAGGCAGTAGAGCAAGCAGTATTTATGTAGCACATTTTTAATACCCACTTGATTTGTTTTACATAAGGATTAAAAGAAGAGAAAGAAAGAAACATAATAAAGATAATGGTATCCATTCCCAACAAACATGCAGCAACATTTTCTTAAAACTTTAAAAATGTATGTTATTTCAGGAGTCCTGACAATACCTTCTGCTATTTTTATGATGTTTCTAGGTGAAACTGTGAACTCCATTTCAGAAAGCAGGTTTAGTGAAAACTCAGTGTTGGTTGACTCTCTGGGTTTTGGGTTTCACAAAGACAGTTCAGCCACAACTCTGAGTCTGTTCCTATGGCAACGTACTAACGGTCTAACAGGTTTTCTTCAGTTTACTTCCCCTTATAACCGTAGATGTTAACAATATTTACCTCCCCATGTGTTTAAAAACAATGACTTTTTTATGAAGAGATATCCTACAAATGCAGTACAGTACTTAATATTTGTCATGTAGTTGAGAAAAATTATCCACCTCAAACCACTCCCTTTAATTAAGTTAATCGTAATCTTGATATGTAGCTCTGTTTGCTAACTGCTGATTTGAATTTGTCAGTTGACCCAAGAGATATGGTCCCATAACGTGCTATAATGGAAAATATTCCACACAAAGATTTTAACAATAGTTTTACATTAATATTACTTCTTGACAGTAGTACACTGTATCTGTGCCTTAGGTAATTCACTATTAGTGGGAGATCTGGCCTGTGTTAGTTTTAAGGTTGCCCTAGTAGCAATAGGGAACACACAGTGGTGCTACAACTGAGGGTTGAATTCTGTGCATTTTTATTTTTGTACATTTCATCTTTTGCAGATTTGGACCTGAGTGCACTTCCAGAGCAGAAGACATAGACCTACACTTGTACTGCACAGACTTGGAGTCTTACTGTTTTCTGATTAGAACTAGTTACTACCTCCTCAGAGGGTTGGTCTTGGTCATCTTGATTGTAAATTTAGGACTTCAAAATGAGTTTTTTCAGAAGCCCAAAACGGTTTGCTGATGCTTATAAAGAAAAAAGCACATTGCTAAAATCCAATACAGGGGCTCTCCCTGTTTATATAGTTCCCCTGAAAGAAGAACAAATCAATTTTGATGGGTGCAAGCGATTCAGTTTACTCAGTTTAGGTAAAGAGTCAAAACCTAAAACTAATCGCACCGTAATGGTTCTCGGAGCAACTGGGGCTGGGAAGTCAACTCTCATCAATGGGATGATCAATTACATTCTAGGTGTCAAATGGGAGGATTCATATCGGTTTAAGTTAGTTGATGAGGGTCAGTTGAAATCACAAGCTGAAAGTCAGACTTCTGAAGTCACTGTGTACAAACTCAACCACCAGGAAGGCTTTGAAATAGATTGCTCACTGACCATTGTTGACACTCCAGGCTTTGGAGATACAAGAGGCATAAAAAGAGACCAGATGATCACAGAACAGCTACGTAAACTCTTCTCTGCTGATTGTGGTGTCAGTGAAATTGACGCTGTGTGTTTTGTAGCTCAGGCTGCTTTAGCACGACTCACACCAACACAGAGATATGTGTTTGATTCTGTGCTCTCAATCTTTGGCAAAGATGTGGCAGAAAACATCCTAGTTCTGGTGACGTTCGCAGACGGCCAGCAACCACCAGTTCTAGAGGCAATCAATGCTTCAGGTGTCCCGTGTCCTAAAACAAAAGGTGGGCTGCCAGTTCACTTCAAATTCAATAATTCAGCTTTGTTTGCAGACAACAAATCATCCGCAGCAGACAGTATGAGTGGGGATGATGATGATGAAGGAGGCTTTGATAAGATGTTTTGGAACATGGGAATTAAAAGCATGAAAAAGTTCTTTGCTGCTTTAAATATCATAGAAACCAAAAGCTTAAAAATGACGAAAGAGGTCCTCAGAGAAAGAAAGCAGCTCGAGAATTCAGTTGAAAATGTGCAGAAGCAGGTTAAACTTGGGTTAGCCAAGCTGGAGGAGATAAAAGAGACAACTGCAAAACTAAAAGAGCATGAGGGAGAAATCAGCAGAAATGAGAAGTTTGAGTTTTATGTCCCCATCAAAAAGGCCTTTACAATAGATATTTCTGGAAGTGGAAACTTCATCACCAACTGTCAGCAGTGCAGTGTCACCTGCCACTTTCCCTGTGGGATACCAAACGATGCAGATAAAGCAGGCTGTGTGGCAATAACAAATGGATACTGTACTGAGTGTCCAGGTAAATGTCATTGGCAAGTACATTTTAATATGAAGTACAGATTTGACTATAAGGTAGTTCAAGAAAAACAAACATTGAAAGACCTGCAAGAAAAGTACCAGAATGCCACAGAGGCTAAAATGACTGTTGAGGTATTGATTGGTAAGCTGAAGGCTGACTATGATAAGGTGCAGGCTGATGTGGTGGAGCTGATGGAGAGGTCTTCTAAGTGTTTAAACAGACTTAAAGAGATAGCACTGAAGCCAGATCCTCTCTCCACTACAGACTACATTGACATGCTTATTGAGGGAGAGAAATCTGAGGCCAAGCTAGGCTGGAAGGAACGTGTTGAGTCCTTGACAGAAATGAGACATAAAGCAGAGTTATTGGCTAAAGCAGCCAGAGGAGAGAAACTCCTCCATCGTCAAGAATCGCAAATCTAGGGCGAGAGGTTTATACTGTGTCGACACGACACTCAAAACTGTGTGCTGCGCTATCTATACACTTTCCAACTGCGATCACATTGCTTCAGCTCTAATCAGACAGTTACTGAAGGAAAGGCATGTGTTATTTTCATTGTTTTTTGTGTGTTGTAAAATGTGATATTGTTCAGCCAGAAATTAAGCCAAATACTCTTCCAAAGTACATTGACATATTTATGAAAGACAGAAATCTGAGGCCAAGCCTCAGTGGAGGCAATGAGTTTGGTCTATATAGTCATAAGACAAAAAGCAGAGTATGTGTCTTATTACTAAGCCTGAGATTAAAATTACTTTGACTAAGGAAATCTCAAGCATAAATTTGTCCAAGATAAAATCTGGCGTTTCTTTTGTAAAAATGTATTCCTGCAAATGTATTCCTGACATATCTATATGTGCTGTTTACCAAAAACGAACACAGATTAACATGTGGTGATACATTTTAAGTGTGACCACATTGTGTGCTGGAACCATTGACTTCCTGTCACCATCACCACCAATTGTAAAAGTCTGCAGCTCTTTTAACTCTGTAAACCTTTTTGTATTTTATTATCATTTATATAATTCCTTAAATGCTTACATATATCTACACTGCACTTAGTTTACAGTATCCAATTCACTTCTTGTCAAGTTTTAAAGATTTGTTTTCTACTCAATTTTTTTCTTTGAAATTTGAAAAAATATAGCTTTTTTTAAAAAGATGTTTATTGAATTGCATTTTATTGTCCTGTAGTTATAACATGGCTCCTACTGAATAATGGAGAAATTGTTAAATGACAAACAATAAATAAAATCTGTTTTGTGTAAATGCTGCTTTAAGTGTTTCTTCTGTCTTCTGATGTGTCAACTCATCTTCTAGGACCTTTCAAATCAACCTTTACACAGTGTTGGCAACAACTTCAAATCATTTAACATGATCTTCATTTTCTCAAATAGTCCAACATCTTTTAGGCTAGACTTCTAGTCAAAGCAGTAAGTTACATAGAGCCCGACCGATATGGATTTTTGGGGGCCGATGCCGATAAAAAAAAGCCAGATACCGATATATTGGCCGATATTATTTATGTGTATATTATAATACAGTATTAATATTATTTATGTGTATTATAGTACAGTACCAGTCAAAAGTTTGGACACACTTACACATTGGTGTGTACAAACTTTTGATGGGTACTGTATACACAGTATAAACAGAATAAATATATAAATGTTTTGCAATGATCACTCAAATGTGGTGATCAAACACTTGTGTGACAGAGATATGTAGTGGAGGCAGGGTGAATGATAGAATGAGAATTTGAGCTGTAACCAAACTAGTTTGCATTGCATGTTATATTATATTCTAAATACAGTTGCATAATCTTCACTGACGACTTTGTCTTTTAATTTAGTCACGTTATATAAAACATAACTTGTATCAATAAATATATCAAAAGTGTCACTGACAAAACCCTTCTATTTTTAGTCTTAATTCCTCTAATCTCTACCAGTGGAGGAAGATCTCAGATCTTTTTACTAAAGTAAAATTAATAATATCATAATGAAAACGTTTTTAATTACATATGTACAGTACTTTTATATACTTTTAAATAAGTAGTAAGCAAAATGTACTAAACGTGAAACTAGGCTACTCTTAATGCAAAATGGCCCTATATAAAGTGTTGTAATTATATAAATTATTGGAATATTGCTTGATGTTGTAACATAGCGTTATAGGCAGAATGAGCTTTAACACTGTGTAAAGTGCTTAACACGGCCGTTATTGCTCGCGTCGCAACAGCTGTTTACCCTAGACGCGAAAAAGCGCCCGTTACAAAGCAGAATGGGGCATCAGTTTACTGTCGGAGATTTGTCGTACGCGCCACGCATTTTAATCAATGTTTCATCAACATTTTGTGCAATATTACATCTGTGGTGTTACTTAAAAACGTATCTGACACTTCTTTCCTTCAGAGCCATTTAATCTTATAATTTAATGTTTTTAGACTGTAAAGTGGTTTTAATATTTTAGAATAAAGACTATAGCACAGACCATTTTCCCCAACTTTTTTACGTATATACAAATAATTTCTTTGGCAAAAATAGGGGCCATAGCCCAATCGTACGGAACACTCTTAAAGCTTGGGCGCAGTCGCGCAAGTTAGAGGGTAGGTTTAATTTGTCATCAGCTCTTACACCAATTCAAAATAATCCAGATTTTCCTCCTGGTACTGATGACTCTGGGTTCAACCTCTGGAATTCTTTAGGTATTGTGAGGCTGAAAGATACATTCGAGGGTTCATCACTTATGTCTTTTGAACAGTTGTCTGCTAAATTTAATCTGCCAAGACATCATTTTTTTAGGTACTTGCAGCTAAGGGACTTCATTGGTAAAAAGACCACTTTGCATACTGATAGTTCCAGAACCGAAATTGAGAAAATACTACTAGAAGACACGAGACAAAAAAATATATCTCATATTTATGTTACACTGAGTTTGACTCTCCCAGGGGACACAGATAATCTTAGACAGATGTGGGAAAATGATTTGGTAGTAAATATCTCCAGAGAGGATTGGGATTTAGTCTGGGATCATGTTAAAAGAATATCAGTGTGTAACAGAGCACGTGCTATTCAATTCAAAATAATACGTCGGCTACATATCACCCCTTTTATCAGGAATAAAATGGACCCAAAACTTTCCCCCAATTGCTCAAAATGTAAAATATCAGTTGGTAATTATATTCATTGTATTTGGTCTTGTCACAAAATTCAGTTGTTTTGGAAGAAAATCGCAGACCACATTGGCAACATTCTGGGAATGGCAATTGATGTTGATCCTTGTTCATTTATTCTAGGTCTGCCAGCTGGTATTGTTTTGAATAAATATCATAAAAGGCTTTTTAGTATTTTAACTTTTGCTGCAAGAAAGAACATTTGGTAACACTTTATTTTGATAGTCCATTTGTTGAGACTCTACTAGTTATTAGTAGCCATTCAGTAGCTTGTCAACAGTGCATCAGTTGACATTCAACAACACTGTTTCAACAGACAAGTAACATACGTTCAGCTAACTGCCTAAAGTACAATTCAAGTGTTAATCTACAGATTTTACAAAAAGTGCCTGTTGACTGTCAATGTTAATTTGCAACAGGTTATTAACCAATTGTCAACTAACTTTCTGTAGACTGAGTCACTAACTTCTAAGCTGTCTACCAACAACTCAAAATCAATGTCAGTTGAAAGTCAACAGTCATGTCAGCATTTGATCTGTATATGATACTGTATATCCAACTCAAGGGGTCTCAAATGCATCAAATTAATGATTATTTTAACTGTTTAAAAAAAAAAAACCTGTAGTTTCCATTTGTTGATAATCTGTTGATAGTCAACTAAAGATTAGTTGCTTATCTGTTGCTTGTCAACAAATATATTGTTTATGATCAGTAGACTATTAATAGACATTCTCCACTAAGCGTTAGTAGATATCTTTTAGGACTATCTAATTAAAGTGAAAAACAGTTGATATCAGTAGAAAGTCTATAACCTATCAACAGATTGCATACAGGTTTCCATTCATTATATGCAACACAATTACCATTTAAAACAATAGTTTTGCATACCTGACTGAAGTAGAACAAACACTATAGGAAGCACATCAGAGAAAAAAATGCACTTTTATTAAATAAAAACACTCCAAATAATACAACCCATTCTTTACTAGGGTATCAGGATCACATCTGAACCATCTGATTATGTGACAAACATTATATTGAGCATTTCAAAATGAAAAAACTCTCAATACTTCAACAACATTTCAAATGCCCGAGGCCAAGAACAAAAGTTATAAACAGAAAGGACAGAAAGTTCCTAAACTTATTTGTGGTTACCATTCCTTATGTCCTTGAGAAGTCTTCCAAGTACTCCATGTTTATATTTTCTTGCTAACCAGTAGGTCCACTCTATGAAGCTGAGCTGTTTTTTTAAGGCCTTCTCAGAACGATTCCCCCGCATACGCCAAACTTCCCTCTTGTAAGTCTGCCATGCTCTCTCAATGTTTTGAGTATGTAGTCCTGTTTGTGGATCTACATCATTCTGGCTGTGGTTGACTCTGACATGCTTGTAGCCCTCCTGGGAAAGACTGGCATATGCTCTCCACTCATCACTCACCACTAGACTTTGACGTTTGACATGTTTCTTGATGATGGGAACAAGGGTCTCCTTGTTTCTTTTCTTCACAAGGCGAAGAATGGGGCGTCTGCTTGCAGCTTTGATTTCAAGTATACCAAACACCCACGTTCGCTTTCTTTTCCAGGTGTTACCAAAGCGTCCTCTTGCATACTACCAAAAAACAGCATGAACAGAATTACAAAATAAAGAAAATCTCTGTATCAGCCATGTATCAATTTATTTCTAATCAGATTAAATTACATGAGACTTTTCACCTAAAACTCTTTTAAATTCCATATAACACAATAATAACTATGCTTATAATAAGAAAATCTTTAAAGGGTCAGTTCACCCAAAAAAGAAAATTTGAAGATTCATATTTTGTAAATAAAGTGGTAAATTATGTTGGGTTTTTTTTTTTTTTTTTTTTTTTGGAAACAAAGCACTTGCGTCATTTTATAAAATTGAGGTCAAACCACTGGAGACACATGGATTAGTTTTATGATTTCTTCATGAATTTTTTGAAGTGGTAGTTGCGTAGCTGTCAATGGAGGGACAGGAATCACTCATATTTCATAAAAAAGATCTTCATTCATGTTCCGAAGATAAAAGAAAGTCTTACAGGTTTGGAACAACATAAGGGTGAGGATTTAAAGACAGAATTTAAATTTTTGGGTGAACTAACCCTTTAATAAAATGTATTGTAAACAAGTAACAAAATATCGAGATATGTTTTGCCATTACATTAAACATTGAATATTAATTTAATTTTTGTGTTTAGAACACATTCCTGTAACCTTCCTATAACCCTTCTTTAGGTTAAACAAAATAAATAAAATGTCAGTGAAAGTAAAAATTGCACATTCAGATTACACTACCTTGCGTTTGTGGCAAAACTTGCTCTCATCAATGTGAACAAGGACATTAACTCCACCAACTTTCTGTCTCTTTTTTTTCCGGTGCTTCTCCAGGCTTTGTACACAAATTCTTCTGAGTTTCTTTGACATCATGGAAAGTGTTGCTGTGCTCTTTGCAATGCCATCTTGAAGCATGTCTACTTGCCGTAGATGTAAACCCTGAGCAAATCTACAAAAATTAACAAAAATTATCATCATTAAATAAGAACATTGCATTATTACAAAAAGAGAATGTGTGCTTTATCAACCAGTAGGCCACAAAGCATAATTTGTACCTAGTATCCTGTATTATTTTTTTACTGTTGACTCTAAGCATAACAAAACATCAGCATATTAATACATTTTGTCATACATAGTTGGCTAAACAGTACAACATACTGTAGTGCTGTACAGAAACTGACTAAACTTGAAAGCATCAAAGTGAAAACATCTATAATCACCACCATAATCTTCTGTTAGAAGCTATTCTGTTAGATGTTTTATAAGACATCCTAAATACTAATTCAAAGTATGGTACAAATATAGTAAACTTGATACAATTTTAAAAAGAGTTTGTTTTTGAGTTACTGTAATATACCTGGCAAAGTATGGTGGGGTATATTACAGGAAATGCTTTTGCAATAGGATATGCTATAGATTGACCATCATATTTTTTATGCCACCATAAATTATGATAACATGCTGTAATGCAATTGTGCTCTATGGACTCAAAATACACCATACAAATAGTGTAATATGTCAAATACTGTAGTTATGTAATATATTTGCATTGCTTACCTATGTATATACTTCATCCATGTGAACAGACTGCAGTGTGATTGTGTGAAAAGTGAGTTTGTCCGAACACTTCTTCTCAACCGTCCACATCTTTTACATCGACACTCCCTGGAAGTTTCAGGACATAAGATTGTATGATAAGTTGAAATTTTTAACATGTCTTGGAACACACACACACAATAGGTTGGATATATAATGAATATAACAAAAGCTTATGTAAAACTGTACTAATATGTCAATACAGATGTTGAGCAATATTTCATTTTTTTTTAAATAAAATAATGTTTAAATAAAAGACAGACTGATTATTGTGCTGATACTAGTAAAATCTATTTACTTGAAATATGTTTTTACTACTTCCAGCTGCTTATTCAAACTGATAGATAAAATAGAAATATAATCATGATAAATTGGCACTCTTACAACGATCTACATTAAATTACAATATAAACACAATAAGATACATTGTCATAATTCATTAACAGTGGATCATAAGCAATCACTTGACGTAGGTGTGCAGTAGGTTATTCTTTGCCAACTGCTCTGAAAGAGTGCACCACTATAGAGCCCGCAATATATATATATATATATATATATATATACATTTATTTATTTTTTTACTTTGAAATGTGTAGCGCTCACATTTATTTAAATAACAACCTTTTGAAGTTGATTAAACACATTAAGTCATTCTTTCTTTTATAACCCCTAAACACCTCTTACAATAACAACTAACACTATTTTATAGGCTACCTATGTTTTATTTTTCTAGGGTTTGGAGTTTTTGTTATTGATATTGATATTATATTATATTATTATTGATATGTTTGTTTTTATTTTTTATATATATTTTTTTAAATTAAAAATCATATCAAAAATAAATATTTAAAAAATTGTTACCACTTTATTTTAAGTGTCTCTAACTAACATTTAAATTAATAATTTGATACAATGCATTTATTTTGTACTTATATTTTAAAAATATATATCTGCATGTAATTACAGCTGTAATTAATTTCTGTAATTACATTCTGTAATGTACTACACTTTTCAATTAATTTGAGTACATTTAGGTTTATAACAGGTCTGGTTCTCACCTTATTGATGAACAGGAATTGTAGTTTGTGAGTAAAGCTGCAAATTACTCCATCAAAGTCAATCATGCTAGGCTCGGTACAAGGCATTCGTGCCCAGTGCGAGTACACCCTAACTCACCCTTAAACCTACCCATACCATCAAACCTGTCCCTAACCTTACCCGTATCCCACCTCAAAAGCAGCAGTGTTTTGCAATAGAATATGAACACAATAAGTACATTGTACTTATTTTTTTTATGTAAGTACATAGTAGTTAAGGACACCTAATTTAAAGGAACACTTCGACTTTTTGGGACTTTAGCTTATTCACTGTATCCCCCAGAGTTAGATAAGTCCATACATCCCTTTTTCATCTCCATGCGTGCTGTAAGTCTGTTTGACGCACCCACCGCTAGCCTAGCTTAGCACAAAGACTGGATGTAAATGGCTACAGCTAGCATACTAATCCCAATAAGTGACTAAATAACGCCAACATTTTCCTATTTACATGTTGTGATTTGTATAGTCACAGTGTGTACAAATAACAAGGTCATATGAGACACAGACATTTTTTAAACGTTTAAATACTGGGAACTATTTTCTCAAAAGGCGAAGCACTAATACTTGGGCGGAGTGATTAGCGCAGCACCCGAGAAGCGCCGTTCTGTCAACAAAACCAACGTGACTAACTAGTAGCGAACGTGATTCGTGATCATGGCTGACTTTGAGGAATTGTCAGAGGATTTTTATTTGGTATCAAACCAAGATCCAGAACCATATTGTTTTGAGCCAGAATACACAGACGAGGAGTTACAAACTTTGGAAGCTGATAGACAAGATGCCGAACAGACTGAGGTCGAGGGGAGAATCAGAACGGGAGTAGCCTGCTATTTGACAAACAAGGTCACTGTTTCTCAAAAATTAAAACTGCCCATCCCCCCCTCCAATTCATTAGCAAGTTGAAGGCTACAGTCCTGAAAGTTACATTTAGCGACGCTTATTTGTTACTGGGGCGATAGAGCGCGTTTGTGACAACACAATACTAACATAACAGGGGATACATGGAGCCCGGGAACAACTGTAATGGAGGATAAACTGATAATCGCTGTTGCTGGGTTTCCTATCATTTATGATATGACATTATTTTTATATAGGGACCAGTTACAAAAGAGAGAGAGCTCCGGCCGCGCGCGCGCGCACTTACCTTCACCGTTTTCAAACAACACGTCTTGCTCTCTCTCCCTCGCGCATATAATCAAAACATTTTTTTTCCCGACCAAATCGGTTATAAAAATGCTGTCATTATAAAAGGTTTCTAGTGTCAATATATTCCTTGTTTTTCTATTTACATTTCATGGTGTGACACAGACTTCAGAGCGGCCAAAGCCGCAGGTGATCCACTTTGTCCTGTCTTTACTATCGATGGGATGGCCGTATCCTTCAGCACACGTTTCATGGCAAATTCCATTTTTTCAAAATAGTCGTCCTCAGTGAAATGTTCTGAGCAAACGCGATAGTCCTTCCTTGATGATGTCTACAGGTGTGTTTGGATCTATTTCCAGAGCCATTGATTCATCAGGTCAGCGTTTTTGGTTGTAATTCTATGAAACATCATGGTATTACCTGGTCTCCCATGTTTATTGTTGCAGCTCTTTACAATACAGTGAATACTCATGATTGTAAACTTTGCATTTACTATCTAGTAATTGCTGACTCTATTACTCCAACTCTGAGCGAACTCTCTGCTCCTCACCACGGCGCTTCTCGGGTGCTGCGCTCATCACTCCGCCCAAGTAGCAGTGCTTCGCCTTGAGAAAATAGTTCCCAGTATTTAAACGTTTAAAAAATGACTGTGTCTCATATGACCTTGTTATTTGTACACACTGTGACTATACAAATCACAACATGTAAATATGAAAATGTTGGCGTTATTTTGTCACTTATTGGGATTAGTATGCTAGCTGTAGCCATTTACATCCAGTCTTTGTGCTAAGCTAGGCTAGCGGTGGGTGCGTCAAATAACACTTACAGAACGCACAAAAATGAAAAAGGTATGTATGGACTTATCTAACTCTGGGGGATACGGTGAATAAGCTAAAGTCCCAAAAAGTCGAAGTGTTCCTTTAAAGTGTGATCAAAAAGGTACATAGTGAAAATAAAATAGTCTCTTATTTGGGTGACAACATTTAGAGCTTTAGCTGTTAAGTCATTTGTAAGGATTGAACTGACTTCACTTGTGTATAGCCTGTAGACTGCTGCCTTGCCATTAGGGATGTGCACGAATATTCGAATTTTCGAATATTCGATCTGTAATTATTATTCGAAAAATAAAATACTATTCGAATTTTATCGAATTTATGAAGCCGTAAATACTTAGCGGGTCGTAAATGCAGTGAATCCCTGATAAATCTCAAGCACTAACTTGCAGTTATAATTAAATGCACTGGGTGGCACTGTGGCGCATGTTTAACAAGTTGTTTGTATTTTATCATAATGTCGTCGTCGTCTGCCTCGCGAAGTTTGGAATTACTAGTCGAAAATTAGGTTACTAAATGATTTTACAAAATGGAATTACTTTTGATCAAATTAATTAATTAATCTGGAGTTATAATATCATCACCACAATGAGAAATCACATGAAATCCAAACAGCAGTCGACTGAGGAAAGACAGCTCTGTCTATCACTGCATCACGACTGCAGGTAAGCGCAGCTGTAGTGCGAGTGATCCGAGATGATAACTTATCTAATAATAGTAAAATGATTTTGAGGTATATTCTTCCTTTAAGTTTTCTTTGAGAGAGAGGTTTAAGAACAGAAAAGGTGCTGTTAGAAACTTAGAACTAGAACACCGTCATCTTTGTTTCTCTGAAACGTCTGTCAGCGCAGCGCGTTTTCTCACTCGAGCATAAATTGCTCGTGGCGTCCCTCCATGTGGATATTATTGTTTTTCTCAACATAAACGTGAAACAATATAAACACGATAATCATATGCTGACTCGAGTGTATGTGTACGTTCTGTACGATACCTGGCGCAATCTGCTACTCTGCTTTATTAGGCGTTTTTTTCCGTTCGCGCTGCTTGAGCTTATATCCTTTTGTTCTTATATTTTTTTGTTTACACATAGGCCTACTGTTTAATGTTTTCAATTAAAAGAAAACTTTAACACATGTTGTAAGCTTGTTGTGTATATTGCCTAATCGTAAGCTTCTTCAGAAATGGTGACAAAACGTAAAAAAATAATTACCTAAAAAAATAACGTATTTTTCGTTAAATGTCATTTAAATAAACGAATAAACGAATATTCGAATATTCGAATTTTCGCTCTGACTCCAGCTCCAGCTCTAACTCTGACTCTTCAGATGAGGAAAAGAAGAAAAAGAAGCGTAAAAAGAAGAATGGCAAGAAGAAAAGCAAAAAAAGAAAGAAGGAAAACAAAAAGGTGAAGAGGTCAAACGGAAAAGGAGAGCGAGGTATGGAGTATTTAGGTGATTGTTTTTATTTTAGTGCTTTATACTTAGTGCACACTATCCCGCAACCCAATAATCATCACTCTTGTCATCTCTTTTTTTGAATGACTTGAAATCAACATGTCAAAAGCTTAACTGTTCTGTTTCAGCCATTGTCCCTGAATTCTCAGTGAATATCAGTGATGATCTGTATCTAACTTGTATTTTTACTATAGATTTCTTACAAAGTTTATGTAAGGAATGAAGTAAATAAAGACACAACATGTGCTTACCTATTATGGTAATCAATAATTCAATATAAAGAATGTTCTCAACACTATTTACCTCAGTATTTTTATAGCAATACTCCTCAAATAGTCTTTATTGGCACACTGCCCTCACACTACTGACTATTAAACGTTCAAAATCAAAGAATAAGCCACACACCTTTATCCAAGTTGTAGCCTCCCTTTTAAAGAGAAAACATGTGGGAAACACTGGCTCACCCTGCGACTAAGAAACCACACAAGACACAACACAACAGTCCTTGGTGATTTATTCACATTATTGTTTTGTTTTTTTCAGTTGCCTCAGTCGCAGATGTGGTGAAAAGATATCGGCGTGTCCTCAAACTTGTGCAAAGAGGCTTCAGGATGACCGCAGCTTTCAAGAAAGCTTGTGTTTCTAGAAATGCTGTGAAAGACACGGCAGCAATTGCAGAGATTTATATGGTAGACAAAAGTGTCCTAGAACAGTTCAAGGGTAAATACACACTTTTGCAACTAGCACAACTCTGTCAGAAAAAAATTGTTGGTGAACTGGCAGAAAAGATAATTGAAATGAAAAACAACAAACAGCTCATCCCCTTTTCTGTGAAGAAAGACTGAATGAGGGCAAGAAAATGTTGACTAGATAAGTTAAGTAGGTTGTTGTTGTTCTTAAAGGGTTAGTTCACCCAAAAATGTAAATTCTGCCAGTAATTACTCACCCTCATGTTGTTCCAACCCCGTAAGACATTCGTTCATCTTCAGAGCACAAATTAAGATATTTTTGATGAAATCTGAGAGCTGGATCACTCCTCCATAGGCTTCTAAGGGTTTGAAACTTGCTGGCCCAGAAAATGCATTAAAGACATCGTTAATTTAGTCCAAGTGACTCCAGTGGCTCAATCTTAAGTTTATAAAGCGACGAGAATACTTTTTGTGCACAAAAAAACAAACAAAAATAACGACTTTATTCCACTATTCATTTCCTTCTCTCTGGGCCTCGAGTGAGTTCATGTAGTGTTTTAGCGTAGCGCATCTGTGTTGTACGTCACACGTAGGCTCACTATTGGCCGACGCTGGTCATGTGTGTGATGCGTGTAACGTACAACACTGATGCGCTGCGCTAAAACACTATGTGAACTAACTCGAGGCCCAGAGACAAAAAAATGAATAGTGGAACAAAGTTGTTATTTTTGTTTGTTTTTTGCGCACAAAAAGTATTCTCGTCGCTTGATAAACTTAAGATTGAGCCACTGATGTCACTTGGACTATATTAACGATCTCTTTAATGCATTTTCTGGGCCAGCAAGTTTCAGTCCCTTAGAAGCCTATGGAGGAGTGATCCAGCTCTCAGATTTAATCAAAAATATCTTAATTTGTGTTCCGAAGATGAACGAAGGTCTTGCGGGGTTGGAACAACATGAGGGTGAGTAATTACTGACAGAATCATTTTTGGGTGAACTAACCCTTTAACTAAATGCGAGTTTGTTTGTTTTTGTTTTTTGTGGTTGTACTCTTTATAACTTGAGCTTGGCTTAGGGCAGTGCAGCATTTTTTTGTTTTTTTGTTGTTGAAGTATTGAGAGTTTTTTCATTTTGAAATGCTCAATATAATGTTTGTCACATAATCAGATGGTTCAGATGTGATCCTGATACCCTAGTAAAGAATGGGTTGTATTATTTGGAGTGTTTTTATTTAATAAAAGTGCATTTTTTTCTCTGATGTGCTTCCTATAGTGTTTGTTCTACTTCAGTCAGGTATGCAAAACTATTGTTTTAAATGGTAATTGTGTTGCATATAATGAATGGAAACCTGTATGCAATCTGTTGATAGGTTATAGACTTTCTACTGATATCAACTGTTTTTCACTTTAATTAGATAGTCCTAAAAGATATCTACTAACGCTTAGTGGAGAATGTCTATTAATAGTCTACTGATCATAAACAATATATTTGTTGACAAGCAACAGATAAGCAACTAATCTTTAGTTGACTATCAACAGATTATCAACAAATGGAAACTACAGGTTTTTTTTTTTAAAACAGTTAAAATAATCATTAATTTGATGCATTTGAGACCCCTTGAGTTGGATATACAGTATCATATACAGATCAAATGCTGACATGACTGTTGACTTTCAACTGACATTGATTTTGAGTTGTTGGTAGACAGCTTAGAAGTTAGTGACTCAGTCTACAGAAAGTTAGTTGACAATTGGTTAATAACCTGTTGCAAATTAACATTGACAGTCAACAGGCACTTTTTGTAAAATCTGTAGATTAACACTTGAATTGTACTTTAGGCAGTTAGTTGAACGTATGTTACTTGTCTGTTGAAACAGTGTTGTTGAATGTCAACTGATGCACTGTTGACAAGCTACTGAATGGCTACTAATAACTATTAGAGTCTCAACAAATGGACTATCAAAATAAAGTGTTACCGAACATTTTGATGTTCTGGATAAGTGAGAAGACTCCTTCAATTAAAAAATGGCATAGCCTTGTGAAAGAGCTCATCCCAATGGAATTTTTAACATGCATACTACATTCTTCTACAGACGTTTTCAAACGAATATGGACACCCTATTTAGACTATGTTTCTCTTACTTTGGACAATTGCTTATATTTTTCTTGAAAACTGTTGTAATGGCTCACGACGAGAAGCCTATTCCTGTGAGTATTGATGTATCTTCCCTTGTAACCTATTTATTTTATTAATAATTGATTTGAGAATTGTGTATTTAAGGTCTGCCTGAACTGTTGTTCTTTTTTTTTTTTTTGTATGCCTTGTCTATTCTGTTGAAAAAAAAAAGGAAAATTTCAATAAAAATATATATATAAAAAAATAAAATAAATAGGGGCCAAGATGAACAAGGCAAGGCAAGTTTATTTATATAGCACATTTCATACACAATGGTAATTCAAAGTGCTTTACATAGAAGAAATTAAAATAATTAAAGAAATAAGAATAAATATAGCTGCGAGCAGCGATTACGGGCCCAAGCCGGTGGCACCGCAACCCCGATGCCTTTAGTTACCTAAAGGCACCGGGGTGGCGGTGCCGCCGGCTTTGGCCCGTAATCGCTGCTCGCAGCTATATTTATATATATATATATATATATATATATATATATATATATCTTTAATGTATTTTTATCATGTTGAAAAAGTTTGGTGTGAATAAAATAAACCACTTAGGAGGAGTAACTAAAAACTCAGAATCTGACATATCCAAAAAATCCACATTCAAACCAAAATATCTGACTTCCTGTTGCTCGGAGCTAATGACTGTAAATTAGAAAGTTGTCCGGCTCGATGAGACCAATATGCGTACTGATTTTTGTAACTGTGGGTAAAAGTAACCCCCCCACTTTTGTCAAAAGCATTTTGAAAGTGACACACTTCCTGCTACCAGTTGGTGGCGCTATAACTTTGACTCACAATAGTTACATCCATCTGACCGGCCTCTTACCATGAACACACTGCTGAAGTTTCATCAAGATCAGTTAATGTATGCAGAAGTTATAACACTTCGTGTTTCTCTTCCGTTCGAGATATCAAAAATCCGTCCGCAATTTAGCATCCTCAATGTCTTGACTTCATGCTGACCGAGTTTGGTGGGGATCGGATGAATTCTCTAGGATGAGTGTTTGGTGGGGATCGGATGAATTCTCTAGGATGAGTGTTTCAAATTCCACAGCATGCGTTTTTCAAACAACCCATAATAGCAGACTTCCTGTTGGGCGGAGCTAATAATTTAGAGTGCGGAAGTTGTTCGGCCCGATGAGATCTATATGTGTACCGAGTTTAATATTAATTCATGCAAGCGTGTTTGATATATGGACCAAGTTTTCAGACCGTGTTCAAGGGGGCGCTGTTGAGCCCCCCTGCCACGCCCGTGTACCAGCTTCAGCCCGGCCCTGATGACCGTGGGTTCTGACCTGTGTGAAAAGTTTCAAGTGTTTATGAGCACGTTAAGTGCGCCAAAAGCCCCTAAAACCTTGAAAAACAAAGATTAAATGGAATAGACAACCCCCCCCCCACACACACACAGACACACACAGACACACAGAGAGAGAGAGAAAATTCTTCAGAAAATCCACATTCAAACCAAAATATCTGACTTCCTGTTGGTTGGAGCTTATAAGTGTAAATTAGAAAGTTGTCCGGCTCGATGAGAACAATATACATACCGATTTTTGTGATTCTAGGAAAAACTAAGCCCCCATTTTTGACTAAAGGTGGCGCTACTGAGCCATTCCACCACGCCCGTTTCTGAAACTTTGCACATGTCTACTGGCTAATAAATGTGATGTGTCTGTCGAGTTTCATGCAATTTCAAGTATGTTTAGAGTCCCAAAAGCATCAAAAAATAATATTAAAGTTTGATGTGTTGCCACGGCAACAGTATCTAAGATATCAATAATCCTTTCACAGGTCTACATCTGCCGTGTGTCTACATTGTACACATAAAGTTTGAAGCAAATCGGGTAAAAATAAGACAGTGATTTCAAAGCATTTTGAAAGTGATGTACTTCCTGCTGCCTGTTGGTGGCGCTATAACTTTGACTCACAATAGTCACATCTGTGCGATCGGCCTCTTACAACGAACACACTGCTGAAGTTTCATCAAGATCAGTTAATGTATGCAGAAGTTATAACACACTTCCTGTGTCCCTTATTCGCCATAAATTCGTTTCCTCGCCACGGCCAAACCGTTCGAGATATCAAAAATCCGTCCGCAATTTAGCATCCTCAATGTCTTGACTTCATGCTGACCGAGTTTGGAGGCGAATGGATGAATTTCCTAGGAGGAGTACATCAAATTCCACAGCATGCGTTTCCAAACAACCCATAATAGCCGACTTCCTGTTGGGCTGGCGTAAAACTTAGAGCACGAAAGTTGTTCGGCCCGATGAGATCTATATGTGTACCGAGTTTCATATTATTACATGCAAGCGTGTTTGATTTATGGACAAGTGTTCGGATCCCGTTCCAGGGGGCGCTGTCGAGCCCCCCTGCCACGCCCGGGTACCAGCTTCGGTCCGGCCCTGATGGCCGCGGGTTCTGACATGTGTGCAAAGTTTCAAGAGTTTTTGAGCATGTTAAGGGCCCCAAAAGTGCCCGAAAGGTTGACAAAATAATAATAATAATAATAAATATAGCTGCGAGCAGCGATTACGGGCCCAAGCCGGTGGCACCGCAACCCCGGTGCCTTTAGTTACCTAAAGGCACCGGGGTGGCGGTGCCGCCGGCTTTGGCCCTTCATCGCTGCTCGCAGCTATATTTATATATATATATATATATATATATATATATATATATATATATATATATATATATGTATATAAATATCTATCTATATATCTATCTATCTATCTATCTATATATCTATCTATCTATATATATATATATATATACACACACACACACACACGTACATATACATATACATATAAATATATATATATATATATATATATATATATACACGTGTATATATATATATAAGACAGAAAATATTACTTGTCTTACCTTATTCTGATTTTATGATACACTCAAAATATTCCACAACAAATCCTTTAAATTTAATGTAAAAATAAAAACGAAAGTAAGCAGTGTTGGTCTCACGTAACCCTCTCATTAGAATCAAAATGTTTCAATATTTGCGATGTATTTGGATGCTAAACTATTCTTTATTATAGGCTTTGTACTTCACTCGTGTTCCAATATCGATGGAAAAAATCATCCTCTTCACACGCGCAAAAATGTGCTTGGAAACATCACAGTGGAGCTCTGCTTTCTGTGAATGGTACAAATTGTACTACTGACTATTTAAACAGAGCAGTGTAATTCGTTTATGTTAGGTTGACTATTTTTATTATTATATTGTATTAGGGCTATAATGAACAGGCTGCGATGTCAAGATTGCAATTCTGGAATGTGTGTGTGTGTGTGTGACGCGGTTGCGGTTGAACAGTGGACACAAAAACATAAATAAAATGTTTTAGTTAATTCCTACATCCATAGGAATACATTGAAAATGCTCGCTCTACTACGCACCATTATCAATGTCTGTGCAGACGTCTGTATTTTACTAGTATATAGTATACTATAGTTAGCGATTTAAAAGCCCTCAGCGGTGTCACACGTCGATTAACCGGTGGGAAAATTTTATCACAGTCACATCCCTAATATATTTATATATAAATACAATAGGCCTACCTGAAAGAGAATTGTACTTGCCCGACCAGAGTATAGCCTGATTAGAACGCCAATAACAAAAAAATAACTTGAGAGTCACTAAAACGAGAGATTATTCTAATTTCATTACATTCATTTTAAGTTGCAATCAGCAGTTAAAAATGAATGTATTACTGATCAATGGTAACAAGGTTGCACTGCTGAGGCTCATGCTGCTTCTCCAGGAGAATTGTAAACAAATGAGCGCAGCACACAAAAAAGCAAACCAGTTAACAACATACTGACTATAAAAATGACAAATATGGAGTTTTTATATATTTTATAACATATGATAGAGTTAAGCAACCTCACTTGACGAGTAGGCAACTATTTCCTGAATACAATCACGATTGAAACTGTGACATTGATTTCATACAACAGGTTAATAAACAGTTACAATTAAGTCACTTACATTTTAGATGCAATATTGACTGTTTTTGTTCTGTTTCAGCAGCAAAAATAGTTAAACCAAGATCACAGCAGAACCATCGCGCATCTCACAGCAACTTGTTTTCTCATTTCTGAATGATTCAGCATTTTGAACGAATCGGTTGACTCAAAGATTCAATGACCAATCCATAAACATCTGTCTCAATCATGAATGACTCAGTCATTCGAATGAATCGTCTGAACGAATTAATTAATGACTCGCTCATTAAGACGATCGCCTGGCGACACCTAATGGCGGTTTAGTGTTATGTTTAAAAGTATCATTTTTTCCAACGTGCACCATTATCAATGTCCGTGCGGACGTCCGTTTTTTACTTTCACTTTTATATTAGCGATTTAAAAGCACCCGCTCATGTCACACGTCGATTAACCGATGGGAAAATATCCTCACAGTCATATACCTAATAAATTAATATTTAAATACAATAGGCCTACCTAGTAAAACGTTTTATATACTATTTTGATATCCTTTTGGACACAAGAGGGCAGTATAGCCCTATGTTTGCTTTTTTGTTGAACCAAATAGCACTAAATAGCCTGTTTTTAACTTTTTCATACTTCTTGAATTGCAAAAACAGAATAAAATAGGTTTAGTTCTAATATTTGTATAATTTTATATAAAAATAAATGGTGTATAATTACATTTTTAGAAGTTATGAGATGTTTCCTGCTTCCTTTTTGACATTAATTTAATCCCTCGCCATAGCAAAACCGTTTGAGATATTCAATATCCGTTTACAATTTAGCATCATTAATATATTTTTATCATGTTGAAAAAGTTTGGTGGGAATAAAATAAACCTTTTAGGAGGAGTAACTAAAAACTCAGAGGCTGATTTAACAAAAAATCCATATTCAGACCAAAATATCTGACTTCCTGTTGGTTGCAGCTAATGCCTGTAAATTAGAAAGTTGTCCGGCTCGATGAGACCAATATACATACTGATTTTTGTAATTGTGGGTAAAACTAACCCCCCCACTTTTGTCAAAAACATTTTGAAAGTGACACACTTCCTGCTGCCAGTTGGTGGCGCTATAACTTTGACTCACAATAGTCACATCCATCTGATCGGCCTCTTACCACGAACACACTGCTGAAGTTTCATCAAGATCAGTTAATGTGTGCAGAAGTTATAACACTTCGTGTTTCTCTTTTCTCGCCATAAATTCGTGTCCTCGCCACGGCCAAACCGTTCGAGATATCAAAAATCCGTCCGCAATTTAGCATCCTCAATGTCTTGACTTCATGCACACCGAGTTTGGTGGCGATTTAATTAATTCTCTAGGAGAAGTGTTTCAAATTCCACAGCAAGCGTTCTCCAAACAACCCATAATTGCTGACTTCCTGTTGGGCTGGCGTAAAATTTAGAGCACGAAAGTTGTTCGGCCCGATGAGATCTATATGTGTACCGAGTTTCATATCATTACATGCAAGTGTGTTTGATTTATGGACAAGTGTTCGGATCCCGTTCCAGGGGGCGCTGTTGAGCCCCCCTGCCACGCCCGGGTACCAGCTTCAGCCCGGCCCTGATGGCCGCGGGTTCTGACCTGTGTGCAAAGTTTCAAGAGTTTTCGAGCACGTTAAAGGCCCCAAAAGCCCCTGAAACCTTGAAAAACAGGAATTTTAAACAAATCTCACTCAAAAGACAAATCCCCCCACCCCTCACACACACAGAGACGCAGAGGCAGAGAGAGAGAGGGAGAGAATTCTCCAAAAAATCACATTCAAACCAAAATATCTCACTTCCTGTTGGTCACAGCTTATGACTATAAATTAGAAAGTTGTCCGGCTTGATGAGAACAATATACATACTGATTTTTGTGACTCTACTTAAAACTAAGCCCCCATTTTTGACTAAAGGTGGCGCTACTGAGCCCCTCACCACGCCCGTTTCTGAAACTTTGCACATGTCTACTGGATCATAAATGTGATGTGTCTGTCGAGTTTCATGCATTTTCAAGCATGTGAAGAGTCTCAAAAGCATCCGAAAAGAATATTAAAGTTTGATGCGTTGCCACGGCAACAGTATCTAAGATATCAATAATCCTTTCACAGGTCTACATCTGCCGTGTGTCTACATTATAAACATAAAGTTTGAAGCAAATCGGATAAAAATAAGAGGGTGATGTCAAAGCATTTTGAAAGTGACACACTTCCTGCTGCCAGTTGGTGGCGCTATAACTTTGACTCACAATAGTCACATCCATGTGATCGGCCTCTTACAACGAACACACTGCTGAAGTTTCATCAAGATCAGTTAATGTATGCAGAAGTTATAACACACTTCCTGTTTCCATTATTCGCCATAAATTCGTTTCCTCGCCACGGCCAAACCGTTCGAGATATCAAAAATCCCCTGGCAATTTTTCATCCTCAATGCCTTGACTTCATGCACACCGAGTTTGGTGGCGATCGGGTGAATTCCCTAGGAGAAGTGTTTCAAATACCAGACCATGCGTTTCCAAACAACCCATAATAGCCGACTTCCTGTTGGGCTGGCGTAAAAAGTAAAAGTACGAAAGTTGTTCAGCCCGATGAGATCTATATATGTACCGAGTTTCATATTATTACATGCAAGCGTGTCTGATTTATGGACCAAGTTTTCGGACCCCGTTCAAGGGGGCGCTGTTGAGCCCCCCTGCCACGCCCGGGTACCAGCTTCAGCCCGGCCCTGATGGCCGCGGGTTCTGACCTGTGTGCAAAGTTTCAAGAGTTTTTGAGCACGTTAAGGGTTTCAAAAGTGCCCGAAAGGTTGACAGAAAAATAATAATAATAATAATAATAAATATAGCTGCGAGCAGCGATTACGGGCCCAAGCCGGTGGCACCGCAACCCCGATGCCTTTAGTTACCTAAAGACACCGGGGTGGCGGTGCCGCCGGCTTGGGCCCGTAATCGCTGCTCGCAGCTATATTTATTTATATATATACAGTATATATATAACAAAAGATATATACATTATATATATATCAGACAAGTAATATTCTCTGTCTTGTCACTTCACAAAAAAATGGTACAAATTGTACTACTGACTATTTAAACAGAGCAGTGTAATTTTGATAAGTTAGGTTGACTATTTTATAATTATATTTTATTAGGGCTATAATGAACAGGCTGCGATGTCAAGATTGCAATGCTGGTGTGTGTGTGTGTGTGTGTGTGTGTGTGTGTGTGTGTGTGTGTGTGTGTGTGTGTGTGTGTGTGTGTGTGTGTCGTGGGCGTGATTGAACAGTGGAGACATAAAAATATACTTTATGGTGCTAACTTTAAAATTGAAATAAAATGCTCACGGCTGCACGGGAATTCATTCCTACTTTCATAGGAATTCATTGAAAAATCTCGCTCTGCTCCCAACCATAATCAATGACAGTGCGGACGAACATATTTTACTTTCGTTTTTAAGTTAGCGATTCAAAAGCCCCCAGCAGTGTCACACGTCAATTAACCGGTGGTAAAATTATATTCTCACTGTCACATACATAGTATAGGCCGCCTACCTGAAAGAGAGTTTAGCTTGCCCGACCATAGTAGCCTGATTAGAACGTCAATGACAAAAAAATAACTTGGGAATCACTAAAACGAGAGATTATTCTAATTATATTACATTAATTTTAAGTTGCAATCAACAGTTGATAATAAATGTATTACTGATCAATGGTAACGAGGTTGCGCTGCTGAGGCTCGTGCAGCTTCTCCAGGAGAAACGTAAACAACTGAGCGCAGCACACAAAAAAGAAACCCAGTTAACAACATACTGACTATAAAAATTACAAATATGGAGTTTTTATATATTTTATAACATATGATAAGAGCAACCTCACTTGACGAGTAGGCTGTGTTTCCTGAATACAATCACGATTGAAACTGCGACATTGATTTCATCAACAGGTTAATAAACAGTTACAATTAAGTCACTTACATTTAAGATGCAATATTGACTGTTTTTGTTCTGTTTCAGCAGCAAAAATAGTTAAACCAAGATCACAGCAGAACCATCGCGCATCTCACAGCAACTTGTTTTCTCATTTCTGAATGATTCAGCATTTTGAACGAATCGGTTGACTCAAAGATTCAATGACCAATCCATAAACATCTGTCTCAATCATGAATGACTCAGTCATTCGAACGAATCGTTTGAACAAATTAATTAATGACTCGCTCATTAAGACGATCGCCTGGCGACACCTAATGGCGGTTTAGTGTTATGTTTAAAAGTATCATTCTTTCCAACGTGTGTGCACCATTATCAATGTCTGTGCGGACGTCTTTACTTTCACTTTTATATTAGCGATTTAAAAGCACCCGCTCGTGTCACACATCGATTAACCAATGGGAAAATATCCTCACAGTCATATACCTAATAAATTTATATTTAAATACAATAGGCCTACCTAGTAAAACGTTTTATATACTATTTGGATATCCTTTTGGACACAAGAGGGCAGTATAGCCCTATGTTTGCTTTTTTGTTGAACCAAATAGCACTAAATAGCCTGTTCATAACTTTTTCATACTTCTTGAATTGCAAAAACAGAATAAAATGGGTTTAGTTCTAATATTTGTATAATTTTATATAAAAATAAATGGTGTATAATTACATTTTTAGAAGTTATGAGATGTTTCCTGCTTCCTTTTTGACATTAATTTAATCCCTCGCCATAGCAAAACCGTTTGAGATATTCAATATCCGTTCACAATTTAGCATCTTTAATGTATTTTCATCATGTTGAAAAAGTTTGGTGGGAATAAAATAAATATTTTAAGAGGAGTGGCTAAAAATTTAGAGGCTGATTTTGCAAAAAAATCCACATTCAGACCAAAATATCTGACTTCCTCATGGCCGGAGCTAATGAATGTAAATTAGAAAGTTGTCCGGCTTGATGAGAACAATATACAAACTATTTTTTTTTTACTGTAGTTAAAACTAACCCCCCCACTTTTGTCAAAAGCATGTTGAAAGTGACACACTTCCTGCTGCCAGTTGGTGGCGCTATAACTTTGACTCACAATAGTTACATCCATCTGATCGGCCTCTTACCACGAACACACTGGTGAAGTTTCATCAAGATCAGTTAATGTATGCAGAAGTTATACCACTTCGTGTTTCTCTTTTCTCGCCATAAATTCGTTTCCTCGCCACGGCCAAACCGTTCGAGATATCAAAAATCCGTCCGCAATTTAGCATCCTCAATGTCTTGACTTCATGCACACCGAGTTTGGTGGGGATTGGATGAATTCTCTAGGAGGAGTACTTCGCATTCCACAGCGAGCGTTTTCCAAACAACCCATAATAGCCGACTTCCTGTTGGGCTGGCGTAAAACTTGACCGGGGGAAAGTTGTTCGGCCCAATGAGATCTATATGTGTACCGAGTTTCATATTAATTCATGCAAGCGTGTTTGATCTATGGACCAAGTTTTGGGACCCCGTTCAAGGGGGCGCTGTTGAGCCCCCCTGCCACGCCCGGGTACCAGCTTCAGCCCGTCCCTGATGGCAGGGGGTTCTGACTTTTGTGCAAAGTTTCAAGAGTTTTTGAGCACGTTAAGGACCCCAAAAGCCCCTGAAACTTTGATTAACAATATAAAAGCAATAGTCAAATCCCCCCCTCCCCTCACACACACAGAGACACAGAGAGAGGGAGAGAAAATTCTTCAGAAAATCCACATTCAAACCAAAATATCTCTCTTCCTGTTGGTTCGAGATAGTTAATGTAAATTAGAAAGTTGTCCGTCTTGATGAGATCAATTCACATACCAAGTTTTGTTGCTGTTGATAAAACTAACCCCCCCACTTATGACTAAAGGTGGCGCTACTGAGCCCCTCACCACGCCCGTTTCTGAAACTTTGCACATGTCTACGGGCTAATAAATGTGATGTGTCTGTCGAGTTTCATCCAATTTCAAGTATGTTAAGAGTCTCAAAAGCATCAAAAAAGAATATTAAAGTTTGAAGCGTTGCCATGGCAACAGTATTAAAGATATAAAAAATCCTTTCACAGGTCTACATCTGCCGTGTGTCTACATTATACACAAAAAATTTGAAGCAAATCGGGTAAAAATAAGAGGGTGATTTCAAAGCATTTTGAAAGTGACACACTTCCTGCTGCCAGTTGGTGGCGCTATAATTTTGACTCACAATAGTCACATCCATGTGATCGGCCTTTTACCACGAACACACTGCTGAAGTTTCATCAAGATCAGTTAATGTATGCAGGAGTTATAACACACTTCCTGTTTTCATTATTCGCCATAAATTCGTTTCCTCGCCACGGCCAAACCGTTCGAGATATCAAAAATCCGTCCGCAATTTAGCATCCTCAATGTCTTGACTTCATGCTGACCGAGTTTGGAGGCGATTGGATCAATTCCCTAGGAGGAGTACATTAAATTCCACAGCATGCGTTTCCAAACAACCCATAATAGCCGACTTCCTGTTGGGCTGGCGTAAAACTTAGAGCACGAAAGTTGTTCGGCCCGATGAGATCTATATGTGTTCTGAGTTTCATATTATTACATGCAAGTGTGTTTGATTTATGGACAAGTGTTCGGATCCCGTTCCAGGGGGCGCTGTCGAGCCCCCCTGCCACGCCCGGGTACCAGCTTCAGCCCGGCCCTGATGGCCGCGGGTTCTGACCAATGTGCAAAGTTTCAAGAGTTTTCGAGCATGTTAAGGGCCCCAAAAGTGCCCGGAACCTTGACAAAATAATAATAATAATAATAATAATAATAATCCTACCGAAAACAATAGGGCCTTCGCCCTTTCAGGGCTTGGGCCCTAATAAATATAGCTGCGAGCAGCGATTACGGGCCCAAGCCGGTGGCACCGCAACCCCGGTGCCTTTACCTAAAGGCACCGTGGTGGCGGTACCGCCGGCTTTGGCCCTTCATCGCTGCTCGCAGCTATATTTATATATATATATATATATATATATATGGCTATAATGAACAGGCTGCGATGTCAAGATTGCAATGCTGGAATGTGTGTGTGTGTGTGTGTGTGTGTGTGTGTGTGTGTGTGTGTGCATGTGTGTTCATGTTTTTCTATCCCGGTGGGGACTTCAACCTGAATGCACACAGACTCATGGGGACTCGTGTCACAGTGGGGACCTAAATAGAGGTCCCCATGGGTAAACAAGCTTAGAAATCATACAGAATGAGTCTTTTTGGAAATGTAAAAATGCAGAAAGTTTTCTGTAATGGGTAGGTTTAGGGGTAGGGTTAGTGTGAGGAGATAGAATATACAGTTTGTAAAGTATAAAAACCATTAAGTCTATGGAGAGTCCCCACAAAGATAGTAAACCGTATGTGTGTGTGTGTGTGTGTGTGTGTGGCGTGGGCGCGATGGAACAGTGGACACATAAAAACATACGTCATTATACAGGACCACATTCAAACTGCAAAGTGTTAACTTATATTTGTGTACTGTCGCAATAAGACACAACATTGTGCTTTTGTAAAATCATTTCTAGCAATCCACCCCCCGAAAGGCGCTAATTTTAAAATTAAACTAAAATGCTCATGGCTGCACGGGCATTCATGGTGCGCATCCACGACAAGGAACGAGCAGAACAGAGTGAACGTTTTTCAGTTTATTCCTACTTCCATAGGAATTCATTTGAAACGCCCGCTCAACCGCTCACCCTGTGGTCTGTGTGAGTCCTAATGCCCCAGTGTAGTGACGGGGACACTATACTGCCAAAAGAGCACCGTCCTTCGGATGAGACGTTAAACCGAGGTCCTGACTCTCTGTGGTCATTAAAAATCCCAGGATGTCCTTCGAAAAAGAGTAGGGGTGTAACCCCGGCATCCTGGCCAAATTTGCCTCTTGGCCTCTATCCATCATGGCCTCCTAATCATCCCCATGTACTGATATACTGATTGGCTTCATCACTGTCTCCTCTCCACCAGTAAGCTGGTGTGTGGTGGGCGTTCTGGCGCAATATGGCTGCCGTCGCATCATCCAAGTGGATGCTGCACATTGGTGGTGGTTGAGGAGATTCCCCCCATCTATGTAAAGCGCTTTGAGGTCTCAGAAAAAGCGCTATATAAATGTAACAAATTATTATTATTATTATCAACCACTATCAATGTCAGTGCGGACGAAAATATTTTACTTTCGTTTTTAAGTTTGCGATTCAAAAGCCCCCAGCGGTGTCACACGTCGATTAACCGGTGGTAAAATATTCTCACCGTCACATACCTAGTATATTTTTATGTAAATACAATAGGCCTACCTGATTTTGAACACAAGAGGGCAGTATAGCCCTATGTATGACTTGACTGTTATGAGACTAAATAGTACAATTACTATT
This sequence comes from Abramis brama, assembly GCF_963993115.1. Taxonomy (NCBI): domain Eukaryota; kingdom Metazoa; phylum Chordata; class Actinopteri; order Cypriniformes; family Leuciscidae; genus Abramis; species Abramis brama. The sequence continues at coordinate 221,333 of NC_139984.1, read as the reverse complement.
TTTAAACTTATAAATAATTATTAAATTAAAAAAAAAAAAGAATAAAATGAGTTTGGTTGTGATATTTGTATACTTTTATAGAAATAAATGGTGTATAATTACATTTTTAGAAGATGAGGCTTTTAGTGTTTAATTTTTGTACATTACTTCAGTCCCTCACTATAGCAAAAACATTTGAGATGTTTAATATCCGTTCACAATTTAGCATCTTCAATGTATTTTCATAATTTTGAAAAAGTTTGGTGTGAATAAAATAAGCCAGTTTGGAAGAGTAGCTAAAAACTCAGAGTTGTCTGGCTTGATGAGAACAATAAACCTACCAAGTTTTGTGATTCTAGGAAAAACTAAGCCCCCATTTTTTACTAAAGGTGGCGCTACTGAGCCATTTCACCACGCCCGTTTCTGAAACTTTTCACATGTCTACTGGATAATAAATGTGATGTGTCTGTCGAGTTTCATGCACTTTCAAGCATGTGAAGAGTCTCAAAAGCATCCGAAAAGAATATTAAAGTTTAATGCATTGCCACGGCAACAGTATCTAAGATATCAATAATCCTTTCACAGGTCTACATCTGCCGTGTGTTTACATTATACACATAAAGTTTTAAGCAAATCGGCTAAAAATAAGAGGGTGATTTCAAAGCATTTTGAAAGTGACACACTTCCTGTTGCCAGTTGGTGGCGCTATAACTTTGACTCACAAATGTCACATCCATGTGATCGGCCTCTTACAACTAACACACTGCTGAAGTTTCATCAAGATCAGTTAATGTATGCAGAAGTTATACCACTTCGTGTTTCTCTTTTCTCGCCATAAATTCGTTTCCTCGCCACGGCCAAACCGTTCGAGATATCAAAAATCCGTCCGCAATTTAGCATCCTCATTGACTTGACTTCATGCACACCGAGTTTGGTGGGGATTGGATGAATTCTCTAGGAGGAGTACTTCGCATTCCACAGCAAGCGTTTTCCAAACAACCCATAATAGCCGACTTCCTGTTGGGCTGGCATAAAACTTGACCGGGGGAAAGTTGTTCGGCCCAATGAGATCTATATGTGTACCGAGTTTCATATTAATTCATGCAAGCGTGTTTGATCTATGGACCAAGTTTTGGGACCCCGTTCAAGGGGGCGCTGTTGAGCCCCCCTGCCACGCCCAGGTACCAGCTTCTGCCCGTCCCTGATGGCAGGGGGTTCTGACTTGTGTGCAAAGTTTCAAGAGTTTTTGAGCATGTTAAGGACCCCAAAAGCCCCTGAAACCTTGATTAACAATATAAAACCAATAGTCAAATCCCCCCCTCCCCTCACACACACAGAGACACAGAGAGAGGGAGAGAAAATTCTTCAGAAAATCCACATTCAAACCAAAATATCTCTCTTCCTGTTGGTCGGAGATGGTTAATGTAAATTAGAAAGTTGTCCGTCTTGATGAGAACAATACACATACCAAGTTTTGTTGCTGTTGATAAAACTAACCCCCCCTCTTATGACTAAAGGTGGCGCTACTGAGCCCCTCACCACGCCCGTTTCTGAAACTTTGCACATGTCTACTAGGTAATAAATGTAATGTGTCTGTCGAGTTTCATGCAATTTCAAGCATGCTAAGAGTCTCAAAAGCATCAAAAAAGAATATTGATGTTTGATGCGTTGCCATGGCAACAGTATTAAAGATATCAAAAATCCTTTCACAGGTCTACATCTGCCGTGTGTTTACATTATACACATAAAGTTTGAAGCAAATCGGGTAAAAATAAGAGGGTGATTTCAAAGCATTTTGAAAGTGACACACTTCCTGTTGCCAGTTGGTGGCACTATAACTTTGACTCACAAATGTCACATCCATGTGATCGGCCTCTTACAACAAACACACTGCTGAAGTTTCATCAAGATAAGTTAATGTATGCAGAAGTTATAACACACTTCCTGTTTGAATTATTCGCCATAAATTCGTTTCCTTGCCACGGCCAAACCGTTCGAGATATCAAAAATCCGTCCGCAATTTAGCATCCTCAATGTCTTGACTTCATGCCGACCGAGTTTGGAGGCGAATGGATGAATTTCCTAGGAGGAGTACATCAAATTCCACAGCATGCGTTTCCAAACAACCCATAATAGCTGACTTCCTGTTGGTCTGGCGTAAAACTTAGAGCACGAAAGTTGTTCGGCCCGATGAGGTCTATATGTGTACCGAGTTTCATATTATTACATGCAAGCGTGTCTGATTTATGGACAAGTGTTCGGATCCCGTTCCAGGGGGCGCTGTCGAGGCCCCCTGCCACGCCCGGGTACCAGCTTCAGCCCGGCCCTGATGGCCGCGGGTTCTGACCTGTGTGCAAAATTTCAAGAGTTTTCGAGCATGTTAAGGCCCCCAAAAGTGCCCGAGAAGTAGAAAAAAAAAAAAAATAATAATAAAAAATATAGCTGCGAGCAGCGATTGCGGGCCCAAGCCGGTGGCACTGCCAACCTGGTGCCTTTAGTTACACTAAAGGCTCCGGGGTGGCGGTGTCACCGGCTTGGGCCCTCCATCGCTGCTCGCAGCTATATTTATATATATATATATATATATATATATATATATATATATATATCAGACAAGTAATATTCTCTGTCTTGTCACTTTAAAATATATATATATATATAAAATTCAGAGGCCGATTTTGCAAATAAATCCACATTCAAACCAAAATATCTGACTTCCTTTTGCTCGGAGCTAATGACTGTAAATTAGAAAGTTGTCCGGCTCGATGAGACAAATATATATACTGATTTTTGTAAATGTTGGTAAAACTAACCCCCCCCACTTTTGTCAAAAGCATGTTGAAAGTGACACACTTCCCTGCTGCCAGTTGGTGGCGCTATAACTTTGACTCACAATAGTTACATCCATCTGATCGGCCTCTTACCACGAATACACTGCTGAAGTTTCATCAAGATCAGTTAATGTATGCAGAAGTTATAACACTTCATGTCTCTCTTTTCTCGCCATAAATTCGTTTCCTCGCCACGGCCAAACCGTTCAAGATATCAAAAATCCGTCCGCAATTTAGCATCCTCAATGTCTTGACTTCATGCACTCCGAGATTGGTGGGGATGGGATGAATTCTCCAGGAGGAGTAGTTCAAATTCCACAGCAAGCGTTTTCCAAACAACCCATAATAGCCGACTTCCTGTTGGGCTGGCGTGAAACTTGACAGAGGGAAAGTTGTTCGGCCCGATGAGATCTATATGTGTACCGAGTTTCATATTAATTCATGCAAGCGTGTTTGATATATGGACCAAGTTTTCAGACCCCGTTCAAGGGGGCGCTGTTGAGCCCCCCTGCCACGCCCGTTTCTGAAACTTTTCACATGTCTACTGGCTAATAAATGTGATGTGTCTGTCGAGTTTCATCCCATTTCAAGCATGCTAAAAGTCTCAAATGCATCCGAAAAGAATGTTAAAGTTTGATGCGTTGCCACGGCAACAGTATCTAAGATATCAATAATCCTTTCACAGGTCTACATCTGCCGTGTGTCTACATTATACACATAAAGTTTGAAGCAAATCGGGTAAACATAAGAGGGTGACTTCAAAGAATTTTGAAAGTGACACACTTCCTGCTGCCAGTTGGTGGCGCTATAACTTTGACTCACAATAGTCACATCAATGTGATCGGCCTCTGAAAATGAACACACTGCTGAAGTTTTATCAAGATCAGTTAATGTATGCAGAAGTTATAACACACTTCCTGTTTCTCTTTTCTCGCCATAAATTCGTTTCCTCCCCACGGCCAAACCGTTCGAGATATCAAAAATCCGTCCGCAATTTAGCATCCTCAATGTCTTGACTTCATGCACACCGAGTTTGGTGGGGATCGGATGAATTCTGTAGGAGGAGTACATTAAATTCCACAGCATGCGTTTTTCAAACAACCCTGAATAGCCGACTTCCTGTTGGGCTGGCATAAAACTTAGAGCATGAAAGTTGTTCGGCCCAATGAGATCTATATGTGTACCGAGTTTCATATTATTACATGCAAGCGTGTTTGATTTATGGACCAAGTTTTTGGATGCTGTTCCAGGGGGCGCTGTTGAGCCCCCCTGCCACGCCCGGGTACCAGCTTTAGCCCGGCCCTGATGGCCGCGGGTTCTGACCTGTGTGCAAAGTTTCAAGAGTTTTCGAGCATGTTAAGGGCCCCAAAAGTGCCCGAAAGGTTGACAAAAAAATAAGAATAATAATAAATAATCCTACCGGAAACAATAGGGCCTTCGCCCTTTCAGGGCTTGGGCCCTAATAATCCTAACGAAAACAATAGGGCCTTCGCCCTTTCAGGGCTTGGGCCCTAATAAATAATCCTAACGAAAACAATAGGGCCTTCGCCCTTTCAGGGCTTGGGCCCTAAATATAGCTGCGAGCAGCGATTGCGGGCCCAAGCCGGTGGCACCGCCACCCTGGTGCCTTTAGTTACACTAAAGCCATCGCTCCATCGCTGCTCGCAGCTATATTTATATATATATAGAGAGAGAGAGAGAGAGATATATATAAAAATGTAACAAAAAAAAAATAAATATATATATATACATTATATATATTTATATATATGGCGAGGCGAGGAACGGGCAGAGAAGAGCGAACGTTTTTGGACATTCATCATATTGCATTGGTTTTCATTTCTTGTCCTCAAATCGAGCACTAATCTGTTTATTTTTAAGTCACACATTCTCCATTGATTAAAAAAGACAATCAAATGTATTTTTTAATGGTAGTATTATTTTATACAGAAATAAATTATTTATAATTCAGATGAGAATAAAGTTAGTGTTAATTAAAATTGTAAGGAAAACAAATATATTGATCTAAAATCTACTATCATTTGCTGCAAATAGGTTGACTATTTATATTTATTATTATATTTTATTACGGCTGTAATGAACCAGCTGTGATGTCAAGATTGCAATGCTGGAATGCACAGTGTGTGTGTGTGTGTGTGTGTGTGTGTGTGTGTGTGTGTGTGTGTGTGTGTGTGTGTGAGTGTGTGTGAGGCGTGGGCACGATCGAACAGTGGAAACATAAAAACATAGGCTACTCCGTCGGTTTGTTCATACAGGACATCATTTAAACTGCACTGTGTTTACTTATATTTATGTACACTCGCAATAAAACACAACATTGTGCTTTTGTAAAAAAACATTCAAGCAATCCCACCCCCGAAATGGCGCTATTTTTTAAAGGAGTCATAACCTAGTATTACATTGGATACCTACTGCTGTATTATAGTCTTTCAGGCCCTTCTAAAAAAGAAAAGTGGAAAAAAAATAAACACAGACCTACTTTTACCCTTATTTCTGAAGGCATTATTGTCTCGCGAGATCAATGCGATGTTTTGGCTGTCGTGGACGCTCTATATGGCTCTGCACGCCAGTTGAAAGGGTTGTTGGGACAGCGTCATTAAAAATGAATTTCATCCACTGGTCCCTGATAGTTTCGTCCGATTTTGGGAGATAAAACACATTTACATGTTTTTTATGGCAATCAACCACAGAGCAAGTCCGGTGTGCACTCGGTTTCTCCATCTTTCCCGACTGAACTGAATATGAGGGGGAGAGGGGAAGGGGGGGCTTCCTGCTGCGGTGTCCATATATGGTATATCCTACTACCTCATGACGTCAAGAGGGAGCTGAAATCAAAATCTCGTATTTGAGTGGGCGTGCACGCGCGCTGGTTTATTTACCCTGAGGTAAAGAAACGCTTCACTTTTAAATATCGGCTTCCCGGCCAGTGTATAATCGTTAGTCGATCATAACATACATTGATTCTCGTGGAAAAGTGAAAATTGCAGGTTATGACTCCTTTAAATGAAACTAAAATGCTCACGGCTGCATGGGCAATAACGCGTCTACAGCGAGGAACGAGCAGAACAGAGTGAATGTTTTTTAGTTCATTCCTACTGGACGACCGTATTTCACTTTCGCTTTTAAAGGGATACTCCACTTTAAAATGAAAATTCTGTCACCATATTCTCACCCTCATGTTGTTTTAATCCTTTATGAATTTCTTTCTTCTGCTGAACAGAAAGGAAGATATTTAGGAGAATGTCAGTAACCAGACAGTTTCTGATCCCATTGACTTCCATAGTAGAAAAAAAAGTAAACTATGGAAGTCAATGAGACCAGAAACTGTCTGGTTACTGACATTCTTCTAAATATCTTCCTTTCTGTTCAGCAGAAGAAAGAAATTAATAAAGGATTGAAACAACATGAGGGTGAGTATATGATGACAGAATTTTCCATTTAAAGTGGAGTATCCCTTTAAGTTAGCGATTTAAAAGCCCCCGCCGCGGTGTCACACATCAATTAACCAGTGGGAAAAAATTCTCAGTCACATCGCTATTATATTTATATATAAATACAATATACAATGGGCCTACCTGATTTTGAACACAAGAGGGCAGTATAGCCCTATGTATGACTTTTTTTTTTTTACTAAATAGCGCATTCTGGCTGATTTTAAACTTGTACATAATTCTTGAATTGAAAAAAACTGAATAAACCCAAAACTAGTTCTGTTTCGGTTTAGTTCTGATATTTGTATAATTTTATATAAAAATAAATGGTGTATAATTAAATTTTAAGAAGATATGAGATGTTTTCTGATTCCTTTTTTGACATTATTTTAATCCCTCGCCATGTCAAAACCGTTTGAAATATTTAATATCCGTTCACAATTTAGCATCTTTAATGTATTTTCATCGTGTTAAAAAAGTTTGGTGTGAATAAAAAAAAAACACTTAGCAGGAGTGGGTAAAAAGCAGAGGCTGAATTTGCAAATAAATCCACATTCAAACCAAAATATCTGACTTCCTATTGGTCGAAGCTAATAACTGTATATTAGAAAGTTGTCCGGCTCGATGAGACCAATGTACGTACTGATTTTTAAAACTGTGGGTAAAACTAACCCCCCCACTTTTGTCAAAAGCATTTTGAAAGTGACACACTTCCTGCTGCCAGTTGGTGGCGCTATAACTTTGACTCACAATAGTTACATCCATCTAATCGGCCTCTTACCACGAACACACTGGTGAAGTTTCATCAAGATCCGTTAATGTATGCAGAAGTTATACCACTTCGTGTTTCTCTTTTCTCGCCATAAATTCGTTTCCTCGCCACGGCCAAACCGTTCGAGATATCAAAAATCCGTCCGCAATTTAGCATCCTCAATGTCTTGACTTCATGCACACCGAGTTTGGTGGGGATTGGATGAATTCTCTAGGAGGAGTACTTCGCATTCCACAGCAAGCGTTCTCCAAACAACCCATAATTGCCGACTTCCTGTTGGGCTGGTGTAAAACTTAGAGCACGAAAGTTGTTCAGCCTGATGTGATCTATATGTGTACCGAGTTTCATATCATTACATGCAAGTGTGTTTGATTTATGGACAAGTGTTCGGATCCCGTTCCAGGGGGCGCTGTTGAGCCCCCCTGCCACGCCCGGGTACCAGCTTCAGCCCGACCCTGATGGCCGCGGGTTCTGACCTGTGTGCAAAGTTTCAAGAGTTTTCGAGCACGTTAAAGGCCCCAAAAGCCCCTGAAACCTTGAAAAACAGGAATTTTAAACAAATCTCACTCAAAAGACAAATCCCCCCACCCCTCACACACACAGAGACGCAGAGGCAGAGAGAGAGAGGGAGAGAATTCTACAAAAAATCACATTCAAACCAAAATATCTCACTTCCTGTTGGTCACAGCTTATGACAATAAATTAGAAAGTTGTCCGGCTTGATGAGAACAATATACATAACGATTTTTGTGACTCTACTTAAAACTAAGCCCCCATTTTTGACTAAAGGTGGCGCTACTGAGCCCCTCACCACGCCCGTTTCTGAAACTTTGCACATGTCTACCGGCTAATAAATGTGATATGTCTGTCGAGTTTCATCCAATTTCAAGTATGTTAAGAGTCTCAAAAGCATCTGAAAAGAATATTAAAGTTTGATGCGTTGCCACGGCAACAGTATTTAAGATATCAATAAACCTTTCACAGGTCTACATCTGCCGTGTGTCTACATTATACACATAAAGTTTGAAGCAAATCGGGTAAAAATAAGAGGGTGATTTCAAAGCATTTTGAAAGTGACACACTTCCTGCTGCCAGTTGGTGGCGCTATAACTTTTACTCACAATAGTCACATCCATGTGATCGGCCTCTTACAACGAACACACTGCGGAAGTTTCATCAAGATCAGTTAATGTATGCAGAAGTTATAACACACTTCCTGTTTATCTTTTCTCGCTATAAATTCGTTTCATCGCCACGGCCAAACCGTTCGAGATATCAAAAATCCGTCCGCAATTTAGCATCCTCAATGTCTTGACTTCATGCTGACCGAGTTTGGTGTGGATCGGATCAATTCCCTAGGAGGAGTACATTAAATTCCACAGCATGCGTTTTTCAAACAACCCATAATAGCTGACTTCCTGTTGGGCAGAGCTAATAACTTAGAGTGCGAAAGTTGTTCGGCCCGATGAGATCTATATGTGTACCGAGTTTCATACTAATACGTTCTTGTATGTGTCCAAGATTTAAGATTGTGTTCTAGGGGGCGCTGTCGAGCCCCCCTGCCACGCCCGGGTACCAGCTTCAGCCCGGCCCTAATGGCCGCGGGTTCTGACCTGTGTGCAAAGTTTCATGAGTTTTTGAGTCTGTTAAGGGTCCCAAAAGCCCCCGAACCCTTGAACAACAATAATAAATATAGCTGCGAGCAGCGATTACGGGCCCAAGCCGGTGGCACCGCAACCCCGGAGCCTTTACCTAAAGGCACCGGGGTGGCGGTACCGCCGGCTTTGGCCCTTCATCGCTGCTCGCAGCTATATTTATATATATATATATATATATGTATATATATATATATATATATATATATATATATATATATGGCTATAATGAACAGGCTGCGATGTCAAGATTGCAATGCTGGAATGTGTGTGTGTGTGTGTGTGTGTGTGTGTGTGTGTGTGTGTGTGTGCATGTGTGTTCATGTTTTTATATCCCGGTGGGGACTTCAACCTGAATGCACACAGACTCATGGGGACTCGTGTCACAGTGGGGACCTAAATAGAGGTCCCCATGGGTAAACAAGCTTAGAAATCATACAGAATGAGTCTTTTTGGAAATGTAAAAATGCAGAAAGTTTTCTGTAATGGGTAGGTTTAGGGGTAGTGTTAGTGTGAGGAGATAGAATATACAGTTTGTAAAGTATAAAAACCATTAAGTCTATGGAGAGTCCCCACAAAGATAGTAAACCGTGTGTGTGTGTGTGTGTGTGTGTGTGTGTGTGTGTGTGGCGTGGGCGCGATGGAACAGTGGACACATAAAAACATACGTCATTATACAGGACCACATTCAAACTGCAAAGTGTTAACTTATATTTGTGTACTGTCGCAATAAGACACAACATTGTGCTTTTGTAAAATAATTTCAAGCAATCCACCCCTGAAAGGCGCTAATTTTAAAATTAAACTAAAATGCTCATGGCTGCACGGGCATTCATGGTGCGCATCCACGACAAGGAACGAGCAGAACAGAGTGAACGTTTTTCAGTTTATTCCTACTTCCATAGGAATTCATTTGAAACGCCCGCTCAACCGCTCACCCTGTAGTCTGTGTGAGTCCTAATGCCCCAGTGTAGTGACGGGGACCCTATACTGCCAAAAGAGCACCGTCCTTCGGATGAGACGTTAAACCGAGGTCCTGACTCTCTGTGGTCATTAAAAATCCCAGGATGTCCTTCGAAAAAGAGTAGGGGTGTAACCCCGGCATCCTGGCCAAATTTGCCCCTTGGCCTCTATCCATCATGGCCTCCTAATCATCCCCATGTACTGATATACTGATTGGCTTCATCACTGTCTCCTCTCCACCAGTAAGCTGGTGTGTGATGGGCGTTCTGGCGCAATATGGCTGCCGTCGCATCATCCAAGTGGATGCTGCACATTGGTGGTGGTTGAGGAGATTCCCCCCATCTATGTAAAGCGCTTTGAGGTCTCAGAAAAAGCGCTATATAAATGTAACAAATTATTATTATTATTATCAACCACTATCAATGTCAGTGCGGACGAAAATATTTTACTTTCATTTTTAATTTTGCGATTCAAAAGCCCCCAGTGGTGTCACACGTCGATTAACCGGTGGTAAAATATTCTCACCGTCACATACCTAGTATATTTTTATGTAAATACAATAGGCCTACCTGATTTTGAACACAAGAGGGCAGTATAGCCCTATGTATAACTTGACTTTTATGAGACTAAATAGTACAATTACTATTTTTAAACTTATAAATAATTATTAAATAAAAAAAAAAAGAATAAAATGAGTTTGGTTGTGATATTTGTATACTTTTATAGAAATAAATGGTGTATAATTACATTTTTAGAAGATGAGGCTTTTAGTGTTTAATTTTTGTACATTACTTCAGTCCCTCACTATAGAAAAACCATTTGAGATGTTTAATATCCATTCACAATTTAGCATCTTTAATGTATTTTCATCATTTTGAAAAAGTTTGGTGTGAATAAAATAAACCAGTTTGGAAGAGTAGCTAAAAACTCAGAGTCTGAAATATCCAAAAAATCCACATTCAAACCTAAATATCTGACTTTCTTTTGCTCTGAGCTAATGACTGTTAATTAGAAAGTTGTCCGGCTCGGTGAGACCAATATATATACTCATGTTTGTAACTGTTGGTAAAACTAACCCCCCCACTTTTGTCAAAAGCATGTTGAAAGTGACACACTTCCTGCTGCCAGTTGGTGGCGCTATAACTTTGACTCACAATAGTTACATCCATCTGATCGGCCTCTTACCACAAACACACTGCTGAAGTTTCATCAAGATCAGTTAATGTATGCAGAAGTTATAACACTTCGTGTCTCTCTTTTCTCGCCATAAATTAATTTCCTCGCCACGGCCAAACCGTTCAAGATATAAAAAATCCGTCCGCAATTTAGCATCCTCAATGCCTTGACTTCACGCTGACCGAGTTTGGAGGCGAATCAATGTATTTCCTAGGAGGAGTACATTAAATTCCACAGCAAGCGTTTTCCAAACAACCCTAAATAGCCGACTTCCTGTTGGGCTGGCGTAAAACTTAGAGCACGAAAGTTGTTCGGCCCGATGAGATCTATATGTGTACCAAGTTTCAAATTAATTCATGCAAGCGTGTTTGATATATGGACCAAGTTTTAGAACCCCGTTCAAGGGGGCGCTGTTGAGCCCCCCTGCCACGCCCGGCTACCAGATTCAGCCCCGTCCTGATGGCCGCGGGTTCTGACCTGTGTGCAAAGTTTCAAGAGTTTTCGAGCACGTTTAGGGACCCAAAAGCCCCAGAAACCTTGAAAAACAAATGAAAAAGTAAAATCTCACTCAACTGACAAATCACCCCCACCCCTCACACACACAGAGACAGAGAGAGAGAGAAAATTCTCCAAAAAAATCACATTCAAACCAAAATATCTGACTTTCTGTTGCTTTGAGCTATTAAGTGTAAATTAGAAAGTTGTCCGGCTCGATGAGAACAATATACATACCGATTTTTGTGATTCTAGGAAAAACTAAGCCCCCATTTTTGACTAAAGGTGGCGCTACTGAGCCATTCCACCACGCCCGTTTTTGAAACTTTGCATATGTCTACTGTCTAATAAGTGTGATGTGTCTGTCGAGTTTCATGCAATTTCAAGTATATTAAGAGTCTCAAAAGCATCAAAAAAGAATAATAAAGTTTGATGCGTTGCCACGGCAACAGTATCTAAGATATCAATAATCCTTTCACAGGTCTACATCTGCCGTGTGTCTACATTATACACATAAAGTTTGAAGCAAATCGGATAAAAATAAGAGGGTGATTTCAAAGCATTTTGAAAGTGACACACTTCCTGCTGCCAGTTGGTGGCGCTATAACTTTGACTCAAAATAGTCACATCCATGTGATCGGCCTCTTACAACGAACACACTGCTGAAGTTTCATCAAGATCAATTAATGTATGCAGAAGTTATAACACACTTCCTGTTTCCATTATTCGCCATAAATTCGTTTCCTCGCCACGGCCAAACCGTTCGAGATATCAAAAATCCCCTGGCAATTTTTCATCCTCAATGCCTTGACTTCATGCACACCGAGTTTGGTGGCGATCGGGTGAATTCCCTAGGAGAAGTGTTTAAAATACCAGACCATGCGTTTCCAAACAACCTTTAATAGCTGACTTCCTGTTGGGTTGGCGTAAAAAGTAAAAGTACGAAAGTTGTTCGGCCCGATGAGATCTATATATGAACCGAGTTTCATATTATTACATGCAAGCGTGTCTGATTTATGGACCAAGTTTTCGTTCCCCGTTCAAGGGGGCGCTGTTGAGCCCCCCTGCCACGCCCGGGTACCAGCTTCAGCCCGGCCCTGATGGCCGCGGGTTCTGACCTGTGTGCAAAGTTTCAAGAGTTTTCGAGCACGTTAAGGGTCTCAAAAGTGCCCGAAAGGTTGACAGAAAAATAATAATAATAATAATAATAATAATAATAATAAATATAGCTGCGAGCAGCGATTACGGGCCCAAGCCGGTGGCACCGCAACCCCGGTGCCTTTAGTTACCTAAAGGCACCGGGGTGGCGGTGCCCCCGGCTTTGGCCCTTCATCGCTGCTCGCAGCTATATTTATATATATATATATATATATATATATATATATATATATATATATCTTTAATGTATTTTTATCATGTTGAAAAAGTTTGGTGTGAATAAAATAAACCACTTAGGAGGAGTAGCTAAAGTCTGACATTTCCAAAAAATCCACATTCAAACCAAAATATCTGACTTCCTGTTGCTCGGAGCTAATGACTGTAAATTAGAAAGTTGTCCGGCTTGATGAGAACAATATAGGTACTGATTTTTGTAACTGTGGGTAAAAGTAACCCCCCCACTTTTGTCAAAAACATTTTTAAAGTGACACACTTCCTGCTGCCAGTTGGTGGCGCTATAACTTTGACTCACAATAGTTACATCCATCTGATCAGCCTCTTACCACGAACACACTGCTGAAGTTTCATCAAGATCAGTTAATGTGTGCAGAAGTTATACCACTTCGTGTTTCTCTTTTCTCGCCATAAATTCGTGTCCTCGCCACGGCCAAACCGTTCGAGATATCAAAAATCCGTCCGCAATTTAGCATCCTCAATGTCTTGACTTCATGCTGACCGAGTTTGGAGGTGATTGGATGAATTCTCTAGGAGGAGTACATCAAATTCCACAGCATGCGTTTTTCAAACAACCCATAATAGCCGACTAACTGTTGGGCGGAGCTAATAACTTAGAGTGCGGAAGTTGTTCGGCCTGATGAGATCTATATGTGTACCGAGTTTCATATTAATTCATGCAAGCGTGTTTGAAATATGGACCAAGTTTTCGGACCCCGTTCAAGGGGGCGCTGTCGAGCCCCCCTGCCACGCCCAGGTACCAGCTTCAGTCCGGCCCTGATGGCCGCAGGTTCTGACCTGTGTGAAAAGTTTCAAGAGTTTTTGAGCACGTTAAGGGCCCCAAAAGCCCCTGAAACCTTGAAAAACAAAGATTAAATGGAATAGACAAATCCCCCCCACCCCCTCCACACACACACACACACACAGAGAGAGAGAGAAAATTCTCCAGAAAATCCACATTCAAACCAAAATATCTGACTTCCTGTTGGTCTGAGCTAATGACAATAAATTAGAAAGTTGTCCGGCCTGATGAGAACAATATACGTACCAAGTTTTGCGATTCTAGGAAAAACTAAGCCCCCATTTTTGGCTAAAGGTGGCGCTACTGAGCCATTCCACCACGCCCATTTCTGAAACTTTGCACATGTCTACTGGATAATAAATGTGATGTGTCTGTCGAGTTTCATGCAATTTCAAGTATGTTAAGAGTCTCAAAAGCTTAAAAAAAGAATATTAAAGTTTGAAGCATTGCCACGGCAACAGTATCTAAGATATCAATAATCCTTTCACAGGTCTACATCTGCCGTGTGTCTACATTATACACATAAAGTTTGAAGCAAATCGGGTAAAAATAAGAGAGTGATTTCAAAGCATTTTGAAAGTGACAAACTTCCTGCTGCCAGTTGGTGGCGCTATAACTTTGACTCACAATAGTCACATCCATGTGATCGGCCTCTTACAACGAACACACTGCTGAAGTTTCATCAAGATCAGTTAATGTATGCAGAAGTTATAACACACTTCCTGTTTCCATTATTCGCCATAAATTCGTTTCCTCGCCACGGCCAAACCGTTCGAGATATCAAAAATCCGTTCGCAATTTAGCATCCTCAATGTCTTGACTTCATGCTGACCGAGTTTGGAGGCGAATGGATGAATTTCCTAGAAGGAGTACATCAAAATCCACAGCATGCGTTTCCAAACAACCCATAATAGCCGACTTCCTGTTGGGCTGGCGTAAAAAGTAAAAGTACGAAAGTTGTTCCGCCCGATGAGATCTATATGTGTACTGAGTTTCATATTATTACATGCAAGCGTGTCTGATTCATGGACCAAGTTTTCGGACTTCGTTCAAGGGGGCGCTGTTGAGCCCCCCTGCCACGCCCGGGTACCAGCTTCAGCCCGGCCCTGATGGCCGCGGGTTCTGACCCGTGTGCAAAGTTTCAAGAGTTTTCGAGCATGTTAAGGGCCCCAAAAGTGCCCGAAAGGTTGACAAAAAAATAATAATAATAAATAATCCTACCGAAAACAATAGGGCCTTCGCCCTTTCAGGGCTTGGGCCCTAATAATAATAAATAATCCTACCGAAAACAATAGGGCCTTCGCCCTTTCAGGGCTTGGGCCCTAATAATAAATATAGCTGCGAGCAGCGATTACGGGCCCAAGCCGGTGGCACCGCAATCCTGGTGCCTTTAGCTACCTAAAGGCACCAGGGTGGCGGTACCGCCGGCTTTGGCCCTCCATCGCTGCTCTCAGCTATATATATATATATATATATATATATATATATATATATATATAAATATATATATATATATATATATATATATATATATATATATATATATACACACACATACATATATATATATATATATATATATATACACACACATACATATATATATATATATATATATATATAAATATATATATATATATATACACACACACATATATATATATATATATATATATATATATATACACACACATACATATATATATATATATATATATATATATATATATATATAAATAAATATATATATACACACACACACATATATATATATATATATAAACATACATATAAATAAATTCACACATACATATAAATTCAAACTGCAAAGTGTTAACTTATATTTGTGTACAGTCACAATAAAACACAACATTGTGCTTTTGTAAAATAATTTCAAGCAATCCACCCCCCGAAAGGCGCTAATTTTAAAATTAAACTAAAATGCTCATGGCTGCACGGGCATTCATAATGGTGCGCATCCACGACGAGGAACGAGCAGAACAGAGTGAACGTTTTTCAGTTAATTCCTACTTCCATAGGAATTCATTTGAAACGCTCGCTCAATCACTATCAATGTCAGTGCGGACGAACATATTTTACTTTCGTTTTTAAGTTGGCGATTCAAAAGCCCCCAGCGGTGTCACACGTCGATTAACCGGTGGTAAAATATTCTCACTGTCACATACCTAGTATATTTTTATGTAGATACAATAGGCCTACCTGATTTTGAACACAAGAGGGCAGTATAGCCCTATGTATGACTTGACTTTTATGGGACTAAATAGTACAATATACAATTGTATAATTACATTTTTAGAAGATGAGGCTTTTAGTGTTTAATTTTTGTACATTACTTTAGTCCCTCACTATAGCAAAACGGTTTGAGATGTTTAATATCTGTTCACAATTTAGCATCTTTAATGTATTTTCATCATTTTTAAAAAGTTTGGTGTGAATAAAATAAGCCAGTTTGGAAGAGTAGCTAAAAACTCAGAGTCTGAAATATCCAAAAAAAATCCACATTCAAACCAAAAAATCTGACTTCATGATGGTCAGAGCTAATGACTTTAAATTAGAAAGTTGTCCGGGTCGATGAGATCAATATATGAACTTGTCCGGGTCGATGAGATCAATATATGAACTGAGTTTTTTTACTGTAGTTAAAACTAACCCCCCCACTTTTGTCAAAAGCATGTTGAAAGTGACACACTTCCTGCTGACAGTTGGTGGCGCTATAAACTCTGACTCACAATAGTTACATCCATCTGATCGGCCTGTTACCACGAACACACTGATGAAGTTTCATCAAGATCAGTTAATGTATGCAGAAGTTATTCCACTTCGTGTTTCTCTTTTCTCGCCATAAATTCGATTCCTCGCCACGGCCAAACCGTTCGAGATAACAAAAATCCGTCCGCAATTTAGCATCCTCAAAGTCTTGACTACATGTACACCGAGTCTGGAGGGGACACGGTGAATTGTCTAGGAGGAGTATTTCACATTCCACAGCAAGCGTTTTCCAAACAACCCATAATAGCCGACTTCCTGTTGGGCTGGCGTAAAACTTGACCAGCGGAAAGTTGTTAGGCCCGATGAGATCTATATGTGTACCGAGTTTCAAATTAATTCATGCAAGCGTGTTTGATATATGGACCAAGTTTTCAGACCCCGTTCAAGGGGGCGCTGTTGAGCCCCCCTGCCACGCCCGTTTCTGAAACTTTTCACATGTCTACTGGCTAATAAATGTGATGTATCTGTCGAGTTTCATCCAATTTCAAGCATGCTAAGAGTCTCAAACGCATCCGAAAAGAATATTAAAGTTTGATGCGTTGCCACGGCAACAGTATCTAAGATATCAATAATCCTTTCACAGGTCTACATCTGCCGTGTGTCTACATTATACACATAAAGTTTGAAGCAAATCGGGTAAACATAAGAGGGTGACTTCAAAGAATTTTGAAAGTGACACACTTCCTGCTGCCAGTTGGTGGCGCTATAACTTTGACTCACAATAGTCACATCAATGTGATCGTCCTCTGAAAACGAACACACTGCTGAAGTTTTATCAAGATCAGTTAATGTATGCAGAAGTTATAACACATTTCCTGTTTCTCTTTTCTCGCCATAAATTCGTTTCCTCCCCACGGCCAAACCGTTCGAGATATCAAAAATCCGTCCGCAATTTAGCATCCTCAATGTCTTGTCTTCATGCACACCGAGTTTGGTGGGGATCAGATGAATTCTGTAGGAGGAGTACATTAAATTCCACAGCATGCGTTTTTCAAACAACCCTGAATAGCCGACTTCCTGTTGGGCTGGCGTATAACTTAAGAGTGCGAAAGTTGTTCGGCCCGATGAGATCTATATGTGTGCTGAGTTTCAAATTAATTTATACAAGCTAGTTTGATCTATGGACCAAGTTTTCGGACCCCATTCAAGGGGGCGCTGTTGAGCCCCCCTGCCACGCCCGGATACCAGCTTCAGCCCAGCCCTGATGGCCGCAGGTTCTGACCTATGTGTAAAGTTTCAAGAGTTTTCGAGCATGTTAAGGGCCCCAAAAGCCCCTGAAACCTTGAAAAACAATTATAAAAGCAAACCTCTCCTAACAGACAAATCCCCCACACACACACACAGAGACACAGAGGCAGAGAGAGAGAGAGAGAATTCTCCAAAAAATCACATTCAAACCAAAATATCTGACTTCCTGTTGGTCAGGGCTAATAAGTGTAAATTAGAAAGTTGTCCGGCTCGAGGAGAACAATATACATACCGATTTTTGTGACTTTACGTAAAACTAAGCCCCCATTTTTGACTAAAGGTGGCGCTACTGAGCCCCTCACCATGCCCGTTTCTGAAACTTTGCACATGTCTACTAGGTAATAAATGTAATGTGTCTGTCGAGTTTCATGCAATTTCAAGCATGCTAAGAGTCTCAAAAGCATCAAAAAAGAATATTAATGTTTGATGCGTGGCCATGGCAACAGTATTAAAGATATCAAAAATCCTTTCACAGGTCTACATCTGCCGTGTGTCTACATTATACACATAAAATTTGAAGCAAATCGGGTAAAAATAAGAGGGTGATTTCAAAGCATTTTTAAAGTGACACACTTCCTGCTGCCAGTTGGTGGCGCTATAATTTTGACTCACAATAGTCACATCCATGTGATCGGCCTTTTACCACGAACACACTGCTGAAGTTTCATCAAGATCAGTTAATGTATGCAGAAGTTATAACACACTTCCTGTTTTCATTATTCGCCATAAATTTGTTTCCTCGCCATGGCCAAACCGTTCGAGATATCAAAAATCCGTCCGCAATTTAGCATCCTCAATGTCTTGACTTCATCCTGACCGAGTTTGGAGGAGATTGGATGAATTCTCTAGGAGGAGTACATCAAATTCCACAGCATGCGCTTCCAAACAACCCATAATAGCCGACTTCCTGTTGGGCTGGCATAAAACTTAGAGCACGAAAGTTGTTCGGCCCGATGAGATCTATATGTGTACCGAGTTTCATATTATTACATGCAAGTGTGTTTGATTTATGGACAAGTGTTCGGATCCCGTTCCAGGGGGCGCTGTCGAGCCCCCCTGCCATGCCCGGGTACCAGCTTCAGCCCAGCCCTGATGGCCGCGGGTTCTGACCTGTGTGCAAAGTTTCAAGAGTTTTCGAGCACGTTAAGGGCCCCAAAAGTGCCTGAGAAGTAGAAAAAAAATAATAAATATAGCTGCGAGCAGCGATTACGGGCCCAAGCCGGTGGCACCGCAACCCCGATGCCTTTAGTTACCTAAAGGCACCGGGGTGGCGGTGCCGCCGGCTTTGGCCCTTCATCGCTGCTCGCAGCTATATTTTTATATATATATATATATACACACACACACACACACACACATATATATATATATATATATATATATATATATATATATATATATATATATATATATAAATATATATATTTTATATAGAAATAAATGGTGTATAATTATATTTTTATAAGATATAAAGCTTTTAGTGTTTCCTTTTTTGACATTACTTTAATCCCTCACTATAGCAAAACCGTTTGAGATGTTATTTGTTATATTTTATTAAGGCTATACTGAACAGGCTGCGATGTGTGTGTGTGTGTGTGTGTGTGTGTGTGTGTGTGAGTGGCGTGGGCGCGATGGAACAGTGGACACATAAAAACAAACGTCATTATACAGGACGACATTCAAACTGCAAAGTGTTAACTTATATTTGTGTACAGTCACAATAAAACACAACATTGTGCTTTTGTAAAATAATTTCAAGCAATCCACCCCCCGAAAGGCGCTAATTTTAAAATTAAACTAAAATGCTCATGGATGCACAGGCATTCATAATGGTGCGCATCCACGACGAGGAACGAGCAGAACAGAGTGAACGTTTTTCAGTTAATTTCTACTTCCATAGGAATTCATTTGAAACGCCCGCTCAATCACTATCAATGTCAGTGCGGACGAACATATTTTACTTTCGTTTCAAAAGTCCCCAGCGGTGTCACACGTCGATTAACCGGTGGTAAAATATTCTCACTGTCACATACCTAGTATATTTTTATGTAAATACAATAGGCCTACCTGATTTTGAACACAAGAGGGCAGTATAGCCCTATGTATGACTTGACTTTTATGGGACTAAATAGTACAATTACTATTTTTAAACTTATAAATAATTATTAAATTGAAAAAAAAAAAGAATAAAATGGGTTTGGTTGTGATATTTGAATACTTTTATATAGAAATAAATGGTGTATAATTACATTTTTAGAAGATGAGGCTTTTAGTGTTTAATTTTTGTACATTACCTTAGTCCCTCACTATAGCAAAACCGTTTGAGATATTCAATATCCGTTCACAATTTAGCATCTTTAATGTATTTTCATCATGTTGAAAAAGTTTGGTGGGAATAAAATAAATATTTTAAGAGGAGTGGCTAAAAATTCAGAGGCTGATTTTGCAAAAAAATCCACATTCAGACCAAAATATCTGACTTCCTCATGGCCGGAGCTAATGAATGTAAATTAGAAAGTTGTCCGGCTTGATGAGAACAATATACAAACTATTTTTTTTTTTACTGTAGTTAAAACTAACCCCCCCACTTTTGTCAAAAGCATGTTGAAAGTGACACACTTCCTGCTGCCAGTTGGTGGCGCTATAACTTTGACTCACAATAGTTACATCCATCTGATCGGCCTCTTACCACGAACACACTGGTGAAGTTTCATCAAGATCAGTTAATGTATGCAGAAGTTATACCACTTCGTGTTTCTCTTTTCTCGCCATAAATTCGTTTCCTCGCCACGGCCAAACCGTTCGAGATATCAAAAATCCGTCTGCAATTTAGCATCCTCAATGTCTTGACTTCATGCACACCGGGTTTGGTGGGGATTGGATGAATTCTCTAGGAGGAGTACTTCGCAATCCACAGCGAGCGTTTTCCAAACAACCCATAATAGCCGACTTCCTGTTGGGCTGGCGTAAAACTTGACCGGGGGAAAGTTGTTCGGCACGATGAGATCTATATGTGTACCGAGTTTCATATTAATTCATGCAAGCGTGTTTGATATATGGACCAAGTTTTAGAACCCTGTTCAAGGGGGCGCTGTTGAGCCCCCCAGCCACGCCCGGGTACCAGCTTCTGCCCGTCCCTGATGGCAGGGGGTTCTGACTTGTGTGCAAAGTTTCAAGAGTTTTTGAGCACGTTAAGGACCCCAAAAGCCCCTGAAACCTTGATTAACAATATAAAAGCAATAGTCAAATCCCCCCTCCCCTCACACACACAGAGACACAGAGAGAGGGAGAGAAAATTCTTTAGAAAATCCACATTCAAACCAAAATATCTCTCTTCCTGTTGGTCAGAGATAGTTAATGTCAATTAGAAAGTTGTCCGTCTTGATGAGAACAATACACATACCAAGTTTTGTTGCTGTTGATAAAACTAACCCCCCCACTTATGACTAAAGGTGGCGCTACTGAGCCCCTCACCACGCCCGTTTCTGAAACTTTGCACATGTCTACGGGCTAATAAATGTGATGTGTCTGTCGAGTTTCATCCAATTTCAAGTATGTTAAGAGTCTCAAAAGCATCAAAAAAGAATATTAAAGTTTGATGCGTTGCCACGGCAACAGTATCTAAGATATCTATAATCCTTTCACAGGTCTACATCTGCCGTGTGTTTACATTATACACATAAAGTTTGAAGCAAATCGGGTAAAAATAAGAGGGTGATTTCAAAGCATTTTGAAAGTGACACACTTCCTGCTGCCAGTTGGTGGCGCTATAATTTTGACTCACAATAGTCACATCCATGTGATCGGCCTTTTACCACGAACACACTGCTGAAGTTTCATCAAGATCAGTTAATGTATGCAGGAGTTATAACACACTTCCTGTTTTCATTATTCGCCATAAATTCGTTTCCTCGCCACGGCCAAACCGTTCGAGATATCAAAAATCCGTCCGCAATTTAGCATCCTCAATGTCTTGACTTCATGCTGACCGAGTTTGGAGGCGATTGGATCAATTCCCTAGGAGGAGTACATTAAATTCCACAGCATGCGTTTCCAAACAACCCATAATAGCCGACTTCCTGTTGGGCTGGCGTAAAACTTAGAGCACGAAAGTTGTTCGGCCCGATGAGATCTATATGTGTTCTGAGTTTCATATTATTACATGCAAGTGTGTTTGATTTATGGACAAGGGTTCGGATCCCGTTCCAGGGGGCGCTGTCGAGCCCCCCTGCCACGCCCGGGTACCAGCTTCAGCCCGGCCCTGATGGCCGCGGGTTCTGACCCGTGTGCAAAGTTTCAAGAGTTTTCGAGCATGTTAAGGGCCCCAAAAGTGCCCGGAACCTTGACAAAATAATAATAATAATAATAATAATAATAAATATAGCTGCGAGCAGCGATTACGGGCCCAAGCCGGTGGCACCGCAACCCCGGTGCCTTTAGTTACCTAAAGGCACCGGGGTGGCGGTACCGCCGGCTTGGGCCCTCCATCGCTGCTCGCAGCTAATTATATATATATATATATATATATATATATATATATATATATATATATATATATATATATATATATATACATACATACATACACACACATACATATATATGTATATATGTATATATATATATATATATATATATTATTGTTCAAAAGTTTGGGGTCAGTAAGATTTTTAATGTTTTTAGGAGAAGTCTCTTCTGCTCACCAAGGCTGCATTTATTGATTAAAAATACAAACAAAAACAGTAATATTGTGAAATATTATTCCAATTTAAAACAGCTGTTTTCAATTTTTAAATATTTTACATAGTAATTCATTTCTGTGATCAAAGTTGAGTTTTCAGCATCATTACTCCAGTCTTCAGTGTCACATGATCCTTCAGAAATCATACTAATATGATGATTGATGCTCAATAAATATTCATTATTATTTTCAATGTTGAAAACAGTTGTGTACAGATTTTTTTTTTCAAAATGCTTTGATGAATGTTAAGTTCAAAAGAACAGCATATATTTCAAATATATATATTTTTAACATTATAAATGTCTTTACTGTAACTGTTGATCAGTTTAACTCATCCTTCATAAATAAAAGTACTGATTTATTTTATTTATTTCCCCCAAAAATAAAATTGTAATTATTACTAACCCAAAACTTTTGAGCGGTAGTGTTTAACGTTACAAAAGCTTTAGATTTCAGATAAATGCTGTTCTTTTGAACTTTCTATTCATCAAAGACTGTACACAACTGTTTTCGACATTTAAAATAATAATGAATGTTTCTTGAGTATCAATCATCATATTAGAATAATTTCTGAAGGATCATGTGACAGTGACGACTGGAGTAATGATGCTGAAAACTCAGCTTTGATCACAGGAATAAATAACAGTTTAAAATATATTAAAATAGAAAGCAGCCGTTTTAAATTGGAATAATATTTTACAATATTACTGTTTTTGTTTGTATTTTTAATCAAATAAATGCAGCCTTGGTGAGCAGAAGAAACTTCTCTGTTATGTGCGCGCCACAGACTGCACGCACGTCCGCTTAGAGTTCCGCCTTTTGCCTTCCGTCAATATTACGTTATTAGAAAAATATTTTTTTAGAGAATCGATTTTTTGACATTTGTGAATCGATTCAGAATCGTCCACGTCCGCATCGCGATGCATCTAAGAATACATTTTTTCTCCCACCCCTAGATTTCATACAACAGGTTAATAAACAGTTACAATTAAGTCACTTACATTTTAGATTCAATGTTGACTGTTTTTGTTCTGTTTCAGCAGCGAAAATAGTTAAACAAAGATCACGGCAGAACCATCACGTGTTTTCTCATAACTGAACGATTCAGCATTTTTAACGAATCGGTTGACTCAAAGATTGAATGATCAATCCATAAACATCTGTCTTAATCATGATCGACTCATTCGAACGAATCGTTTGAACGAATGAATCAATGACTCGCTTATTAAGATGGATGCCTGGCGACACCTAATGGCGGTTTAGTGTTGTTTAAAAGCATCATTCTTTCCCACATGTGTGTGATTTGTGTGTGCAACATTATCATTATTTTTCTTTCACTATTATATTAGCGATTTAAAAGCACCCACTCGTGTCACACGTCGATTAACCGGTGGGAAAATATCCTCAGACACATACCTAATAAATGTATATTTAAATACAATATTGGCCTACCTGGTAAAAAGTTTTATATACTATTTTGATGTCCTTTTGGACACAAGAGGGCAGTATAGCCCTATGTTTGCTTTTTTGTTGAACCAAATAGCACTAAATAGCCTGTTTTAACTTTTTCATTCTTCTTGAATTGCAAAAACAGAATAAAATGGGTTTAGTTGTGATATTTGTATTCTTTTATATAGAAATAAATGGTATATAATTACATTTTTAGAAGATTTTTAGTGTTTCCTTTTTGGACATTACTTTAATCCCTCGCCATAGCAAAACCATTTGAGATATTTATTATCCATTCACAATTTAGCATATTTAATGTAGTTTCATCATGTTGAAAAAGTTTGGTACGAATAAAATAAATAGTTTAAGAGGAGTGGCTAAAAATTCAGAGGCTGATTTTGCAAAAAAATTCACATTCAGACCAAAATATCTGACTTCCTGATGGCCAGAGCTATTGAATGTAAATTAGAAAGTTGTCCGGCTTGATGAGAACAATATACAAACTGTTTTTTCTTTACTGTAGTTAAAACTAACCCCCCCACTTTTGTCAAAAGCATGTTGAAAGTGACACACTTCCTGCTGCCAGTTGGAGGCGCTATAACTTTGACTCACAATAGCTACATCCATCTGATCGGCCTCTTATCACGAACACACTGCTGAAGTTTCATCAAGATCAGTTAATGTATGCAGAAGTTATTCCACTTCCGTGTTTCTCTTTTCTCGCCATAAATTCGATTCCTCGCCACAGCCAAACCGTTCGAGATATCAAAAATCCGTCCGCAATTTAGCATCCTCAAAGTCTTGACTACATGCACACCGAGTTTGAAGGGGACACGGTGAATTTTCTAGGAGGAGTATTTCACATTCCACAGCAAGCGTTTTCCAAACAACCCATAATAGCCGACTTCCTGTTGGGCTGGCGTAAAACTTGACCGGGGTAAAGTTGTTTCGGCCCGATGAGATCTATATGTGTACCGAGTTTCATATTAATTCATGCGAGCGTGTTTGATATATGGATCAAGTTTTAGAACCCCGTTCAAGGGGGCGCTGTTGAGCCCCCCAGCCACGCCCGGGTACCAGCTTCAGCCCGGCCCTGATGGCCGTGGGTTCTGACCTGTGTGCAAAGTTTCAAGAGTTTTTGAGCACGTTAAGGACCCCAAAAGCCCCTGAAACCTTGATTAACAATATAAAAGCAATAGTCAAATCCCCCCCTCCCCTCACACACACACAGACACAGAGAGAGGGAGAGAAAATTCTTCAGAAAATCCACATTCAAACCAAAATATCTCTCTTCCTGTTGGTCGGAGATGGTTCATGTAAATTAGAAAGTTGTCCGTCTTGATGAGAACAATACACATACCAAGTTTTGTGATTCTAGGAAAAACTAAGCCCCCATTTTTGACTAAAGGTGGCGCTACTGAGCCATTCCACCACGCCCGTTTCTGAAACTTTGCACATGTCTACGGGCTAATAAATGTGATGTGTCTGTTGAGTTTCATGCAATTTCAAGTATGTTAAGAGTCTCAAAAGCATCAAAAAATAATATTAAAGTTTGATGCGTTGCCACGGCAACAGTATCTAAGATATCAATAATCCTTTCACAGGTTTACATCTGCCGTGTGTCTACATTGTACGCATAAAGTTTGAAGCAAATCGGGTAAAAATAAGACACTGATTTCAAAGCATTTTGAAAGTGATGTACTTCCCGCTGCCTGTTGGTGGCGCTATAACTTTGACTCACAATAGTCACATCCATGTGATCGGCCTCTTACAACGAACACACTGCTGAAGTTTCATCAAGATCAGTTAATGTATGCAGAAGTTATAACACACTTCCTGTTTCATTTTTTCGCCATAAATTTGTTTCCTCGCCACGGCCAAACCGTTCGAGATATCAAAAATCCGTCCGCAATTTAGCATCCTCAATGTCTTGACTTCATGCACACCGAGTTTGGAGGCGAATCGATGAATTCCCTAGGAGGAGTACATTAAATTCCACAGCATGCGTTTCCAAACAACGCTAAATAGCCAACTTCCTGTTTGGCTGGCGTAAAACTTAGAGCACGAAAGTTGTTCGGCCCAATGAGATCTATATGTGTACCGAGTTTCATATTATTACATGCAAGCGTGTTTGATTTATGGACACGTGTTTGGATCCCGTTCCAGGGGGCGCTGTCGAGCCCCCCTGCCACGCCCGGGTACCAGCTTCAGTCCGGCCCTGATGGCCGCGGGTTCTGACGTGTGTGCAAAATTTCAAGAGTTTTCTAGCATGTTAAGGGCCCCAAAAGTGCCCGAAAGGTTGACAAAATAATAATAATAATAATAATAATAATAATAATAATAATAATAATAATAATCCTACCGAAAACAATAGGGCCTTCGCCCTTTCAGGGCTTGGGCCCTAATAATAATAATAATAATAATAATCCTACCGAAAACAATAGGGCCTTCGCCCTTTCAGGGCTTGGGCCCTAATAATAATAAAAATAATCCTAACGAAAACAATAGGGCCTTCGCCCTTTCAGGGCTTGGGCCCTAATAATCCTAACGAAAACAATAGGGCCTTCGCCCTTTCAGGGCTTGGGCCCTTATAATAATCCTAACGAAAACAATAGGGCCTTCGCCCTTTCAGGGCTTGGGCCCTAATAATCCTAACGAAAACAATAGGGCCTTCGCCCTTTCAGGGCTTGGGCCCTAATAATAATCCTACCGAAAACAATAGGGCCTTCGCCCTTTCAGGGCTTGGGCCCTAATAAAATATAGCTGCGAGCAGCGATTGCAGGCCCAAGCCGGTGGCACCGCCACCCTGGTGCCTTTAGTTACACTAAAGGCACCGGGGTGGCGGTGTCACCGGCTTGGGCCCTCCATCGCTGCTCGCAGCTATATTTATATATATGTATATATATATATATATATATATATATATATATAAATAAATGTAATATATATATATATATCGGACAAGTAATATTCTCTGTCTTGTCACTTTAAAAAATATATATATATATATAAAATTCAGAGGCCGATTTTGCAAATAAATCCACATTCAAACCAAAATATCTGACTTCCTGTTGGTCAGAGCTAATGACTGTAAATTAGAAACTTGTCCGGCTCGATGAGACCAATATATGTACTGATTTTTGTATCTGTGGGTAAAAGTAACCCCCCCATTTTGTCAAAAGCATTTTGAAAGTGACACAGTTCCTGTTGCCAGTTGGTGGCGCTATAACTTTGACTCACAATAGTTGTATCCATCTGACCGGCCTCTTACCACGAACACACTGCTGAAGTTTCATCAAGATCAGTTAATGTGTGCAGAAGTTATAACACTTCGTGTCTCTCTTTTCTCGCCATAAATTAATTTCCTTGCCACGGCCAAACCGTTCGAGATATCAAAAATCCGTCCGCAATTTAGCATCCTCAATGTCTTGACTTCATGCACACCGAGTTTGGTGGGGATGGGATGAATTTTCTAGGAGGAGTATTTCACATTCCACAGCAAGCGTTTTCCAAACAACCCATAATAGCCGACTTCCTGTTGGGCTGGTGTGAAACTTGACAGAGGGAAAGTTGTTCGGCCCGATGAGATCTATATGTGTACCGAGTTTCATATTAATTCATGCAAGCGTGTTTGATATATGGACCAAGTTTTCAGACCCCATTCAAGGGGGCGCTGTTGAGCCCCCCTGCCACGCCCGTTTCTGAAACTTTTCACATGTCTACTGGCTAATAAATGTGATGTATCTGTCGAGTTTCATCCAATTTCAAGCATGCTAAGAGTCTCAAACGCATCCGAAAAAATATTAAAGTTTGATGCGTTGCCACGGCAACAGTATCTAAGATATCAATAATCCTTTCACAGGTCTACATCTGCCGTGTGTCTACATTATACACATAAAGTTTGAAGCAAATCGGGTAAACATAAGAGGGTGACTTCAAAGAATTTTGAAAGTGACACACTTCCTGCTGCCAGTTGGTGGCGCTATAACTTTGACTCACAATAGTCACATCGATGTGATCGTCCTCTGAAAACGAACACACTGCTGAAGTTTTATCAAGATCAGTTAATGTATGCAGAAGTTATAACACATTTCCTGTTTCTCTTTTCTCGCCATAAATTCGTTTCCTCCCCACGGCCAAACCGTTCGAGATATCAAAAATCCGTCCGCAATTTAGCATCCTCAATGTCTTGTCTTCATGCACACCGAGTTTGGTGGGGATCGGATGAATTCTGTAGGAGGAGTACATTAAATTCCACAGCATGCATTTTTCAAACAACCCTGAATAGCCGACTTCCTGTTGGGCTGGCGTATAACTTAAGAGTGCGAAAGTTGGTCGGCCCGATGAGATCTATATGTGTGCTGAGTTTCAAATTAATTTATACAAGCTAGTTTGATCTATGGACCAAGTTTTCGGACCCCATTCAAGGGGGCGCTGTTGAGCCCCCCTGCCACGCCCGGATACCAGCTTCAGCCCAGCCCTGATGGCCGCAGGTTCTGACCTATGTGTAAAGTTTCAAGAGTTTTCGAGCATGTTAAGGGCCCCAAAAGCCCCTGAAACCTTGAAAAACAATTCTAAAAGCAAACCTCTCCTAACAGACAAATCCCCCACACCCCACAC
The DNA here is from genome assembly GCF_963993115.1 of Abramis brama. Taxonomy (NCBI): domain Eukaryota; kingdom Metazoa; phylum Chordata; class Actinopteri; order Cypriniformes; family Leuciscidae; genus Abramis; species Abramis brama. The sequence goes on along the minus strand of NC_139984.1, from coordinate 192,968 downwards.
ACACACACAGAGACACAGAGGCAGAGAGAGAGAGAGAGAATTCTCCAAAAAATCACATTCAAACCAAAATATCTGACTTCCTGTTGGTCAGGGCTAATAAGTGTAAATTAGAAAGTTGTCCGGCTCGAGGAGAACAATATACATACCGATTTTTGTGACTTTACGTAAAACTAAGCCCCCATTTTTGACTAAAGGTGGCGCTACTGAGCCCCTCACCATGCCCGTTTCTGAAACTTTGCACATGTCTACTAGGTAATAAATGTAATGTGTCTGTCGAGTTTCATGCAATTTCAAGCATGCTAAGAGTCTCAAAAGCATCAAAAAAGAATATTAATGTTTGATGCGTGGCCATGGCAACAGTATTAAAGATATCAAAAATCCTTTCACAGGTCTACATCTGCCGTGTGTCTACATTATACACATAAAATTTGAAGCAAATCGGGTAAAAATAAGAGGGTGATTTCAAAGCATTTTTAAAGTGACACACTTCCTGCTGCCAGTTGGTGGCTCTATAATTTTGACTCACAATAGTCACATCCATGTGATCGGCCGTTTACCACGAACACACTGCTGAAGTTTCATCAAGATCAGTTAATGTATGCAGAAGTTATAACACACTTCCTGTTTTCATTATTCGCCATAAATTTGTTTCCTCGCCATGGCCAGACCGTTCGAGATATCAAAAATCCGTCCGCAATTTAGCATCCTCAATGTCTTGACTTCATGCTGACCGAGTTTGGAGGAGATTGGATGAATTCTCTAGGAGGAGTACATCAAATTCCACAGCATGCATTTCCAAACAACCCATAATAGCCGACTTCCTGTTGGGCTGGCATAAAACTTAGAGCACGAAAGTTGTTCAGCCCGATGAGATCTATATGTGTACCGAGTTTCATATTATTACATGCAAGTGTGTTTGATTTATGGACAAGTGTTCGGATCCCGTTCCAGGGGGCGCTGTCGAGCCCCCCTGCCACGCCCGGGTACCAGCTTCAGCCCGGCCCTGATGGCCGCGGGTTCTGACCTGTGTGCAAAGTTTCAAGAGTTTTCGAGCATGTTAAGGGCCCCAAAAGTGCCTGAGAAGTAGAAAGAAAAAAATAATAATAATAAAAATAATCCTAACGAAAACAATAGGGCCTTCGCCCTTTCAGGGCTTGGGCCCTAAATATAGCTGCGAGCAGCGATTACGGGCCCAAGCCGGTGGCACCGCAACCCCGATGCCTTTAGTTACCTAAAGGCACCGGGGTGGCGGTGCCGCCGGCTTGGGCCCTCCATCGCTGCTCGCAGCTATATTTATATATATATATATATATATATATATATATATATATACAGTATATATATAACAAAAGATATATACATTATATATATATCAGACAAGTAATATTCTCTGTCTTGTCACTTCACAAAAAAATGGTACAAATTGTACTACTGACTATTTAAACAGAGCAGTGTAATTTTGATAAGTTAGGTTGACTATTTTATAATTATATTTTATTAGGGCTATAATGAACAGGCTGCGATGTCAAGATTGCAATGCTGGTGTGTGTGTGTGTGTGTGTGTGTGTGTGTGTGTCGTGGGCGTGATTGAACAGTGGAGACATAAAAATATACTTTATGGTGCTAACTTTAAAATTGAAATAAAATGCTCACGGCTGCACGGGAATTCATTCCTACTTCCATAGGAATTCATTGAAAAAGCTCGCTCTGCTCCCAACCATAATCAATGTCAGTGCGGACGAACATATTTTACTTTCGTTTTTAAGTTAGCGATTCAAAAGCCCCCAGCGGTGTCACACGTCGATTAACCGGTGGGAAATTTTTTATCACAGTCACATCCCTAATATATTTATATATAAATACAATAGGCCTACCTGAAAGAGAATTTTACTTGCCCGACCAGAGTATATCCTGATTAGAACGTCAATAACAAAAAAATAACTTGGGAATCACTAAAACGAGAGATTATTCTAATTTCATTGCATTCATTTTAAGTTGCAATCAGCAGTTGCTAATAAATGTATTACTGATCAATGGTAACAAGGTTGCACTGCTGAGGCTCATGCAGCTTCTCCAGGAGAATTGTAAACAAATGAGCGCAGCACACAAAAAAGCAACCCAGTTAACAACATACTGACTATAAAAATTACAAATATGGAGTTTTTATATATTTTATAACATATGATAGAGTTAAGCAACCTCACTTGACGAGTAGGCAACTATTTCCTGAATACAATCACGATTGAAACTGTGACATTGATTTCATACAACAGGTTAATAAACAGTTACAATTAAGTCACTTACATTTTAGATGCAATATTGACTGTTTTTGTTCTGTTTCAGCAGCAAAAATAGTTAAACAAAGATCACAGCAGAACCATCGCGCATCTCACAGCAACTTGTTTTCTCATTACTGAATGATTCAGCATTTTGAACGAATCGGTTGACTCAAAGATTCAATGGTCAATCCATAAACATCTGTCTCAATCATGAATGACTCAGTCATTCGAACGAATCGTTTGAACGAATGAATCAATGACTCGCTCATTAAGATGGTCGCCTGGCGACACCTAATGGCGGTTTAGTGTTATGTTTAAAAGTATCATTCTTTCCAACGTGCACCATTATCAATGTCCGTGCGGACGTCCGTTTTTTTACTTTCACTTTTATATTAGCGATTTAAAAGCACCCGCTCGTGTCACACGTCGATTAACCGATGGGAAAATATCCTCACAGTCATATACCTAATAAATTTATATTTAAATACAATAGGCCTACCTAGTAAAACGTTTTATATACTATTTTGATATCCTTTTGGACACAAGAGGGCAGTATAGCCCTATGTTTGCTTTTTTTGTTGAACCAAATAGCACTAAATAGCCTGTTTTTAACTTTTTCATACTCCTTGAATTGCAAAAACAGAATAAAATGGGTTTAGTTCTAATATTTGTATAATTTTATATAAAAATAAATGGTGTATAATTACATTTTTAGAAGTTATGAGATGTTTCCTGCTTCCTTTTTGACATTAATTTAATCCCTCGCCATAGCAAAACCGTTTGAGATATTCAATATCCGTTTACAATTTAGCATCATTAATATATTTTTATCATGTTGAAAAAGTTTGGTGGGAATAAAATAAACCTTTTAGGAGGAGTAACTAAAAACTCAGAGGCTGATTTTGCAAAAAAATCCACATTCAGACCAAAATATCTGACTTCCTGATGGTCGGAGCTAATAAATGTAAATTAGAAAGTTGTCCGGCTCGATGAGAGCAATATACAAACTATTTTTTTTTTACTGTAGTTAAAACTAACCCCCCCACTTTTGTCAAAAGCATTTTGAAAGTGACACACTTCCTGCTGCCAGTTGGTGGCGCTATAACTTTGACTCACAATAGTTACATCCATCTGATCGGCCTCTTACCACGAACACACTGCTGAAGTTTCATCAAGATCAGTTAATGTATGCTGAAGTTATAACACACTTCCTGTTTCATTTTTTCACCATAAATTCGTTTCCTCGCCACGGCCAAACCGTTCGAGATATTCAAAATCCGTCCGCAATTTAGCATCCTCCATGTCTTGACTTCATGCTGACCGAGTTTGGAGGCGAATGGATGAATTCCCTAGGAGGAGTACATTAAATTCCACAGCATGTGTTTCCAAACAACGCTAAATAGCCGACTTCCTGTTGGGCTAGCGTAAAACTTAGAGCACGAAAGTAGTTTGGCCCGAGGAGATCTATGTGTGTACCGAGTTTCATATTATTACATGCAAGTGTGTTTGATTTATGGACACGTGTTCGGATCCCGTTCCAGGGGGCGCTGTCGAGCCCCCCTGCCACGCCCGGGTACCAGCTTCAGCCCGGCCTTGATGGCCGTTGGTTCTGACCTGTGTGCAAAGTTTCAAGAGTTTTCGAGCACGTTAAGGGCCCCAAAAGCCCCTGAAACCTTGAAAAACAAAAAAGCAAATCTCACCCAACAGACAAATCCCTCCCACCCCTCACACACACACAGACAGAGAGAGAGAGAGAGAAAATTCTCCAAAAAATCACATTCAAACCAAAATATCTGACTTCCTGTTGGTCGGAGCTAATAACTCTAAATTAGAAAGTTGTCCGGCTCGATGAGAACAATATACCTACCGATTTTTGTGATTCTAGGAAAAACTAAGCCCCCATTTTTGACTAAAGGTGGCGCTACTGAGCCCCTCACCACGCCCGTTTCTGAAACTTCTCACATGTCTACTGGCTAATAAGTGTGATGTGTCTGTCGAGTTTCATCCAATTTCAAGCATGCTAAGAGTCTCAAAAGCATAATTTATTTTTTTTAAAGTTTGAAGCGTTGCCACAGCAACAGTATTTAAGATATCAATAATCCTTTCACAGGTCTACATCTGCCGTGTGTCTACATTGTACACATAAAGTTTGAAGCAAATCAGGTAAAAATAAGAGGGTGATTTCAAAGCATTTTGAAAGTGACACATTCCTGCTGCCAGTTGGTGGCGCTATAACTTTTACTCACAATAGTTACATCCATGTGATCGGCCTCTTACAACGAACACACTGCGGAAGTTTAATCAAGATCAGTTAATGTATGCAGAAGTTATAACACACTTCCTGTTTCCATTATTCGCCATAAATTCGTTTCCTCGCCACGGGCAAACGGTTCGAGATATCAAAAATCCCCTGGCAATTTTTCATCCTCAATGTCTTGACTTCATGCACACCGAGTTTGGAGGCGATTGGATGAATTCCCTATGAGAAGTGTTTCAAATTCCTGAGCATGCGTTTCCAAACAACTCATAATAGTCGACTTCCTGTTGGGCTGGCGTAAAACTTAGAGCACGAAAGTTGTTCGGCCCGATAAGATCTATATGTGTACCGAGTTTCATATTATTACATGCAAGCGTGTTTGATTTATGGACCAAGTTTTGGGACCCCGTTCCAGGGGGCGCTGTCGAGCCTCCCTGCCACGCCCGGGTACCAGCTTCAGCCCGGCCCTGATGGCCGCGGGTTCTGACCCGTGTGCAAAGTTTCAAGAGTTTTCGAGCATGTTAAGGGCCCTTTCAGGGCTTGGGCCCTAATTTTTTTTATTTATTTTTTTATTTTAACCTTTATTTAACCAGATGATCTCATTGAGATTTAAAACCTCTTTTGCAAGAGAGACCTGGCCAAAATGGCAGCATACTAGCAACGCATAGTTACAGATATGATCACCAAGCATACGCACAACAACAAGAAACATTTAAACAAGATCCTCAAGATACATAAACAACATCAACATCAGACTACTTAAAAATACAATTTAAACCTACCATAGGTGTAAAACAATTTAAGTATTTTAAAAACAGTGACAACAATTTATGGCATCTATTTCCAACACTTTCATGCGATGTTTAAATTCACCAAATGAAATCAGAGTTCGCAATTGCAAATCAGTCTGCAATGTGTTCCAGGTGGCTGGGGCTGCATAACTAAAAGCCTTCTTACCAAGCTCTGTACGAACCGTAGGTACAGTTAACAAGTACAAATTACCAGAGCGTAAATTATAAGAACTGATATTACGTGACATATAGGAGCAAAGATAAGACGGAAGCATATCCAATATAGACTTATAAATAAAAATAAGCCAATGTATATGTCTCCTTACTGACAATGAGGGCCAGTTTGTCATTTTGTACAAGGTACAATGATGTACTGATGCCTTACATCCAGTCACAAATCTTAATGCATTATGGTAGACAGTATCCAACAAAGACAAACTTCGATCAGGCGCATTTCTATAGAGCAAATCACCATAATCGAGTGCAGTGAGAAAGGTGGCAGCAACCAATCTCCTCCTGGTTTTCCAAGAAAAACAGGCTTTATTTCTAAAATAAAATCCTATTTTTAATTTGAGCTTTTGTACCAATTTATCAATGTGCAATTTGAAAGAGAGCTGATCGTCGATTAATATACCCAAATATTTATACAATTTGACTTGTTCGATCTGCTCACCATGTATAGTAAAAATACTTGGAACACTGTCCAAAGACTTCTTAGATTTTGAATAAAGCATAATCTTAGTTTTCTCAACATTCAAAACTAGTTTAAGCTGATAAAGTTGGATCTGAACTAGGTTAAAAGCAGATTGTAAGTAAGAAAAAGCTTGGTGCAAAGTCGCAGCCTTACTATAAATAACGGTATCGTCAGCATAAAAATGGAAATGAGCCTGAGAAATGTCATCACCCAAGTTATTAATATAAATAGTAAATAAAATTGGACCCAAGACTGATCCTTGCGGTACACCACAAGATACACTCAGAGTTGCTGATTTGGAATTGTCAAAATAAACAATCCTAATAAATAATCCTACCGGAAACAATAGGGCCTTCGCCCTTTCAGGGCTTGGGCCCTAATTAAAACAGTTTAGAAAAATAAAATAAAATACAGTACAGTACAAACAGTCGGACGAGCATTGGCACAGTGCTCATTCAGTAAATGCATAGCTAAACAGATGTGTTTTGAGTCTGGATTTGAATGTGATTACTGTAGGAGCACGTCTGATCTCCTCTGGAAGCTGTTCCAGCATAATAGCTAAAAGCGGACTCGCCATGCTTAGAGTGAACCCTTGGTATTTCTAGCTGATATGATCCTAATGATCTGAGTGATCTGTTGGGTTTATATTCAGTGAGCATATCTGCAATGTATTGAGGTCCTAGGCCATTGAATGATTTATATACCAGTAATAATACTTTAAAATCGATCCTAAATCTAACTGGGAGCCAGTGTAAAGACCTGAGGACTGGTGTGATATGTTCATATTTTCTGGTTCTGCTCAGAATCCTGGCGGCAGCGTTCTGTATGAGCTGCAACTGTCTTATGGTCTTTTTGGGAAGGCCAGTGAGGAGTCCATTACAGTAATCCACCCTGCTGGTGATGAAAGCATGCACAAGTTTCTCTAAGTCTTGTCTGGAAACAAAGCATCTTATTCTTGCAATATTTTTCAGATGATAGTATGCTGATTTAGTTATTGCTTTGACATGACTACTGAAACTAAGGTCTGACTCTAGTGTCACACCAAGATTCCTGACTTGATTTTTAGTTGTTTGACCCCTAGAGTGAAGGTATGCGTTCACCTTGAGAACTTCATCTTTGTTTCCAAACGCAATGACTTCAGTTTTGTCTTTGTTTAATTGAAGAAAGTTTTGACACATCCAACTGTTGACTTCATCGATGCATTGGCACAGGGAGTCAATGGGGCTGTAATCGTTAGGCGATAGGGCTAAGTAGAGCTGTGTGTCGTCTGCATAGCTGTGGTAAGAGATCTGGTTCTTTCTCATTATTTGGCTCATTGGGAGCATATACAGGTTGAACAGGAGTTGCGCAAGAATTGAGCCTTGAGGGACTCCGCATGTCATGGATGTCCACTCAGACTTATGGTCTCCTATACTCACATAATAACCTCTCCCATCTAAGTATGACCTGAACCCTTTTAGGACTATCCCAGAAAGCCCCACCCAGTTTTCCAGCCTGTCAAGAAGTATGTTATGATCGACAGTGTCAAATGCAGCACTGAGGTCGAGTAGCACCAGCACTGATAATTTGCCTGAGTCAGTATTTAAGCGAATATCGTTTATTATCTTTATGAGCGCTGTCTCTGTGCTGTGGTGCGGTCGGAAACCAGATTGAAAATGGTCAAAGGATCCATTCAAGCTCAAGAATTTGTTCAGCTGATTGAAGACAACTTTTTCAATGATCTTGCCTATGAAAGGAAGATTTGAGATCGGTCTATAGTTGCTTAATATGGTCTTATCCAGATTGCTCTTTTTCAGGAGGGGCTTGACAACTGCAGTTTTCAGGGAGTTTGGAAAACTCCCAGAGAGAAGTGAAGCATTTACCACTTCTAGAAGATCTGCTTCTAAACTGTTTAACACACTTTTGAAAAAAGATGTGGGAAGTGTGTCAAGAGCGCAGGTTGATGTTTTAAGGTGCTGTACGGTTTCTTCCAAAATTTTACCATCAATTTCTTTGAAATCAGACATAGTAACTACTTTCTCAGGTGGTCTGATCTGTCTGACCCCAGTGCAACTCAAGGATGTGCTGATCACCTTTCTGATATTATTGATTTTCTCAGAGAAGAAAGAAGCAAACTCACTGCACTTGTTGTCTGAGAGCATTTCACTGGGAATCTGGCTTGGGGGGTTTGTCAGTCTCTCTACAGTAGCAAAAAGAGTGCGTGTGTTGTTTAAATTGCTGTTTATAATATTTGAGAAGAAAGTCTGTCTAGCTTTGCCTAGTTCCATATTGAAAGCATGAAGGCTGTCTTTGTAGATGTTATAATGGACTACAAGTTTTGTCTTCCGCCACATGCGCTCTGCTTTTCTGCATTGTCTTTTCATATTTTGCACTGCTGTTGAGTTTCTCCAAGGTGCTTTTTGTCTGCCACTCTTCTTCCTGACTTTCACAGGAGCAATATCATCAATTACACCTTTAACTTTTGAGTTAAAAGAATCAAGGAGAAAATCAACAGAGTCTGCAGATATGCTTGGTGTTAAGGATATAGCCTTCATAAATAGGACACTAGTGTTCTCATTTAAGCATCTCCTCTTGACAGACACAGATCTAGCTTCAATGGCAGGAGAGATCAATATATCAAAGAAAATGCAGAAATGATCAGACAGTGCTACATCCTTAACCCTCTGGGGACCAAAAACGCGCCCGCGCGTTTTGCTCGTTTTTTTTTTTAGCAATGAAAAATAAACACAAAATGCTCTGTTAATTTTGATCTTTCATTTTCGTGTAATACATCAATCGATCCTGTTCAGTTTCTATTTTTTTTCTGTATACTCACAATAAAAATAAAGTGTTTTGCTTTTTGACAAATAAAGAAAAACTAACATGATGCTATTTCTGCCTTCTCTCTGTCAGTAAACTCCCATTTGAAACGCGTTCGAAAATGATCTATAACTCCGCGAAAATTCAGTCAAACAGGCAAACAGACCCACGGGCATAAAGCTTGAGATCGCAGCTTTTAAATGAAGTAATTTATATAAAAAACAAATATTATCAGCTTCTGTAATCTGTATAAAAAGAGAGCGACTCCAGTCGAGCTCATTACGAGATGATTCACAGTAATTTGACCACGCCCCGGAGAGCGCGTGCTATTCAAACGCAAATTCTGAGAACCATTTCAGTCTGTAAAACGCCCACATCAGCTGTAAACAAAGAGGCATAATATAACCTACCTTATGGAGAAAAGTTTCCGTGCTGATATGAGGAGCAATATGAGGAGCAGATCCCGCTGAGGAGTGAGGTAGGCTAAGTTATCCTTTCTCAAGTGTTAATGTGGAATAACGTTATGGAATAACGTTATGGAATAACGTTAGGCCTATGTAAACAAAAAGATGAATCGCGTTTCTATAATATGAATCGCGTTTCTGTGAGATGAATGAAGGGTACATATTTGTAAAGACTGTTTAGCCTAAATATGAATCGCGTTTCTGTGAGATGAATGAAGGGTACATATTTGTAAAGACTGTTTAGCCTAAATATGAATCGCGTTTCTGTGAGATGAATGAAGGGTACATATTTGTAAAGACTGTTTAGCCTAAATATGAATCGCGCGTCTGTGTGTGAAAGAATAAACTGCTTTGCTATAGCCTACTGAGATGAGTAAAAATCGACTGAAATATGTTGAAATAAAATGTATTTGTATAAGCAACGTATTAAACTGCAAATTAACATTTATAGGCTATGCCCTAATATTTCATAAAAACAACGTTACAGTCAGGCGAAGTATGAAAGACAACATTTTGTTGACTAGATTTGGGTACAGTTTTTACTGTAGAATAGACTGTCACATCAAATAAGCTTTTCTGCTCATATATATAAAATACTATTTTGTCAAAAATAAAGTCATAGACTAAGATGTTCCAATGTTGGCTATATTCAAACTAATGAATACATATGATAAAATGTAGGCCTATAATCTTTTTTTTTTTTTTACAAAGAAAGAGTACTTTTTTGCAGAAATATTGCTGAAATTGTAATTATTGTTGTAATTGTAACCTTTTTAATAAAATAGCAAAACATATTTACAAGATAGATGTAAGCAAAATCTTAAATGGTCAATATAAGTCTTCTTCAAAATATATATTTTGTCCTTGCATTGTGGCTCAGTCAGTGTCACACCTGAATGAATGGCTAATTATGCAGAGTCATTATGCAGAGTGGGTGGGACTAAGGTGTAAACTACTCCTCCCCCTCGCATATTGGCTTTCCAAGCAAAACCTGTTTTACACCATTTAAATCAATGTATTTTTTTTTTTGTGAACGATAAAGCAAGACTATTTTCACATAATTTTGAAGCTAGAACTCGAAGAGAAAACATCCATTAGTCAAAAGTCTTGTGGGCACATATTTTGTATGAGTTTTGTGGTCTTATTTCAGCAACTTTCATTTTTATTTTTTTAAATAACCACGCATAAACATTATTCTCTTAAAAATACAAACATCTACATACATGTTGCTCGCATATTATGGTAGGCCTGTTTGTGCTATATAGAGTGAATTTACACCTTTGCCATTAACATGTTTATAAATAACTGAAAAAAGCACAAATGTCAGAGCATGTCAGAACATCTCAAGGGCCCCAAAAACAGCTTGGTCCCCAGAGGGTTAATAACAATCGATGAAATGTTTAGACCCTTACTGATAAGTAAATCTAGAGCAGTGGTTCCCAAACCTGTCCTGAAGGACCCCCAACACTGCACGTTTTCTTTGTCTCCCTAATCAAACACACCTGATTCAACTCATCAGCTCATTATCACATGGGTTAATGAGCTGATGAGTTGAATCAGGTGTGTTTGATTAGGGAGACAAAGAAAACGTGCAGTGTTGGGGGTCCTTCAGGACAGGTTTGGGAACCACTGATCTAGAGTGTGTCCACGATTGTGTGTGGGTCCATGTACATGCTGAGTCAGATCAAAAGTTTTTAAAACAGTTTTGATTTCTTTTGCCATATTGTTCTCTGCACTATCTATGTGAATGTTAAAATCTCCAGCAATGGCAAAACAGTCAAACTCTGAGGTAATTGTTGATAACAGTTCTGTAAAGTCCTCAGCAAAGGCTGGAGAGTATTTTGGAGGCCTGTAAATAATGATAAGTAAAATGCGTGGAGCACCTTTTAACACAATACCCAGATATTCGAAAGAAGGGTAATTCCCAAATGATATTTGCTTACATTGATAGATATCTTTAAAAAGAGCAGCCAGACCCCCACCTCTCTTAACAGCTCTGCAGACACTCATAAAAGTAAAGTTAGGAGGGGCTGCTTCATTGAGGACTGTTGCACTGCAGCTGTCTTCTAGCCAGGTTTCATTTAGAAGCATAAAATCTAGGTTGTTTGTGGTTATTAAGTCGTTAACTAGAAGTGATTTATTTTTAAGTGAACGAATGTTTAAAAGTGCTAACTTAACAGTCGTACTTTTTGTCCCCACATCAATCTTACTTTCACATGTAATAGGCTCCAGATTAGTTGGGTTTGCTGTACGGCTATTGAAGGCCTTAGACTTTCTATCTTGTAATAGAACAGCAATAGAGAAAGATACAGGCACACTGGGTTCCCGTTTGTTCTGTAAACATTTGAGAAGGTTACTGTTATCAAAACGGGGACCCGACACATATCACTGAGAGCTGGTATCAGTTGTTTTTGGTTCACCTCGAGCAGATGGAGGAGGGTGTGGGCCCTGGCGTTGTGGCAGAGGCCGAAGAGCTCTCACAGGAGGAGGGGGAGGGCAAGCTGGGCCCGCAGGCTTTGGTGGCAGCGGTGCCTGTCGTTTTTTGGTTGTTATCTGGGGGCTTGCAGCAAAAGAGTGGGATAGTTTGGTTCCAGCATACACCAGTTCTTCCATTTTCTGTGAGAAGCACAGAAGTGGCGATGCTGGGGAGAGGGAAAATGTGTCTGGTGAGAGGGGCTGTTGCTCTGGTGTTAAAGGAGGCTGTGATATGCTGTCCTGGCTTCCCTGGCTGTTTTCCAGGAAGTCGTCCTTGTGACAATGTGAGTCTACAGAACTCAGTTGTGGTCCTGTTTCCCGTGCAGGACGGAATCGCACAGTCTGCGGAACCATGTCAACATCAGTCTCTGTTTTCCATGCCAGAGTGGACTGCCTGTTGCTTGCCTGCTGGTTAGCCTTGGCTCTCTTCGGGACAGGTGCTTGGACAAGTTCATTGTCACATCTGTAAAAAACAAAACAAAACACACTGTGAGCATACTGATAACACAATCAAAGACACTGTATTATTATCATTATCGATCACTAATGGCCATGGATAAAAAAAAGACAACAGTTTTTGTAATATCACACAAGAATATGTACTTTTATATTATGACGATGTAAACAATTATATTTCATCTGTAAATATTACTAGCCCCTTTGCGAGGTGCTGGAGAAGGAGAGCTAGCGGCAGCCACATTCCTAAAAAACAACAACAAAAAAAAACTGTTAGCATACATTATCCAAAGTAAACTGATGGGCAATTAATTGTTATGGACGCACAATGTATGTATATATCTGTTGATGGTCCATAGGACAGAGAAATATCACTGCGAGTATCTGTTTATGGGCCATGACCGCACGTATTTAGTGACGCACGCAATGAACGGATCGTTCGCGAACGACATATGCATTTCAAACATTTACACCTGTATTCACAAACATCTGTGCATAAGGCAGTATGGAAGCATGATAAGCAGTGTCATAGTCTAAACAAAACCATACGTTTCTATATATATATATATATATATATATATATATATATATATATATATATATAATGTCTAGTATTTAGACAGTAGGCCTAGGCTATCACATATTTTACCGGAGGCTGAAATATATTTAGACTAAATCACATTACACTTAAGCAGATATTCGCAAATAAGCTACATTAAACATAAGGCAGTATTTTAGCATGATAATCAGTGTTATAAGCTAATCAAAACGGAGTGAAATATATTTAATATACAAATATGTTTAGAGAGTAATAGCCTATCACATTGAAAAAGTTTACACTTGAGCATATACACGAATGTTAGGGATATTGTAAGGCAATCTTTCCTGTAAGATGTCAAAAGCTAGCCAAAACTAAGCAAAATATAGTCTGAAAATTCATATGAGTTCTATATTATCAGAAAAATAATTATATAACAGTAAAACTTACTCCGAAATTGTGTCCTCGGCAGGATCAATTCGCTCTTCAAAATGCTGCCGTTCACAATCTTCCTCTGAGGAAAAGGTGAATTCTTCCTCGCTGTCCAGAATCATCTGAAGGGTCTTTACCGGAGAAGCGTGCCATACTCAAAACGCGATGAACTATCAGTGAGTCTGATGAAGAAACTGCGTTTGTATGGCATTGATCGGGGGGCGTGTGCGATGCATAGATCACCTAAACTATTTACCATGTGAATAGTGCCGGGGGCGGGGCTGCCTCAGCTCATTAGAGATAATGAAGGGAGAACGAAAAAACGGTACGTCTCCTTGCTTTTAAAGGGACTACATAAGCTGAGAATATTTGTTTATTATATAAATTACTTCATTTAAAATAAGAGATTTCAAGATTCATAAAGACATATCTCACGTGTCTGTGTGAGAAGTATTCGCTGAGTTATGGTTCATTTTCGGACGCGTTTCAGAATGGACTTAACTGACAGAGAGAAGGCAGAACTCACTTCGTGTTTATTTTTCTTTATTTGGCGAAAAGCACAACACTTTGTTTTTATTGTGAGTATACACAAAAATAATACACATTTAACAGGATCGATTGATGTATGAAACTCCTATGGAAAATCAAAGTCAACAGAGTATTTATGAGTTTCTTTTACACTGATAAAAAAAAAAGCGAGCTGGTATCGCCGGCGATACCGCCGACCCCAGGGGGTTAAGTTCCTGTATTATTTATATACATTTAACTATTACAGACAGATTTTTTTTTTGGTCAAATTTCCTATATTGGTCAAATACTTTGATATAAATTGTCTAAACTAATATTAGTTTCTGTTTTATTATATGTACTGTAAAGTATATTCATTGTTAGGTATAGTAGGTTCCTTTTCATAGATCAATTAAATATTGTGTATTTTATATAATCGTTTCTTATTTGACTTAGTTGGAGTCCAAGAGTTCAAAAACCCTTATGATGCAAAAAAAACGAGGACCGTGACGTCGCCCGGTATGGTGCAGCCGGGGCCCCACCCTGGAGCCAGGCCTGGGGTTGGGGCTCGTATGCGAGTGCCTGGTGGTCGGGCCTCCCCCCATGGGGTCCGGCCGGGCTCAGCCCGAAGGAGCGACGTGGGGCCACCCTCCCGTGGACCCACCACCTGCAGGAGGGACCGTAAGGGGCCGGTGCTAAGTGGATTGGGCGGCAGTCGAAGGCGGGGGCCTAGACAACCCGATCCCTGGACGTGGAATCTAGCTCTAGGGACATGGAACGTCACCTCTCTGGCGGGGAAGGAGCCTGAGGTTGTGCGTGAGGTTCAGAGATTCCGACTAGAGATAGTTAGGATCACCTCTACGCACGGCTTGGGCTCTGGAACCACACTCCTCGAGAGAGGATGGACTCTTCACCACTCTGGAGTTGCCCATGGTGAGAGGCGGCGGGCTGGTGTGGGTTTGCTTATAGCCCCCCAGCTCAGCCGCCATGTGTTGGAGTTCACCCCGGTGAACGAGAGGGTCGCTTCCCTGCGCCTTCGGGTCACGGATAGGTCTCTCACTGTCGTTTGTGCCTACGGGCCAAACGGCAGTGCAGAGTACCCGGCCTTCTTGGAGTCTCTGGGAGGGGTGCTGGAAAGTGCTCCGACTGGGGACTCCGTCGTTCTACTGGGGGACTTCAACGCCCACGTGGGCAGCGACAGTGACACCTGGAGGGGCGTGATTGGGAGGAACGGCCCCCCTGATCTGAACCCGAGTGGTGTTCTGTTATTGGACTTCTGTGCTAGTTACAGTTTGTCCATAACGAACACCATGTTCAAGCATAAGGGTGTCCATCAGTGCACATGGCACCAGGACACCCTAGGCCGGAGGTCGATGATCGACTTTGTAGTTGTTTCATCTGACCTCCGGGGGAGGGGGAGGAAGCTGGACAGACTCGGCAGACCCAAACGTACTGTGAGGGTCTGTTGGGAACGTTTGGCCGAATCCCCTGTCAGAGAGATCTTCAATTCCCACCTCCGAGGGAGTCTGGAGATATTGAGTCCGAGTGGACCATGTTCTCCACCTCCATTGTCAACGCGGCCACTCGGAGCTGTGGCTGTAAGGTCTCCGGTGCCTGTCGAGGCGGCAATCCCCGAACCCGGTGGTGGACACCGGAAGTAAGGGATGCCGTCAAGCTGAAGAAGGAGACCTATCGGGCCTGGCTGGCTTGTGGGACTCCTGAGGCAGCTGACGGGTACCGACGGGCCAAGCGGACTGCAGCCCGGGTGGTTGTGGAGGCAAAAACTCGGGCCTGGGAGGAGTTCGGTGAGGCCATGGAGAAGGACTATCGGTCGGCCTCGAAGAGATTCTGGCAAACCGTCCGGCGCCTCAGGAGGGGGAAGCAATGCCCTACCAACGCTGTTTACAGTGGAGGTGGGCAGCTGTTGACCTCGACTGGGGATATCACCGGACGGTGGAAGGAATACTTCAAGGATCTCCTCAATCCCACCGTCACGTCTTCCATTGAGGAAGCAGAGGCTGAGGGCTCGGAGGCGGACTCGTCCATCACCCAAGCTGAAGTCACCGAGGTAGTCAAGAAACTCCTCGGTGGCAAGGCACCGGGGGTGGATGAGATCCGCCCTGAGTACCTCAAGTCTCTGGATGTTGTGGGGCTGTCTTGGCTGACACGCCTCTGCAGTATCGCCGGGGGGACCGGAGGGTGTGCTCCAACTATAGGGGGATCACACTTCTCAGCCTCCCCGGGAAAGTCTATGCCAGGGTACTGGAGAGGAGAATCCGGCCGATAGTAGAACCTCGGATTCAGGAGGAACAGTGTGGTTTTCGTCCCGGTCGTGGAACACTGGACCAGCTCTATACCCTCTACAGGGTGCTGGAGGGTTCATGGGAGTTTGCCCAACCAATCCACATGTGCTTTGTGGATTTGGAGAAGGCATTCGACTGTGTCCCTCGTGGCATCTTGTGGAGGGTGCTCTGAGAGTATGGGGTTCGGGGCCCTTTGCTAAGGGCTATCCGGTCCCTGTACGACCGGAGCAGGAGCTTGGTTCGCATTGCCGGCAGTAAGTCAGACTTGTTCCCGGTGCATGTTGGACTCCGGCAGGGCTGCCCTTTGTCGCAGGTTCTGTTCATAATTTTTATGGACAGAATTTCTAGGCGCAGCCAGGGGCCGGAGGGGGTCAGGTTTGGGGACCACACGATTTCATCTCTGCTCTTTGCGGATGATGTTGTCGTGCTGGCCCCATCAGACCAGGACCTTCAGCATGCACTGGGACGGTTTGCAGCCGAGTGTGAAGCGGCTGGGATGAGAATCAGCACCTCCAAATCCGAGGCCATGGTCCTCAGTCGGAAAAGGGTGGTTTGCCCGCTTCAGGTTGGTGGAGAGTGCCTCAAGTGGAGGAGTTCAAGTATCTTGGGGTCTTGTTCACGAGTGAGGGAAGGATGGAACGGGAGATTGACAGATGGATCGGTGCAGCTTCTGCAGTAATGCGGTTGCTGTACCGGTCTGTCGTGGTGAAGAAGGAGCTGAGCCGCAAGGCGAAGCTCTCGATTTACCGGTCAATCTACGTTCCTACTCTCACCTATGGTCATGAGCTGTGGGTCATGACCGAAAGGACAAGATCCCGGATACAGGCGGCCGAAATGAGCTTTCTCCGCAGGGTGGCTGGGCGATCCCTTAGAGATAGGGTGAGAAGCTCGGTCACTCGGGAGGAGCTCAGAGTAGAGCCGCTGCTCCTCCACATCGAGAGGGGCCAGCTGAGGTGGCTCGGGCATCTTTTCCGGATGCCTCCTGGACGCCATCCTGGGAAGGTGTTCCGGGCATGTCCCACCGGGAGGAGACCCCGGGGAAGACCTAGGACACGCTGGAGGGACTATGTCTCCCGGCCGGCCTGGGAACGCCTCGGTGTCCCCCCGGAAGAGCTGGAGGAAGTGTCTAGGGAGAGGGAAGTCTGGGCATCCCTGCACCCGCGACCCGGCCCCGGATAAGCGGATGAAGATGGATGGATGGATGGAAGTGACAAACATTTTACAAAATAACATCTTAAAAAGAAACAATGTAAACATTAAAGAACTATAAAATAAAAACTATAACAGAACTATAAGATGAACTATATAACAGAACTATAAAATTAAGACATAAAAAACTGGCAAAGAACTCAAGCTCTGTGGACTGAAGAAAAAGAAAAAAAAAAAAAAACCCGGCAGGCAGCCATCTTCGGCACAAGATCCACATAAACAAATTTATCCAGTCCTCGGAACCAAGCTTCGGCTATGTCGAAAAGTGACAGGACAGATTTTTTTTAGGTGCACTCGGCCAAAGTCCTGGCCTACTCGCCAAGCCATTCTAGGTTTAAGCCCTCGCCACGGAATGAGGTCCTCCGAACACCATAATCGAATTTGAGCTGGGTGTCGACGGGTATGTCAGAGAGCGCTTTGAACAAAATTACATCCGTTTTCACTCCACTCAGCTTAACGGAGCAGTAAAACGGCTTTAAGTTTGGCATCTTTGCAGAACTATTTATAAGTCGGCCAAACGTGTCCGAGTCGGGATGGCATGCGCAGGGGAAGGTCTGCGCGTCGACGCATAGGTCTCTTTGGCCCGCCTTAAAAAAAAACAAGTAGCCAGCCTGGTCACCGAGGTCCCGCATCATCTCCTTCCCAACTGATGCTGGAATCACCTTCCCGTGATAGTCACAAACTATTTCCCCTTAAGAAAGGGCCATGTTGCAACCACTCCTACAAAACATTACATTTTGAGTTGGTGAATAAACATTGCATTCATTTGAAAAATATGTTCCCTGTAAAAAAAAAAAAAAAACACAACCTCTACTGCCTATGCTAATAATTCACTGCAGTATACGTTGCATGGCCCACGTTTCATTTATAGAACAAACTAATGCCACAGTTTTACCCTTACCACGACCTTGCTTGGCACCGAAGTCCTTAATGGCCAGCCCCGTCCATGTCTGCTTAGACAGGCACTTCATTATGGCCTCATCCGACTCTATGGCGAGGTTGGAAAGAGATGGTTTCCACTGGCTTCGGGTAGTTGGACTTCCACCCCTCCTGCCTAATCAGCCTCGACAACTTTTTGGTCGAAGGCTTACGGACTTTGAAGTGTTCTGAAAGCCAAAATGAAACCACTTTACTCACACTGATCACTTTTGTGACTTCTTTTGAGTCGGACATTGCTGCGTTTTGATAGATAGTGTGTGGTAGAAAAAGGTTTTTGGATTTGGAGTTTGTATAAATAAATAATAAATAAAAAAAAGTGTAGTTTTGACCAGGAGATCAAATACTTGGCTAATTGTGTGATGTGGGTGTGTTGCCGTGTTAAGGGGTTTAGAAAAAAAATTGCCTTAAGCATTGGTAAAAACTTGTTGGCGGCTGTTTACAAAATAAAAAACCCACAGCGACCTGCAGCGTCTGCATGTTAAAATGAGGGACAATGCTGTTGTAGGAGGCATTTTTTGGGATAGTAACGTTTTTGTCCACTGGGTGGTGCTGTGTATAAGTAGATCCCCTGAGCAACAGGTGTGTGCGTTGGTGATTAGGAAGCACACAGTTTTTGACCGCACGACAGAGTAGCTTGTGAGGTGGATTTTAGTTGTATGCGGTCCATAAGGTATGGCTTTGGGCGTACATGTGAACAAGGAAAGGCCACAGGACGTTTACGATCATGTTTAATGGAGCACAAAAGAGACATTTTTTATGCATCTACATCCGTCTGCATGGACTCTGTTTGTACGCGTTCTAAACTTGCATACTCCTATCATCAACGGCAATGGCACAGGAGAGCCAGCACAAAGTCAAAAACTCTGCTTCACTGGATAAAGGAGATCATCTGGAGTAAAAGTCAACACGTTTGTTTCAATGGACCGAGGGAGGCTGTTTGGATAAAGTCTGTGTTTCTGCACGTGAGGATCGTCTCGTCAACACGTCTGGCTGGATTTTACTCAGTGGATTCGTTTGGATTAGATTTCCCTCTCTTGTTGGTGTCATCACTGGATTGCCGCGCTCATCTGGCTGTTTAAAGGGCTGATCGTTCGACTGGATTGTAGGTACGTTGTTGCAGCATTAACATGGCCATGTGATATTGTGTGCACACATTTGCGTAATTCCAATGCATTGGTTGCCAAAGACAGACGAACATTGTTTGTGTGTTTGAATTGTATGTTTGTTCACAACTGTTTGCAAAATGGAAAATGAAATGTCTATGAATGCTAAAGGGTTTAATGAATCAAATCAAAACCTGTCTAATGTTGAAAACGAGTTTGAAAGAGGGAAAAGACCTGTTAAATTAACAGCTAAGGCTTTAATGGAAAAACTTGACACTTTGCAAAATTTAAGAAAGGCTAAGTTAAACAAGGCTCAGAAACTAATAGAGTCAATTAACAGGTTAATCTATGAAAATAAAGAGTATGAACCTGAGGTACGCTTGCCTTATGAAGATTTTGTGAGGTTATGTTTAGAGGCTAAAGAAGCTCACAAGTCATTGTTGGTTATTTTACCTGTGGATGAAGCTGAAAAACACGAAATATGGTTTAAAGCCAAAATGATACCAAATAACGAGTTAATTGAACGGGTGAATAAATGGTTATCAGTCACAGCAAAAGGTCAAAAAAGCTCTGAAATGGGTGAAGTATGTAGTGATGTTGGTCCTGGAGACAGCGTCTCAAACGTGTCCTATGCTACCTCCAAACGTAGTAAACACAGCTCACACCGCAGTTCATCTATAGCATCTTCATGCATTCAAGCGGAGGCAGAAAAGGCTGCACTTATGGCACAAGCTGCTGCATTGAAGGCCAAGCATGCAATTGAAGCTCAGGAGGAGGACTTGAGACAGAAAAAGGAACAATTGGAGTTGGATGCTCAAATAGCAGCTTCAAACGCAAAGATCGCTGTGTTGCAAAGGTCTGACAATCCAAGCAAATGTTCACGCAATTCAAGATCAAAATCAATTGGGATTAATAAAGCAGAAAACCTTAAGTTTGATTCTTCTCGGCCAAAGTGTTTGAATCCCGATGCAAACGAATACGTATCAGTGAATTCAAAGCCATCGAATACAGCTGGAGCAGCTGATCTCTCTGTATCGCGAGTTATAACAGAGAATCAAAGGAAAGGATGGAGAAATCAACAAATATTCCATACAGCTCAACAATCTGATTTCCAATATTCTGCTCAAGTGCAACAAAGCAATATGGGAGTCGATCAAATGTCACATGCTCTTCCTCGTTATGGTGATCCACTGTTTGAAGTCTTAAAAAGACAAGAGGAATTAACATCTTATCTCATTCAACAGCAAGGAAATCCTCGTATCTTACCAAAAAGAGAGATCCCAGTATTTGATGGTGACCCATTGCAGTATATTGCATTTATCAGAGCGTTTGAACATGGCATTGAAGAGAAAACTAATAATGAAAAGGATCGTCTGTATTTTCTCGAGCAGTTTACAAGAGGACATCCTAAAGAGCTGGTCCGCAGTTGTCAGCATATGGCCCCTGACAGAGGCTATGCATTGGCCAAAAGATTATTACAAGAACATTTTGGCAATGAGTTCAAGGTATCTACTGCCTATCTGGAGAAAGCCTTGGGCTGGCCCGCTTTAACCCTCTGGGGACCAAGCTGTTTTTGGGGTCGTTGAGATGTTCTGACATGCTCTGATATTTGTGCTTTTTTCAGTTATTTATAAACATGTTAATGGCAAAGGTGTAAATTCACTCTATATAGCACAAACAGGGCTACCATAATATGCGAGCAACGTGTATGTAGATGTTTGTATTTTTAAGAGAATAATGTTTATGCGTGGTTATTGGAAAAAAATAAAATGAAAGTTGCTGATTTAAGAACACAAAACACATATTAAATATGTGTCCACAAGACTTTTGACTAATTGATGTTGTCCCTCTGAGTTCTAGCTTCAAAATTATGTGAAAATCATCCTGCCTAATTGTTCACATAAAACACTACATTGATTTAAACATTGTAAAACAGTTTTTTTGTCAGAAGAGGTTTATGCGTGGGAGTGGTAATGGGTCATCATTATTAATGAGATTCAGACCAGGGGTGTGACATAGACGCTCCCCCAAGTGCTAATGGGCCATCAAGTGAGGCAGCCTGAACAAAGAATGAGGAGATTCAAATGTTTTGTTTTTCAATCTGTTTTATTGTAATTTTGTTTAAAGTTGAAAACTATTTTTATCATATATTTTACAGAGTACTATTCCAGCACATGCATAACTGATGGACATTTAGCAATGCTGATAAAGCAACACAATATAAGCTCTTTTATATTAACATTACCAATCAATAATTGTTATATTGTGCATATAACAACACATTTGTTGCAAAGCCACACAGGCACATATAGGCTACATTTGTATCATCACTAAGTATATAAACAAAATGTAACTAACATCTGTAAAATAGTAGGTAAATATGTACTTACTCTTTCTGATTTCTGACTGTGTTGCTAAGCGCACTCCGAGTTGCAGGCGGAGGTAGTGATGAAGCTACATTCCTTTTAAAAAAGTTGAAGAATATTATTACATAAATATAACTATAGTAGCATTAGTCTATAATGAATAACTGATGTAAATAATTTTAGACGCGTGCAATAAGCCTATATGCGTGTCAATGGGCCATTACCGGAGAGGCACACCGCAAACATTAGCCTAACACATTTGTGCACTTCATTAACTGGGTATATTTACACATTTCAGCACATTTACACACATTTACAACTGATATTTGCGAGCATGCATCGTTAATGATAATGAGGCAGCATTTATATAGTCAAAATATAATCTAAACACCTACTAGGCCTACTTTCTAAAATAATTTCTAAATTCTATCTTTCATACATAATGATCTAAACATATCATTTAGGCTACACATACAAATACAAATTTCCTAACCAAGGGGTGTAGCATATGTACAAAAAAAACAAAACAAAAAAACATTTTTGACATTGAAATGGTACGATATATTAAATTCATGGTATAGATATGCACTTTCATTAGATCGTGTTGAATATAGGTAGATATCAAATGTCAATACTCTGGATGGCAAGTCCACCCAGTATAATATGTAAGCTCATGTTTTGAATAGCTTGTCAACTAATGCAAGTAAGAATAAATACTTACTCATCCGAAATTCTATCCACGGCTGGATCAATTCGCTCCTCAAAATACAAACGGTCGTCATCAGAGTAGTCGCGCTCCTCTTCTGATGAAAATCTGGACTCTTCGTCGCTAGTATCCAGGACGAACTGAAGGGCTTCCGCACCGGTGTACCGTGTCATCTTCCCAATGCGCAGGTGACTGAATGATGAAACTTGAAGCTTTTAATGCATTTGCTTGGGGGCGTTTACCTGTTTTGCATAGATGGCTTAGCACATTATCTTGTGAATAGCGCGCTCCGTGAGTAGGCGTGAACGAATTAAAGTCAATGAGCTCGTAATGAGCTCGACTGGAGTCGCTCTCTTTTTGTACAGATTACAGAAGCTGAGAATATTTGTTTTTTATATAAATGACTTCATTTAAAAGCTGCGATCTCAAGCTTTATGCCCGTGGGTCTGTTTGCCTGTTTGACTGAATTTTCGCGGAGTTATAGATCATTTTCGAACGCGTTTCAAATGGGAGTTTACTGACAGAGAGAAGGCAGAAATCGCATCATGTTAAAGTTTCTTTATTTGTCAAAAAGCAAAACACTTTATTTTTATTGTGAGTATACAGAAAAAAAATAGAAACTGAACAGGATCGATTGATGTATAACACGAAAATTAAAGATCAAAATTAACAGAGCATTTTGTGTTTATTTTTCATTGCTAAAAAAAAAAACGAGCAAAACGCGCGGGCGCGTTTTTGGTCCCCAGAGGGTTAAAGGCAGAGGATGTGCAGGGATTACAGGCTTATGCTTTGTTTTTGCGTACATGTTGCAATACCATCGATGAACTTTCATACATGCAAGAACTTAACATGCCTAGCAACATGAAGATTGTCGTTACAAAGTTACCTTACAGGCTGAGAGAGCAATGGAGGGCTCAGGCTTGTGAGATTATGGAGTCCAGTCAAGGCAGAGCAAAGTTCTCACACATTGTTGAGTTTATTGAAAAACAGGTCAGGGTGGCATCTGATCCTGTGTTTGGAGATATCCAGGACAAACAGGGCACGGGTAAATTCAAACCCCAAGTGCGCAAGACATTTAAAGGGAATAGTTTTGCCACTGACGTTGCTGTTTCAATTTCAAATAAGAAGACTGACATTGGGTCAGTACAGCAAAGATGCTGCCCCGTATCTAAGTCTAATGGGAACTGTTTGTGCTGTGCAAATCAACATCCATTGGAAAGATGTTTTACTTTGAAGAAGAAGACTCAGCGAGACAAGATTGAATTCTTGAAAGCCAAGGGAATTTGTTTTGGCTGTCTAAAGACAGGACATATGAGTAAGGAGTGTGACAATCGTTTGATATGTGAGGTTTGTGGAGAAGTGCATCCAACTATCCTGCACATCTATCGCAAGGAGGTATCCGGAAAAGAGTTGGAGGAAAGGCGTAAAGTAGTGTCTGCTCAAACTTGCGGTCATACAGGGGCCGGTAATGAGAGGAGTTTAATGCCAATCATACCCGTTCAAGTAAAAGCTATAAAAGGTAACAACGTGATGCAGACCTATGCTTTTCTGGACCCGGGAAGCTCAGCTACCTTTTGTTCAGAACATCTACTGAAAGAGCTGAAGCTGAGCGGAAAGAGGGTCAACATTCTTCTTCGTACCATGGGTCAGGAAAAATCTGTCTCCTGCAATGTTATCGACGGACTGGAAATCAGTGGAATAGATACCAACTGTTTCTTCCCACTTCCTGCTGTATATACACAGCAGAAGATGCCTGTTGACTCTGAAAACATCATTACTCAGGAGGAGTTATCCAAATGGTCATACCTGGATAAGGTTAAGATACCACACATTCAAGCAGGCGTTGATTTACTGATTGGAACTAATGCAGCTAATGTGATTGAGCCATATGAAATAATAAACAGTCATGGTAATGGGCCATTTGCCATTAAAACCCTACTGGGATGGGTTGTTAATGGGACCTTGGAGGGAAATGGTGACCACAAGAATAAAGCTGGGCATTCTGCGGTTACTGTTAACAGAAGTTCCGTGGTTAAATTGGAAGAGTTGCTCAACAATCAGTTCAATTATGATTTCAGTGAAAGGACTGCTGATAAGGAAGAAATGTCAAGAGAAGATCTTCGGTTTGTGGACATAATGACCCGCAGTGTCATGCTCCAGGATGGACATTATAGCCTACAGTTGCCATTCAAGACTGGTAATGTCATGTTACCTGATAACTTCTGTGTCGCTAGGCAACGATTAAATGGTCTGAAAAGGAAACTGGAAAGAAACAAAGGGTTCCATGAACAGTACTCTCATTTTCTTGCTGATGTTGTGCTTAAAGGTTATGCAGAGAAGGTACCATCTCACCAACTAGATCGTGTGGATGGCAAAGTTTGGTACATTCCTCATCATGGGGTGTTTCATCCCAAGAAGGGATCACTGAGAGTTGTGTTCGACTGTTGGGCAACTTATAAAGGAACATCACTTAATAGTCTGTTGTTGCAAGGCCCTAACCTTACCAATTCTTTGGTAGGTGTGCTGATGAGATTCAGGCAAGAGCCAGTAGCCTTCATGGCTGACATTGAAGCAATGTTCTATCAAGTTAAAGTGGCTGAAGAAGAGGTAGATTTACTTCGGTTCTTGTGGTGGCCTGATGGAAACTTGGCAAGAGAACCCATCATATTTAGGATGACAGTTCATCTTTTTTGGAGCTGTGTCTTCTCCAAGCTGTGCTTGTTATGCCTTGAGACAGACTGCAAAGGACAATCAAGCAGACTTTCCAGCTGAGGTAATTGACATCATTAACAATAACTTTTACGTAGACGACTGTCTGAAGAGCGTCTCTTCTGAGGAAGTGGCCATCTCTATGGTTGCTAAGCTCACTGTTCTCTGTCAAAAAGGAGGTTTCCGTTTAACAAAATGGATCAGCAACAGTCGCAAAGTGTTGCAGTCAGTTTCTGAGGAACACCATGCTAAGGATATACAGCAACTAGATCTGGATCGGGACAAATTGCCTGTTGAGAGAGCTTTAGGTCTTCAGTGGAGTGTGGAAACTGACACCTTTCAATTCAAGACTTCCTTGAAAGGTCAACCATGCACTAGGAGAGGCATTTTATCGGTGGTAAGCTCTGTCTTTGATCCCTTGGGTTTTCTGGCACCACTTATTCTGCCTGCTAAGGTACTTTTGCAGGAGTTGTGCAGACAGAACTTGGGTTGGGATGATGCCATACCATCGATCCACCAGAAGAAATGGAACCATTGGATCTTCGAATTGGACAGAATGGCAGGATTCCAGGTAAACCGATGTTTTAAACCTATGGAATTTGAATTGCCCTCCTATGCTTGTTTACATCACTTCGCCGATGCTTGCGAAGATGGATACGGCACAGTTTCCTATATTAAGATGCAGAATAGTGCAAACAAGGTACATGTGGCTTTCTTGCTGGGTAAAGCCAGAGTTACACCACTAAAATCGGTGACCATACCTCGTTTGGAGCTTACAGCGGCTGTCCTGGCTGTCAAAGTTGACGTCATGCTAAAGAGGGAGCTGCAACTTTCATTGGAAGATTCGGTCTTTTGGACTGACAGCATGACTGTCCTTAATTACATCAAGAATGAAGACAAACGGTTTCATACATTCGTTGGTAATAGGGTGCCGTACATACGAGACAGAACACAACCTCAACAGTGGAGATACGTGCCCACTAAAGAAAATCCAGCAGATGATGCATCTCGTGGTTTGAAAGCAAAAGATTTTCTGAGTAATAAGCGATGGATTGATGGTCCCAGTTTTCTCTTGAAGCCGAGTGAGACACACTTTCCAACAAGTGATCTGATATCAACTGATGACCCAGAGATTAAAAGGTTGAAAGTCAATGCTGTGGTTGTACAGAATGGACAGAATGCCACAAGTCAACTTATTCATTTCTTCTCAGAATGGAAACGTCTGAAAGTTGCAGTTGCTTGGTATTTGAAACTGCAGAAACTTCTGATGGAGCTGAGACAGAAACGAAAGGAGTTATCTTTGGGGCAGATTGACAGTGTCGCTGTGGATGTAAAGTTACAGGAATTTAAAGCATCTCTGGGCAGACAAAGTTTGACAATGGAGGATCTTTCTATGGCTGAGCATGGCATAATTCGTTTCAGTTAACAGGAACATTTCCAAGAGGAAATTGCTGAACTCAAGGGTAGAAACGTTGGTGTTAAAAGAAACAGTAATGTTTACAGTCTGGATCCTGTGTTGTGTGATGGACTGTTGCTAGTGGGAGGAAGACTTGGTAAGTCAGCTATGCCGATCGAAATGAAACATCCTATCTTGTTATCTAAAGATCAGCATGTGTCTCATCTCATACTTTGAGATATTCATGAAGAGTTGGGGCATAGTGGCAGAAATCAGATGCTTTCCAAGCTCCGGTTTAAGTATTGGATTACAAACGCCAACTCTGTTGCAAGAAAGATCATTTTCAAGTGTGTCATCTGTAGACGTTATAAAAGGAAGTTGGGTGAACAGAAGATGGCAGACCTTCCAGTGGAAAGGATCACCCCTGACCTGCCACCTTTTACTAACGTTGGAGTGGATTTTTTCGGGCCTATTGAAGTAAAAAGGGGACGAAGTAAAGTGAAACGCTATGGAGTGATTTTTACTTGTATGGCAAGTAGAGCTGTCCATTTGGAAATGGCATACTCCCTAGATACAGACTCATGTATTAATGCCTTACGCAGATTTGTCTGTCGTCGTGGACAGGTCATTCACATGAGGTCTGATAATGGGACAAATTTCATCGGAGCCGAGCGGGAGTTAAAGGAGGCACTCACTGCATTAAACAATGAAAGGGTTCAAAGGGCCTTACTGCAGAAGGGAGTTCAATGGAGCTTCAATCCTCCTACAGGCTCTCATTTCGGTGGAGTATGGGAGCGCATAATTCGAATGGTGAGACAAATTCTGTGTGTAGTTCCTCGGCAACAAACATTGGATGACGAGGCCCTGCAGACTGTCTTGTGTGAAGCCGAAGCTATTTTGAACGATCGACCGATCTCTAAACTATCCAACGATCCTAGTGACTTGGAAGCCCTCACGCCCAATCACATCCTGCTTATGAGAGGAAATCCTGCGTTACCGCCTGGGTTGTTTGAAAGATCTGATCTGTATGCCAAAAAGAGATGGAGACAGGTGCAATATATTTCCAATCTCTTTTGGAAACGATGGGTACAGGAATACTTACCCTTGTTGCAAAAGCGACAAAAGTGGAACAAAGAACGAAGAAGTTTTTCCCCTGGAGACATCGTGATTATTGCTGATTCCACTGCACCATGTGGTTCATGGCTACTTGGAAAAGTAGTGGAGACCTTCCCTGACAAAAAGGGCCTGGTACGTTCAGTAAAAGTACAAACTAAAAGCAATATCTTAGAACGTCCAATTAGCAAGCTTAGCCTTTTATTAGAAGTAGACTAAAATAGGGCATTCAACAAGTGTTTTTTGTCATACATTTCATACATTGGTACAAAACTTTATGTAACGTAAACAAAACGTAACAAAACGTATGTATGGCTCCATTTTGTATGAATTTGTAATTGTTATGCCAATATGTCATATTCAATTAAGGGGCCGGTGTGTAGGAGGCATTTTTTGGGATAGTAACGTTTTTGTCCACTGGGTGGTGCTGTGTATAAGTAGATCCCCTGAGCAACAGGTGTGTGCGTTGGTGATTAGGAAGCACACAGTTTTTGACCGCACGACAGAGTAGCTTGTGAGGTGGATTTTAGTTGTATGCGGTCCATAAGGTATGGCTTTGGGCGTACATGTGAACAAGGAAAGGCCACAGGACGTTTACGATCATGTTTAATGGAGCACAAAAGAGACATTTTTTATGCATCTACATCCGTCTGCATGGACTCTGTTTGTACGCGTTCTAAACTTGCATACTCCTATCATCAACGGCAATGGCACAGGAGAGCCAGCACAGCTGTATTGGTGGATTCGGAGACTTACCCAGAAGATATTCCCGTCTCTGGGCGTACTGCGAGACCCGCCACTTATCGTAGAAGGTGCGGTCTTCAGGAAACCCGTATTTCACACGCTGTTTTTTCGATGGTGGTGGCCATCCAGTGAAATGGGAAAAACTGGTCACAAATGCAGAGAAGTCTTTGCGGGCAGTTGGCTGACTCGAACTGCCTCCGGCTGTAGCCAATTCAGCAAATGATTGGTGGTCGTCGTCCGAAGAATTGCTTTGTAGGCGAGGAACAAAAAGGTTTGTAACTTGGGCAAAATTATGGCTACTCTGATGTAAAAATTGTTTGTGACATGTTAGGTCCTTGTTGCATGAAGAGACTTAGATGCACAAAGAGTCCAGCAGCACAGCTGCGTCAACAGCGTCCTGTGGTCCGACATCACGAGCGCCACGGTCCAGGTAAAACTGCACCGTCTGCCGTTGGGGCTCCGTTAGCTTCTGCGCAGCAATACTAACGGCCCTGCGCACATCCTGGCTAGTAAAGTGGGGCAGTTTGTGCCTGCAGAAACAAAATGGAACACAAAGGGTTGCCTGTGAAATGACTGTGACTGACAAAATGTAATTAACGGTTTGCACTCACACACACATGCATATGTGCAGGTACATACAGATCATGTAGGCATTTGAGGTCTCGCGATACGCTGGAGACCACCTCGCCGGAGGATACAAGAAAGAAGGCGTTGCATGGTTTCTCGTGACAGATGTTCCCTGGCCTTATCTTGCTGAAGTAGACCTGCAAACACTATGGGAAACAAAAACAAAAAAAGGGAAAAAATGTTTGTGCGACCAAAAGATTATTAAATGGTATAAACAATGGTAGCAAGTCATCGGCTGTTTATGTCATACTACAACTCACAGCTTCCTCCCATTGGGTCAGGGCAAGCAGCGTGTTGGTATCCGTTCCCCTCCCTATGCCGATCACCACCCTGCCACTATGCTCAAACCGATCCAACCAATCTGAATCCTGGATAACGAAAAAGCTGTCACTAATGCATACGTAAACATTGCACCGCATTCACCCTGCCCACTCAAATGCCATCGAAAAGGTGGCCTTAAACAAATACATGATGTGCAGGATGGGGGCCGAGCTCAGAGCTCGCAACCAAGGTTCACACAGTAAAAAAAAACGACACCACAGCACAGCGGAAACTGACGTGCTTTACCAATTAAGCACGGTCAAAATAAATACTCAATTTGTACAACTATAACTGGTCTACATCTTCATTTAAGTTGTTCCACACAAATTAGGTATTTAACTACAGTTATCTAGAGTCAATTCGATTTTACGTTTCTGCTTATCGTTAACGTTAGCTAAGTTAGCGTTAGCTATGTAGGAAAGCTGGCTAACTAGCTACGCCGTACCTTGATAACACAACATATTTTGTGTCTTTTACTTAGAATGTAAGGTAACATATTTGTGGTCGATATAAAATGCTTTAACTACCTTGGTAGTCCAGTGCCTTCGCATTGTTATCACCCTCTTCCATGTGGATTCCATCTGATCTTGCACACACCACAACTCGCTGTTGCCAAATCGTCTCCACTGTCGCAAAACCTCAACTGTGCGCATGCGTCAGTGGAACCAGACGATAGGCTTAAATGTTTCCCGGCTTGACTGTTAAAAGCAGATGATTGGCTTTCCAGCGGGAGGGGCAGGACATGTGCATACAACCGCCATCTTTGCCGTTACGGATTTTCCTTATATAGTTGTATTGAGGATTGAGGAAGTGGCATGTCTCTTATATAAATAGTCTCTGACGATAATCATTATTCTCCTTACAGCTAACCTTTTTTGGGACAGGGATAATAGTGGAACTCTTACAAATTGAGGGAACTGTATGGGTGTCTACAGATTTCAGATAAATGGGGCACCAGGCTTCTGCCAGCTCTTCACTGCAAGATTTCAATATTCGCCCAGAGATGCCGTCTGGCCCAGAAGCCTTGTTAGGACAGACATGTGAAAATAGTCTCTCCACCATATGCTGATCAATATTTATTTTAGGATAATCCAGTACAGATAAGGCATCCTGTGCAGTTTCCTGCTCCCGTGAGAAGTCTCTTACTTCCAACCTACAATAAAAATCATTCAACTCATTTGCCTTTGCCCCCTCATCTGTCTATCACATTGATCGATCTTTTGGCTGGAGCCATATTTGTCATACATTTCATAGAATCCCATAGTTTTTTGGTGTTCATAGTCGAACAATAGGCCTCAAATTTCTCCCTCTCCTTCCTCCTAGCTGCCTTAAGTTTAAAATTCAATTCCTTCTGTACCTCTTTCATAGCTACAAGGTCTCCTCTCCTAAAAGCCATTTTTTTCCGTACTATGCACTCTTTAATTTCCTTGGAGACATAAGATTTGTTATTTGGATATATAGTTATTATTTTTTGGTTTAACACATTATCTTTACAGAAATGTATATAATCTGTCATAGTCTCTGCAGCCTCCTCCAAATCTAAACTTTGAAAGAGGTTCCAATCGGTACAGGAGAAGCATCCCTTTAAGGTTTCAATACTATCATTGTTCCACACATACACAGTTTTGGTTTGTGGTTTACTACTCTTAAGCAAGGACTTATACATAGGAATTAAATGGACAGCATTATGATCAGAGGAGCCTAGTGGCGATTTAACCTTAGCTGTATAGGCATTCTTAACATTCCCATAACATTTGTCCAAGATGTTTTTGCCTCTAGTGTTACAGTCCACAAATTGATGGAATCCAGGCAACACAGCTTCAAGTGTACAATGATTAAAATCCCCTAAAATAAAACAAGGTGCTTCAGGAGTGCGTCTTAATTGTCTGTGAACACAGTCTGCTGTGAGCTTAGCTGTGTTTGCAGCATTCCCACTTGGTGGAATATAAACAGTACATATTAAAATGTTCCCAAATTCACGTGGAAGATAAAAAGGCCTGAGGCTTAAACATACCAGTTCAATGTCGGAGTTACAGACCAGCTCTCTCACGAAGAATTGCGAGCACCACTTTTGGTTAACCCTCTGGGGTCTGAGGTGTTTTTGGGGCCCTTGAGATGTTTTGACATTCCCTGACATTTGTGCTTATTTCAGCTACTTACAACATACGATTGGCCAACATGTAATTTTGCTGTATTCAGCACAAACTCTGCTACAATAATGTGAAAATCATTCTGATCACTCTTTCACAAACAGCAATATAACGATTTTAATTTTGCATGTCAGTTTTTGTGTCAGCACTGCTGTATGCGTGGGCCATGAATATTAATGTGATTCACACCAGGGGTGTGACTAAAGACACTCCTCCAATGGCTAATGGCCCATCAAGGTGCTGTGAGGCAGCCTGAACTAAGAATGAGGAACTAAGAATGATTCACTGAGGAATAATAAAAAAAAGAACAGCATTTATTCAAAATAGAAATCTTTCCCAACAATGGAGAAGAAAGAAAGAAAAAGAGACCAAACTTTTGTTTTTTTTATATAAAAAAAAAATGTTTTATTCAAAGAATCCTGAAAAAAATTATCACAGGTTGTAAAAAAATATATTAAACAGCACAACGGTTTCCAACATTGATTTAAAAAAATAATCATCATATCAGAATGATTTCTGAAGGCTGATGGTTAGTGGAAGGTGCTCAGCAGAGCACACACATCTGAACACAGTCACATATCTTTATGCCACTCTTGAAAACAGTTCCTGTTCAACTGAAGACATAAGTGAACATTGCATGCCTGGCATTTCCATGGTGTTAATTGTCTTTTACCTGGAGCTGACCTTCACCATGGCCATGTAGAACAGCAACCCAATGTAACGGTACATCTCACTGATGCTGATATCTGTCCATTTATATTTGCAGCCCTTTGCAGTTTCCTTGGCAGCCTGAGCATTTGTGTTGTGGCACAGAGTTGACACAGCACTTTCTGAAAAAAAATGTTTGAATAGACTCGAATGTGAGTCACCAGAGCTCAGTTGTGGTCCAGGTTCCCGTGCAGGACGGAATCGCACAGTCTGTGGAACCATGTCAACATCAGTCTCTGTTTTCCATGCCAGAGTGGACTGCCTGTTGCTTGCCTGCTGGTTAGCCTTGGCTCTCTTCGGGACAGGTGCTTGGACAAGTTCATTGTCACATCTGTAAAAAAACAAACAAAGAAACATGTGAGCATGCTGATAACACAATTAAATAAATTGTATTATCATTATCAATCATTAATGGCCATGGATAAAAAAAGACAACGGTTTTTGTCATTTCACACAAGAATAGGTAGGCTACTTTTATATTATGACGATGCCCAGATAGCAGACGGATGTGGGCCACTTCAGGCAATGATGCGGCACTTTGGCCCGGACCAAATGTGTCTGAGCCTGAAGTGGCCCACATGTAAAATGGCAAATATGGCCCAAATATTTTAAATCACATGTGGGCCTTTTTAGGCAAAGATGCGGCACTTATGGCAATGTGTAATCTGAATGTGAGCCTAAAGTGGCCCATATGATAAATAATGAATATGGCCCAAATATCACAAACCAAATGTGGGCCACCTATGGCAAAAACGTGGCACAATCAACAATGACTAATCTGGATGTAAACCAAAAATGGCCCACATATGTTTCAGCAAATGTGACCCAGTTTTCTTAAAACATATCTGGGCCAGTTTTGGCAAAGATATGGCACAGTGGCACTGTCTCATCTGGATGTGAGCCAAAAGTGGCCCACATATGATGCTTCAAATGTGGCCCAGTTATCTTAAACCATATCTGGGCCAGTTTTGGCAATGATATGGCTTAGTGAGCACTGGCTCATCTGGGTGTGAGCCAAAAGTGGCCCACATTTGATTCTCCAAATGTGGCCCAGTTATCTTAAAACACATCTGGGCCAGTTTTGGCAAAGATATGGCTCAGTGAGCACTGGCTCATCTGGATGTGAGCCAAAAGTGGCCCACATATAATGCTGCAAATGTGGCCCAGTTATCTTAAAACACATCTGGGCCAGTTTTGGCAATGATATGGCTCAGTGAGCACTGGCTCATTTGGGTGTGAGCCAAAAGTGGCCCACATATGTTTCAGCAAATGTGGCCCAGTTATCTTAAAACACATCTGGGCCAGTTTTGGCAAAGATATGGCTCAGTGGCACTGTCTCATCTGGATGTGAGCCAAAAGTGGCCCACATATAATGCTGCAAATGTGGCCCAGTTATCTTAAAACACATCTGGGCCAGTTTTGGCAATGATATGGCTCAGTGAGCACTGGCTCATTTAGGTGTGAGCCAAAAGTGGCCCACATATGTTTCAGCAAATGTGGCCCAGTTATCTTAAAACACATCTGGGCCAGTTTTGGCAAAGATATGGCTCAGTGAGCACTATCTCATCTCGATGTGAGGCAAAAGTGGCCCCCATTTGACATGGCAAATATTGCCCAAATAATTAATTACAATTTGGGCCACGTTTGGGAAATATATACGGCACAGTCAGCATTGCAGGGTGTAAGTCTAACTTGGCTCACATTCGACGTGGCAAATATTCTTTGTGTTTCCCAAAAATTAAAACCTACATGGTAAGTCCATTTCTGGATTGGATGCCACACTTCTGAAAATGGCTAATTTAGCTTAAAAGGGACAAAGATTGAAACTGTAATGGCCTGAATATTTTTTAAACATTTTTTTAAACAACATTTAACAATATTTTATAGGAGACGAAGAATTTACTAAACTCGTTAAATCATCTAAATCTACAACATGTGTGTTAGACCCTATACCGACTAAGCTACTGAAAGAGATGCTTCCAGAGGTCATAGATCCTCTTCTTAATATCATTAATTCCTCTTTGTCTCTAGGATACGTACCAAAAAACTTTAAGCTGGCTATGATTAAACCGCTTGTTAAAAAAATGCAACTTGATCCTTCAGAATTAGTCAATTACAGGCCGATCTCGAATCTACCTTTTCTGTCAAAGATATTAGAAAAGGCAGTATCTTCACAACTATGTTCCTTTCTAGAAAGAAATGATATCTGCGAGGATTTTCAGTCCGGATTTAGACCATACCATAGTACTGAGACTGCTCTCGTTAGAGTAACAAATGATTTGCTCTTATCATCCGATCGTGGTTGTGTCTCTCTATTAGTGTTACTCGATCTTAGTGCTGCGTTTGACACCATTGACCACAACATTCTTTTAAATAGACTAGAAAACTATGTTGGCATTAGTGGAATTGCACTAGCATGGTTTAAATCATACTTATCTGACCGTTATCAGTTTGTAGCAGTAAATGAAGAGATGTCTTATCAATCACAAGTTCAGTATGGCGTACCACAAGGCTCAGTACTAGGACCGCTGCTGTTCACTCTGTACATGCTGCCATTAGGAGATATCATTAGGAAACATGGAATTAGCTTCCACTGTTATGCCGACGATACTCAGCTCTATATTTCTTCAAAACCTAACGAAACTTACCAATTCACTAAATTAACAGAATGCATAGCTGATATAAAAAATTGGATGACTCGTAATTTCCTACTTCTAAATTCTGAAAAAACAGAGATTCTAATTATTGGACAAAAAACTTCCTCACGTAATAACCTAGAATACTGTCTAACACTTGATGGCTGCTCTGTTAAGTCTTCGTCGTCGGTTAGGAACCTGGGTGTGCTCTTTGATACCAATCTTTCATTTGAAAGTCACATGTCTAGTATCTGTAAAACCGCATTTTTCCATCTTAAAAATATATCTAAATTACGTCATATGCTCTCATTGACAAATGCGGAACAATTAGTTCATGCGTTCATGACATCAAGGCTAGATTATTGTAATGCTCTACTGGGTGGTTGCCCTGCACGCTTAATAAACAAACTACAGCTAGTTCAAAACGCAGCAGCTCGAGTTCTTACCAGAACCAGGAAGTATGACCATATTAGCCCGGTTCTGTCAAAACTGCACTGGCTCCCTATTAAACATCGCATCAATTTTAAAATATTGCTGATTACTTACAAAGCACTAAATGGTTTAGCTCCGCAGTACTTGAGTGAGCTCTTAACGCATTATACTCCTTCACGTCTATTGCGATCTCAAAATTCTGGCCAGTTGATAATACCTAGAATATCAAAATCAACTGCTGGCGGTAGATCCTTTTCCTATTTAGCACCAAAACTTTGGAACAGCCTTCCTACCATTGTCCGGGAAGCAGACACACTCTGTCAGTTCAAATCTAGATTAAAGACACATCTCTTTGACATAGCGTTCACATAATACATTATAGACTTCTATAATTCAATATTAGGCTGCATAGATTAGGTCAGCTGGAACCGGGAACACTTCCCATAAATCCTGATGTACTTGTTACATCATGAGAAGAATGGCATCTACGCTAATTTTAGTGTCTTTGTTTATCCCAAGGTTCTCCCGCAGCCTGCCGGATCCAGGCCGTTTCCAGATCTGATGAAGGACCTTCGCCTGGACCCGATGTCAACGCAGTGCTGAAGTGCCAACTAGTCTCTCCCTATGGAGGATCCCTTTCCCACTCTACAGATAAAGCGTCGTCGGGAAAACTCAATTTGCGTATCTACCCCGAATTGATAAAATAAAATAAAATTCTGAATCAAAACTATAAGGAAACACCAGTAATTTGTTTAGGCTTGGTTTGTAGGGAATTCCAAACCTGCACACATATATTCAAACGCACATAACTATGGAACCCGTTCTTAATGCGCATCTGAACGCCATCAGCGTTTCTCACAGGTTCGCGTTTAAAGTCTGTGTAGAGAGAATGGTGTCGTCTTGGCGGCCCTAATTTAAAAACAAATGATCGTTGCGACGGACGCGAATCAATCAAAACTAACTTTAGCTGGAAAATAACTTTATTAAAGAACCGCTATAAAGCCAAACAATCTTACGTTAAACTATACATTTATCTCTGTAAAGCTGCTTTGAGACAATCTACATTGTTAAAAGCGCTATATAAATGAAGATGACTTGACTTGACTTGACTATTTTTTGGTATGGATGGAGTAGACACTTAGGCTGGATGTGAGGCTACATGTACTTACATCTATGACATATATGCTATTGCTAACATATGTTTTGTAGGTACAGTGTCTAGAAAAGTTCAAGTGTCTAGGTTCAAACTTATGAAGACTTTTTATGGTTTTGGGATGTGCAAGAAGATACTTTAGTTGCTGTTTGTGCAAAGCTTGGGGCACAGTGATTTTGCCAAGTACATGCTCCTGTATCAATATATTTTGTTGATCTTGGAACAACATTCCTGTCCATAAAAATAGTCCTAACCCTAACCCTAACCCTAACCCTAAACCTACAATCAGAGGGAAATGATAATAACATTGATCTAAAAGCATGGTTGTAAGCCTAAACTTGACACAACTGCAAACTTCAAATCTAATTGGTCGAATGCTGTTCCAGGATCAACAAAGATGTTGAGCCAGGAACATGTTGTAGCCTACTCGGTGTAACCTTGCTTATCTTGCTAGCAGTGTCATCTAACTTCTAGAGCAGACCTGGACAAACTTCCACTGGGGCCTCAAGATGACTTAAAATTATGACAAAACTAAATCCACCAAAAATCAAGATATTTCTCATTATTTGGCTATTTTTATAACAAATGTACAGGATTTGTTGTTGAGAATATAAGGGGACATTGAAGTCAAAAAGGTTGCGATTCACTGTTCCTAGGAGTGTCAAAGTGACCCCACAAAGGGTAATATTTTAAACTCCCTTAAAATATTAAAATATGTAAAATATTATATATATATATATATATATATATATATATATATATATATATATATATATATATATATATATAAAAACAATATTTTATTCTAAATAAACCTTAAATTTTTCTTACATTTCTGGCTAAATATAATTGACATTTATACAACTGTCATCTTTAGGCTATAAACAATCTTTATTAAAGATTAAAAAATTATAATACTAATTGACACTATAATTGATGACATACAATTAAATGAAGATGACAAATCAGCAGAACCTGCTATGAGAAAATATTATTTTGATATGTTTTCTTGAATACTTTTTCAAAGCCCTGCATTCATGACAAAATGTTCCCACTTTTTTGCTGATTATAGATAAGATCTATTATGTTTAAATATAATATTTACTGCATTTGTAGTTGTCTGTGAAGAAAAAAAAATCTAACTGACGATTTTCCAGTTCACGGCCCTTTAAATTTAAACGTTGCCGGAAAGCGCGAAAAAGGCGCTCAAAACCAAAACGTCAGAGGATTGTCAGGAGGACGGAGGACGGATACCGGTACTGCAAAAAGTCAAGGTAAGACATAATCGATAAATGTTTCTTTTTGTTAGCGATTGCTTCGTTATATCAAGTTGGAGTCTGCATGTTGTGTTATATAGAGTCGATGGAATAATTTCTATTCGAAGTTACATTATTTTGGCAGTTCAACTCTAAGCTAGATCTATTATGGTTGTCACGAATGCGAAATGAACAAGTATCGATTGCTCGGCGCGCCATTAACGTTACATTTAGATTTGCTCATGTTGCTCCCTATCACTCTCCCAACCTTTAGTCAGTTCTGCACGGTTAAAGTATTTAACTCGTGTCTCATTTTGGCACAACAATGAAAAAAAATGAAAAAATAATATAGTGTAATTTGACATTCATGTTTATATACATTGGACATAATACTGCACTAGTTGTATTACTTTGTGACAGCAATGTTTCATTAACCCTAGGAATAATGCACAAATAAATAAATAAAACGACATGCTTTTTCTTACAATAAAAGCTTTTATGAGATGATTACAAAGTAACAATAATAGATGGTTTGGGTTCAGGTAGACTATTTAAAAGTTGGGTCAGGTATTAGGCTATTCCTCTATGTATTTCACATTTTTATTATACCCTAGTAATTATAAAATTAACGTTAGTTGGCCTGCTTTATGTTTTTTTTTTTTTTTTTTTGTCTGTTTTGAGTCAGGATGTTTTCACCTTAATAACATGTGTCAATGTGATTTGCTACAGAAAACTGCTGGTGGGAATAAAATAGCCTACAGTTTAAAACACATCTAGTGCGTTTGCTGCCAAAAAGCCCCTTTTTTTTTGTTTCATCTGACCATAGAATCTGGTCCCTTTTGAAGTTCCAGTCGTGTCTGACAACTGAATATGCTGGAGTTTAATTTTAGCGGAGCGAGGAGGATTTTTCTTGAAACCTCCCAAACAACATGTGGAGATGTAGGGTTTTTTTTAATTTATTTTTTTAGGCTTTCTGACCCCAAGACTCCAGTAATCTCTGCAATTCTCCATCTGTGATCCTTGGAGAGTCTTTGGCCACTCAAACTCTCCTCCTCACCGTCCATTAAGACAATATAGACACACGTCCTCTTCCAGGCAGATTCGTAACATCATTAGTTGATTATAACTTCTTAATTATTGCCCTGATGGTCAAAATGGGGATTTTCAATTCTTTAGCTATTTTCTTAGAGGCACTTTCTATTTTGTGATGTTCAACAATCTTTTGCTGCACATCAGAACTATATTCTTTGGTTTTACTCATTGTGATGGATGATTCAGGGAATTTGGCCTTTGTGTTTCCTCATATTTAAACTCCTGTGAAACAAGAAGTCATAGCTGGACAATTTCATGTTCCTAGTCACCCTGGTGTGCTAAAAAAGATAAATATTAATGGGAATATACTTCTGAGATATTTTACTCGTAAACAAAATCTAGAGGTGCCAATAATTGTGGCCAATGTGTTTTGGAGATAAACATTTATTTCATAATGTGATTTCCATTTTTTGACGCAGTCCGATCTTCCTAGCAGGCATCAAACTTGTTCCTTTTGGGCATCTGGAAGCAAAGAGTGTCCTTGGCCATGGCCAAAATGTTCTTTACA
This sequence comes from Abramis brama, assembly GCF_963993115.1. NCBI lineage: Eukaryota > Metazoa > Chordata > Actinopteri > Cypriniformes > Leuciscidae > Abramis > Abramis brama. Next base: position 153,805 of record NC_139984.1, on the reverse strand, counting down.
TTGGCGCTGGCTAACTATGCATTAACTATGCGCTAATGCTTGTGTTACCTAATTGGGTCCTAAGATTTTAAAAGTTGTGTAGTCCATCCTTGCATTTACAATGTTATATTTTTTTAGGAACTGTCAGAAACAACAGACTGACAGCTGCGGCCACCGATCAAGAGATCGAATCATTTATTAAAAAATGGCTTCATCTTGCAAGTGACCGAGACGGAGGGAGAAGAGAAAGAGAAACGGAGGAGGGTCCAAGACACCAGTAAGTCAGTTACATTGCGTTTTTGCTAGATGTGTATAATACCATGGTCTGTCTGAATACTTTATTCTGATTGGCTGCAAGGTGTAGCCTAGCCATTTGTAACACTTTACAAGTTAACATTAGTTAACTACTTTAGTTAACTTGAGGCATGAATAATTCTTCTTCAGTATTTATTAGGGGTGGAACGGTACATGTATTCGTATTGAACCGAAACGGTACGGCGTCACGGTTCGGTGCATGAAAATACACGGAGAATACACGGTATAAAAATAAATAAAACTTGCGTGCAAATTAATGAATGTAAAGCGGGACTACTGTTAAATACGCAGGTTCTTTAGGGACACCTAATCTGTAGCTCCGCCTTAGCTCTGAAGCTCTGTGTCTATAATGAACAGGCTGCGATGTCAAGATTGCAATGCTGGAATATGTTGTGTGCGTGCGTGTGTGAGAGAGAGATCGAGGCGCGGGCGCGATCGAACAGTGGAAACATAAAAACATACTCCATCATTTTGTTCATACAGGACATCATTCAAACTGCAAAGTGTTTACTTATATTTGTGTACACTTGCAATAAAACACAACATTGTGCTTTTGTCAAACTGTAACCTACAACTGTCACCCAACCAAAATTTCTCTCTCTCTCTCTCTCTCACACACACACACACACACACACACACACACACTGTTTAAAAGCAAAAAATATTTATCCAACCCCATTTAAAAACAGTCTGTGGGTGCCATCTTTTGGACATTCATCATATTGCATTAGTTTTCATTTCTTGTCCTAAAAATAAACAGAGCACTAATTTGTTTATTTTTAAGTTACACATTCTACATTGATTAAAAAAGAAAATCAAATGTGTTTTTAATGGTAGTATTATTTTATACAGAAATAAATTATGTATAATTAACATGAGAATAAAGTTAGTGTTCATTACAATTTTAAGGAAAACAAATATATTGATCTGGGGCCGTATTCACAAAGAATTTTAAGGCTAAAAGTAGCTCCTAACTGGCGAATTTAGGAGAAACTCCTAAAAATAATGGGCGTGTCTCTCGTAACTTTAGGACTCCTAATTTTTTTGACTAAGAGTAATTCACGAAGCATTTTATCCCTAAAAGTAGCACCTAAGCCTGGGACAGCTTAAAAGAAGTCGAGAGGACTCCTAACTCACTAAGACCTATTCACAAACTGCTTTTTGTGGCATTTCACGTTGCGATGTTTTTAAATGCGTACGCGGCGGCTACAGGAGCTTCCAATCGCGAGGGAACAATTTTGCATTGTAGGCATAACTAGGGCTGCAATAACGCCACCAACAACAACCAAAACTAGGCTACTCATTGCATGTAAACTAATTGTAACATTTCATTGTGAATCAAATTAAAATGTTCTTCTCTTTGCAAACGTAGGCAGAGGCATATAGTAACAGATTAATTCAATAATGTTGCAAAGATATTGCATCAATCCATATGTTTCATTAGGCTACTAGGCTATTTGTTTTGCCTTACTGTTTATTCATTTAGGCTATTTATTCAGTTATTCATCATCTTCCGTCCTTCGCACTACTTGTGAAGCGCACGCTTTCTAAGACCTGTCACCTGTCACTCATCATCGTACGGGAGGTGTTTGGAATCATTCCCGCGTTACAATCATCAGCCAATCAAGGTGGTCACTTCAGTCAAGCTCGTGCATGAGTAATGACGTCATCCATAGCAACGAAGACTCACTCTTAGTTTAGGAGTTGTCATTTTTCTTTACTAAGAGTAGGTCTGAAAGGCATTGTGAATAACTTTTAAGAGAAAACTCCTAGCTAAAATCTTTTAGTGCGATTTAGGAGTAATCCTAGTGGTAAGATAAAATGCTTTGTGAATACGGCCCCTGAAATGTAGCAAATTCATTTTAAATTCATTCAGGTACAATTACAAAACACATCTCAAGGTCTTTTTGTATTTTTATTAATTTAATTAATAAACTAATTATATAAAACTATTGTCAATGCACTACAAATAAACTGGTTCTATGCCTTTACTTTATTAATAAAACTTTTAAAAAAAAAGTACAAGGCTTAAAGGAGAACTCCGGTCAATTTTAAAATTGAGCTAATTTTTTTGTAAATTTGGAGTGCTGTCAGTACAGAGAACAACGACAAAAATCGGTGTTGCCTACACCGTGTTATCCTCTTTAAAATGTGCACCCTGTTGACTTCAATGGGGCAAGTTTTAAACCTGCTTTTAGCCTCTTAACATCCTTGATGTGTCATTACAAGTGCCCAGCCATGTGAGTGATTTTATTCAGAGTGAACACGGTGAATCTGACTGCAGTAGATGTGAAAGATATGAATAAAAGTGATGTTAATTCAGCCAGCGCACATACCTGTATTTACTTCCTGTTTTCGGTCGAAGTCCACAGTAGTCGATTGTCGAGTTCACGCGCGTGATCATAGGTAACTAAGAAACAGTGGAGAACTCGACAATCGACTACTGTGGACTTCGACCGAAAACAGGAAGTAAATAAATGTGCGCTGGCTGAATTAACATCACTTTTATTCATATCTTTCACATCTACTGCTGTCAGATTCACCGTGTTCACTCCGAAGGAATCACTCACAGTAGAGGCTAAAAGCAGGTTTAAAACTTGCCCCATTTAAGTCAACAGGGTGCAAGTTTTAAAAAGAGGATAACACGGTGTAGGCAACACCGATTTTTGTCGTTGTTCTCTGTACTGACAGCACTCCAAATGTACAAAAAAATGAGCTCAATGTTAAAATTGACCGGAGGTCTCCTTTAAGACATTTATTTTCCTTTGGTGGTACAGCCTACAGACATGCACAAGAAAAAAAAAAATTGCCTTCTACATTTTTGTTTTGCTTTTCCCTCCATTGTACAGAACTCGTACCGAACCGTGATGTCCGAACCGAGGCATGAACCGAACCATGACTTCTGTGTACCGTTTCACCCCTAGTATTTATTAATCGTAGTTAATGCTAATTGTGATGCTTACTAATGCATTACTAAAATCAAAAGTTGTATTTGTTAACATTAGTTAATGCACTGTGAACTAACATGATCAAACAATGATTGACTAACTTTAAGAATGTCATGATCCTGTTTCTTTCTCACACACACTCACACGTTAGCGCTATTTTCTCATTTACGCACACACCTCCTCATTCATTCACACACTCACACGTTAGCGCTATTTCCTCATTTACGCACACACCTCCTCATTCATTCTCACAGCTGTCTATCCTTTACCTTTTGCCATCGCTCAATTCCCTCACCTGAATCCCCTTTTCCTCTGATTAGCGTTCCTATTTCTCTTCCCTGTCTATACCTGTCTTTGCCTGAGTATTGCATAATCTCCCTACTGCAGAACGTCGATTTAATCTCTGTTTCTATCATGTCGTATCGTGTCCTGTCATAGTCTTGTCAGGTCAGAAGCTGTTTGTGGAGCCGATAGCCTTTGAGAAAGATCAACTGAGTCGGAGATTCGCCGCTCGCCTCTTCTCTCCCACGGGAAACTTCAGCCTGCACCTTTCCTGTTACGGAGCTATCTTCTGAGAATCCCATTTCACCCAGGCTGACTGCTGTTTATGTTTTTTCAACAAGCCGAGACCTTATTTGAACATTTTACTACTGCTTGTAGTTCTAAGTTTCCCTTTGAGAACCCATTCTGTTTATTGAACTCTCTGGCAAGTTTTGCTTCTAATTAAAGTGACTGTTTCTCCGCATCTGCTGTCTGATCCTCTTACCTTCATGACAGAATACTCAGGCCACACGGATCCAGCTACGGAGAACCCTGTCCGGTCTGTGGTTGAGATCCAAGGAGTCATGCTTGGAAGGCACGAGGAGGAACTTGCTGCTGCGCGTCACGACCTCGATTCCCTCGCTGCTCAGGTCAACGATCTCACGCTACAGCTTCATCAACTCCGACGTGATCCTCCTGTTTCACCTGGCGTTCAGGTTTCCTCCGAACCTCGCATTAATAATCCGCCATGCTATTCCGGTGAGCCGACCCAATGCCGGTCCTTTTTAACACAATGTGAAGTTGTGTTCTCTCTCCAGCCTTCAACGTATTCCAGGGATCGAGCCCGCATAGCCTTCGTCATCTCTCTCCTTTCTGGAAGGGCTCGTGAATGGGGGACGGCTATTTGGGAAGCTGAGGCAGAGTGCATCAATCATTTTTCTCTCTTCAAGGAGGAGATGATCCGCGTGTTTGACCGTTCGGTCTATGGTGAAGAAGCCTCTCGCCTTCTGTCCTCACTTCGCCAGGGTAGACGCTCTGTAGCAGATTTTTCTATAGAGTTCCGCACTCTGGCCATCACCTGTGGGTGGAACGAGCCCGCGCTACTAGCACGTTTTCTTGAAGGGCTCAACGTTCAAGTCAAAGACGAGATACTGGCACGAGAGGTTCCGACCCACCTGGATTCGCTGATTGAGCTCGCCATTCGAATTGAGAAACGCTTCGACCTCCGCCGCAGAGCTCGCGGAATGGAATCAGCCCTCCTGTCTTCTGCACCGCCCATCTCACCATCTGCTTCCTCCGCCGCCCTAGATTCCGAGCCCATGCAACTCGGCAGCGTTCGTATTTCTGCCAAGGAACGAGAACGAAGAGTTGTTAATCGTCTTTGCCTCTACTGCGCTTCTGCCACCCACTTTGTATCATCGTGCCCGTTAAAAGCCGGGGCTCGCCAGTGAGAGGAGAGCTACTGGCGAGCGCGACTTCCTCGGACTCTCCACCTAACTCCTGTACCGCCTTTGAGGTTCACCTTCGTTGGCCTGGATCGTCAGTCTCCTGCAGAGCTCTCATAGACTCGGGCGCGGAGGGAAACTTCATTGATGAAAGGTGGGCCCAAGAACAAGGTATTCCCCTGAAGGAGTTAGATGAAGCCACGCCCCTTTTTGCTCTTGATGGGAGTCCCCTTCCTAGAGTTAGACGTGAGACTTCCCCTTTGACTCTCACGGTCTCTGGTAACCACCATGAAACCATCTCCTTTTTAATTTTTCGTTCACCTTATTTTCCTTTAGTCTTAGGTCACCCCTGGCTTGCAAGACACAACCCTCAGATAAATTGGGTTAAAGGTTCTGTTTTGTCTTGGAATGTCTCGTGTCATGTTGAATGTTTAACCTCTGCTCTTCCTCCTGTTTCCTCTGTCTCTGTTTTCCAGGAAGAACCAGGTGATTTGTCTGGGGTCCCGAGGGAATATCATGATCTCAGGATGGTCTTTAGTCGGTCACGGGCTGCCTCTCTCCCTCCTCACCGTCCATATGATTGTAGCATTGACCTTCTCCCCGGTGCCACGCCTCCCCGCGGACGCTTGTATTCTCTGTCTGCGCCTGACCGCGAAGCTCTCGAGAAGTATTTATCTGAGTGTTTAGACGCTGGCACTATCGTGTCTTCTACGTCTCCCGCCGGTGCAGGTTTTTTTTTTGTTAAGAAGAAGGATGGCTCTTTGCGTCTCTGCATCGATTATCGAGGTCTTAATGACATAACCATAAAGAATCGTTATCCCTTGCCGCTTATGTCATCGGCCTTTGAAGTCCTGCAGGGAGCAAAGTTCTTTACTAAGCTCGACCTTCGTAACGCTTATCATTTAATCCGCATTAAACAGGGGGATGAATGGAAAACTGCTTTTAATACTCCTCTTGGGCACTTTGAATATCGCGTTCTTCCGTTCGGACTGGTCAACGCTCCCGCTGTCTTTCAAGCGCTGGTCAATGATGTCCTCCGGGACATGCTCAATGTTTTTGTATTCGTGTACCTCGACGATATTCTAATTTTTTCTCCCTCTCTCCAGGTGCACGTCCAGCACGTCCGTCGAGTTCTTCAGCGTCTGCTCGAGAATAAACTGTTTGTAAAGGCTGAGAAATGCAAGTTCCACGCTCAATCGGTTTCCTTTTTAGGCTCGATTATTTCGGCAGACGGGGTTAGTATGGATCCGGACAAGGTGAGAGCAGTCACTGATTGGCCAGTCCCAGATTCTCGGACCGCTCTTCAGCGTTTTTTGGGTTTTGCTAATTTTTATCGTCGTTTTATTTGTAACTTCAGTCAGATCGTTGCTCCCTTAACTGCATTAACCTCACCTAAGACCCGGTTTCTATGGTCAGAACCCGCTCAGAACGCTTTTGATCGCTTAAAGACCTTGTTCACGTCAGCTCCCATTCTGTTATTTCCCGACGTCTCTAAACAATTTATCGTTGAGGTTGACGCATCGGAGGTGGGTGTTGGGGCTATCCTTTCCCAACGCTCGTCCATTGACGATAAGGTCCATCCCTGCGCGTTTTTCTCACACAAGTTGTCTCCCTCAGAGCGCAATTATGATGTGGGAAACCGCGAACTTCTCGCCATTCGTCTTGCCCTTGAAGAATGGCGTCAGTGGTTAGAGGGTACTCCCGTTCCGTTCGTTGTGTGGACTGACCACAGGAATCTCGAGTATATACGATCAGCTAAGAGATTAAGTGCTCGTCAGGCACGTTGGGCATTGTTTTTTACTCGTTTTGACTTTACGATTTCTTTTCGTCCGGGTACTAAGAATGTAAAACCTGACGCGCTGTCTCGCCTCTTTGATTCCTCGGTGGTCGTCGATTCTGATTCTCCCATTATCCCAGAGGGACGTGTGGTTGGCACTGCCATTTGGGGTATTGAGAGACTAGTTAAACGTGCCCTTACTCGAGTTGTTCCCTCGCGGTCGTGTCCTAGTAACCTACTTTTTGTACCCGTCTCCGCACGTCAAGCTGTGTTAAAGTGGGCTCACTCTTCTAAACTCTCTGCCCATCCCGGCGTTAGGGGCACCTTGGCTTCCGTTGACCAACGCTTTTGGTGGCCCACTTGCGAACGGGATACTCGTCGGTTTGTTGCTTCTTGTCCCGAGTGCGCCCAGACCAAGACCAGCAATAACCCCCCGGCCGGACTCTTAAGACCATTACCCATCCCTTCGCGACCCTGGTCTCATATCGCGCTTGATTTTATTACTGGTCTTCCTACGTCGTGTGGCAATACCGTTATTTTGACCATAATAGACCGTTTTTCTAAGGCTGCTCATTTTGTTCCTCTTCCTAAGCTCCCCTCTGCCAAGGAGACCGCCCAAATTGTCATTGAGCATGTTTTCAAACTCCACGGACTCCCCTCTGACATCGTGTCTGACAGGGGTCCACAGTTCGCGTCGCAATTTTGGAAAGAGTTTTGTCGGTCAATCGGAGCCTCCGTAAGTCTCTCGTCCGGCTTCCACCCGCAGACGAACGGTCAAGCCGAACGGGCCAATCAGACTGTCGGCCGAATTTTACGTTCGCTCGCATTCCGTAACCCCACTTCATGGGCTCAACAGCTTCCCTGGGCGGAATATGCTCATAACTCGCTTCCGTCCTCCGCTACTGGTCTATCGCCGTTTCAGGCCAGTCTCGGTTATCAACCTCCCCTTTTCGCATCTCAGAATGCTGATTCTAACGTGCCGTCCGTTCAGAAGTTTATTCAGCGCTGCAAGAGCACCTGGTTGAGAGTGAGAGCCTCCCTTTGTCGTTCCCGAAGGCGGACTCGTAGGGCCGCTAATCGTCGTCGTGTCAAAAGCCCCAGATACGTTTGTGGGCAAAGGGTATGGTTATCGACCGCTAATCTTCCCCTTCAATCTATTTCACGCAAACTTGCTCCTCGTTTTATTGGGCCTTTTCGTGTGTCTAAGGTCATCAGTCCTAATCATCTCCGCCGCATCCATCCTGTTTTCACGTGTCGTGTATAAAACCGGTCATTCGTCCCCCTCCGCGCTCTGTCTCGCCCCCTATTCTTGTTGAGGGTTCTCCTATTTACACTGTCCGTAAGATATTAGATGTCCGCCGCCGGGGTCGAGGTCAACAGTTTCTTGTGGATTGGGAGGGATATGGTCCTGAGGAGAGGAGTTGGGTACCCTCACGAGACATCCTGGATCAGTCACTCATTGATAATTTTTTTCGGTCCCGTCAACTCGGTCCGCTCCTGTTTGCCGGATATGGGCCACAGTCAAGTGTGGGCCTGATGTGGGCCAATTCTGCTTCATTTGTTTTGTTTACGGCTGACATGCGGCATTGTTATGGCTTAATTGTGGCCCAAATCTGGCAAACAGGAGCGGACCGCCCAAGTGCCATCATTCCGCGCGGTATGTGGGCCAGATGAAAGTGTCAAGTGTGGGCCGGATCTGGGCCACAGCAACTTTGGTGTCTGGGCCAGATATGGGCCAGTTCTGCTTCATTTGTTTTGTTTACGGCTGACATGCGGCATTGCTATGGCTTAATTGTGGCCCATATCCGGCAAACAGGAGCGGACCGCCCAAGTGCCATCATTCCGCGCGGTATGTGGGCCAGATGAAAGTGTCAAGTGTGGGCCGGATCTGGGCCACAGCAACTTTGGTGTCTGGGCCAGATATGGGCCAGTTCTGCTTCATTTGTTTTGTTTACGGCTGACATGCGGCATTGCTATGGCTTAATTGTGGCCGATATCCGGCAAACAGGAGCGGACCGCCCAAGTGCCATCATTCCGCGCGGTATGTGGGCCAGATGAAAGTGTCAAGTGTGGGCCGGATCTGGGCCACAGCAACTTTGGTGTCTGGGTGTAAACACAATTAGGCTTCATTTCATCTGTAAAATATTACGTCTGTGGACTTACTCAGTATGATTCTCGATCGCACTGAGAACTGAACGACACCTGCGTGCCCCTCTGCGGTGCTGGAGAAGGAGAGCTTGACACATTCCTAAACAACAACAAAATATAACTGTTAGCATACATTATTCAAAGTAAACTGATGAGCAATTGATGGTTATGGACGCACAATGTTGATTGATGATGGGCCATAGGACGGAGAAATATCTATTTATGGGCCATAGACCACGTCACCACGAGTATCTGTTGATGGGCCATAAAGACCGCACACATTTAGTGACGCACGCAATGAACGGATCGTTCGCGAAAGACACATCACTACATTTCAAACATTTACACCTGTATTCACAAACATCTGTGCATAAGGCAGTATGAAGCATGATAAACAGTGTCATAGGCTGACCAAAACTGAACATTTATATAAAAATATAATGTATTTAGACAGTATCACATATTTTACCAGAGGCTGAAATATATTTGCACTAAATCACATTATATAACCTAAGCAGATATTCGCAAACAAGCTACATTACGCATAAGGCAGTATTTTAGCATGAATCAGTGTCATAAGCTAATCAAAACTGAGTGAAATATATTTAATATGCAAATATGTTTAAAGAGCAATATCACATTTAAAAAAAATTTTACACTTGAGCATATACACGAATGTTAGGGATATTGTAAGGCAATCGTTCCTGTAAGATGTCAAAAGCTAGCCAAAACTAAGCAAAATATAGTCTGAAAATTCACATGAGTTCTATATTATCAGAAAAGGAATTATATAACAGTAAACAACTTACTCTGAACTTGTATCCTCAGCGGGATCAATTCGCTCTTCAAAATGCAGCCGTTCGTCATCCGAGTTACAATCTTCCTCTGAGGAAAAGGTGAACTCTTCCTCGCTGTCCAGAATCATCTGAAGGGCGTCTTTACCGGAGAAGCGTGCCATACTCAAAACTTGATGAACTATCAGTGAATCTGATCTGATGAAACTTCGTGTTTGTATGGCATTGATCGGGGGGCGTGTGCGATGCATAGATCACCTAAACTATTTACCATGTGAATAGCGCCGGGGGCGGGGCGGCCTCAGCTCATTAGAGATAATGAAGGGAGAACGAAAAAACGGTACCTCTCCTTGCTTTCTAACGGTTTACATAAGCTGAGAATATTTGTTTTTTATATAAATTACTTCATTTAAAAGAAGAGAATCCAAGCTTCATAAAGACATGTCTCACGTGTCTGTGTGAGAAGTATTCGCTGAGTTACAGTTCATTTTCGGATGCGTTTCAGAATAGACTTCACAGAATAGACAGAGAGAAGGCAGAACTCGCTTCAGGTTTATTTTTCTTTACTTGACGAAAAGCACAACACTTTGTTTTTATTGTGAGTATACACACAAAATAATACACATTTAACAGGATCGATTGATGTATAACACAAGCAGTGTTTGGAATAACGCCATTTAAAAGAACGGCGTTAGGTTATGACGTTATTTTTTCAGTAACGAGGTAATCTAACTAATTACTTTTCCCGTCGTTACAACGCCGTTAACATTACTGGATGTTAAATGCGGTGCGTTACTATGCATTGATTGAATAAACTGTGTAATCCGAAGGCACCCCTGGCTCGCACAGCTAGTGAGGAGGTGGGTTAATAATGAGGTAAGCGATTATGATTGGCTAAGGCAGTCATGTGTTTCATGGTAGCCAATCAGAGCCAGTGTTTTTACACACATGCCAGCACACGCGCCACACACACACACACACACCACCTAAACAGAGATTCGATGAAGCAGCAGAGATGGCGAGTCAGGAGCAATCCGATGAAAAGTTGGCATTCTCAAGGTGGAGATATAAGCCCTACTTCAAATTCATTGAGGTCAAAGGCAAGAACTAGGGGTGGAACGGTACATGTATTCGTATTGAACCGAAACGGTACGGGGGTCACGGTTCGGTGCATGAATATACACGGAGAATACACGGTATAAATGTCAAATGTGGAACATCTGTCTGTATATAGTATTGAACCCTTTGTGTGTAATTTATTTCACCCACGTAATTTATTTGGTTTGTGTGTGTATTTTGATTACTTATTGCTGTGTCACTGGTTGCTTATGTGTGGGTCTAAATACTCCCGAACAGTTATGATTGACAGACCCAACCCTCTCGCTTTGACATTGGCGGCATTTGGCAGCGCTGCTCGGACTAATGGATTAATTAAGGACAGGTGCGGCAGTTTGTATAAGAAGAGGCAAGCGAGAAACAAAGAGAGAGCGGGGGCAGAGTGAAGGTGTGCAGAGGAACGCACGCACACCGCGAGCTGAACTTACGGGCAGGAACACTGATTGCTGCAATTGATTACAGAAAGTCACAGCCAGATGAGCAGTGGGCACAGATCTGATTACAACGCATAACTGGAGATAAGTGAAGAAGAGGGACGCAGAGGTTCATGCGGTGGATTCAACGCCTGATTTGAGCTAAGTAAAGGAAAGTTGTCCTGCCTATGTGTGTGTGAGAGAGCTGTGCTAGTATTTTGCGTGAGACTAAGGGCTACTTTTACTCCTCCTCAGTGCTGCCGCTGTTTATATTGGATCACGGAGCTGTGTAAAGGGACGAACTAACTAAACCGCCTCATCTGAATCAGCACTCCCTTCCGCGGTCCGCTCATCTGTCGGACTTCCATATAAGGCCAATGTGGTTTGGGATTTGACTAAAGACTGTCAAACTTCTCTTTTAATACATTTTATTTTTATGCTTGGCTGATTTTATATACTGATATAGGATAGGATTTGGAGTATGAATCTAAGCTGATGAATTGTGGTGAATTGTGCTGTAGCATTCACTGACCAGTGAGTTGCTTTTCTTTACTTTTTTATCTTGTTGCCTATTTTATTATTGTGAGTAAATTGTTATATAAATTAACTGTATAAATCCAAGAAGTGGTTGATGTCCTTTTCCTATCAGTGGAGAAACTAAATGCTGGTATAAATTAAGAACTTCACATTCTGGTGTGATATTAAGTGGCGTAGTCAGGCAGGGTACCAGCTCCACTGATAGGTAATGGACTCGACTCCAGGCAATAGCGGTAACTTGTCAGTGGGGGGTAGCAATAATCCAGCCATTATGGCTCAGTTTGTTATGCCATGGTTTATGGGGGCTGCATGGATTCCGAAATTTGATGGCAATTTGATGGAAGCGACTTCCGGGGCGCTCCAGTGCATGTGCGACCCAGCAGCTTTGCCCATCCATTGTTTGTTTTTCTCGTTTTATTGAGTGTTTATTGTGGATGTTAATGTTTATGCGTGAGTGGAAGTGTCAGTGATCCAGAGATGCGGCTTCTAAAGACTTTCGATCAACTGTTTGCAATATCTATTGTGATAACGCTACTGCTTGAACTCTCCACCTGTTACGGTTCGGAGTATGGAGTACTGGGGAAAATTACCCACAGCCAGGAGTTTCTGATCTCCCTACGAACAGCGTCTGCCGGTATTATACCAGATATTCCGGCGGAGTTGTGCAGATTGCATGCACGGAGCAAACATCGGAAAAGAGGGAGAAGAGGAGGCCTATATCGGAGACTTAAAAACCTCAGGCTCGACAACCGCCGTAGGCTACCCCCACTCCCCACAATCCTGTTGTCAAACGTGCAGTCATTAAGACACAAGACAGATGAGCTGGAAGCTTGGATCAAGTGCAAACCCGGCATAAGAGACACTTGTCTTCTCGCCGTCTCGGAAACATGGCTAAGGGAGTCAGACCGGGACGAGGACCTGATTATGAGTGGGTTTGGTAGCCCAATTCGCCTGGACCGAGACCCGATGACAACTGGAAAAAGTCGGGGAGGAGGAGTGTGCCTCTACGTAAATAAAAGGTACTGTAACACTGTGGTAGTGAGAGAAAGAATATGCACTTCGGATATTGAATTGTTGGCTGTGTCTCTCCGGCCGTTCTATTTACCTCGAGAGTTCCAACAGCTGTTTTATACGCTTGTGTATATTCATCCGCGAGCCAATGCTTCAATTGCAGCGCAAGTGATCGCTGATGTCACTCACAGACTGGACTCTATTTGCCCAGAGGCCCCCAAGTTTTTTATAGGAGATTTTAACCACTGTACTTCAGACAAGACCTTAAGATCATATGAACAGTATATAACCCGTTCTACAACGCAGAGGAACACCACTTTAGATCTATGTTATGGCTCAGTAAATGTCATCAGGTCATTTATCCTAATAACAAGCCTTGGGTAACGAAGGAACTGAAAAGTATTATCAACAGGAAAAAAAAGACATTCTACTTAGGGGACCTGGTAGAGAAAAAAGCTGTCTCAAGAGAAGTAAAAAATGAAATAAGGAAAGCAAAAAGCCAATACAAGAATAAAATTGAAAATCAATATAATAGTGGGGATCTAAAAGCAGCCTGGCAAGGCATTAAAACCATGGCAGCCATTAATCAGCCTGTGTGTAGAACAGGGCAACCAATAAAAATGAACGGTATAGATGACGGCGATTTGCCAGATATTTTTAATAAATTTTTCTGCAGGTTCGAAAGGTCCTTCTCAGATAGTCTAGTCACATTGAGAGAGACGTGGAAGCCTCAGAGAGGGATAAAAATACAACAGGAAAAAGTCACAACACTATTTAAAAGTACAAAAATAGGTAAGGCTGCCGGTCCTGACGCCATCTGTGGGCGTACACTCCATTATTGTGCCGAGCAGCTCAGTGAGGCTTTTACAGTTATCTTTCAAAAATGTGCTGATAGTGGGGATATACCTGATTTATGGAAAACATCAACAGTAATACCCATCCCAAAAACAAAATTTCCTAAAGACCTCAATGAATTTAGACCAATTGCATTAACTTCCCTGGTCATGAAATGTTTTGAGAAGATCTTGAAGGACATAATCATCCCCCTAACTGTAGACAAATTAGATCAACTACAGTTTGCATATCAAGCGGGTAAGGGTGTAGAGGATGCAAAGCTTTTATCCTTGACAAGGTGTATAAACATCTTGAGAAACCTGCATCACATGTAAGAATTTTATTTGCTGACTTTAGTTCAGCTTTTAATAAAATGCAGCCTCACATTCTGATTGAACGATTAGCCTCATATTTTAAGTTACCTGAGCAGATCCTATTTCTCATCTTAAACGTTTTAACAAATAGAAGGCAGCAGGTCTATGTAAATGGAAATATGTCATCTGTTATCGTATCAAACACAGGCTCTCCTCAGGGCTGTGTGCTCTCCCCCCTTCTTTTCATATTATACACTGACAACTGCAGGTCATCTTGGGAGAACAGTTACTTAGTGAAGTTTTCAGATGACACAGCCCTGTTGTCCCTTTTACAGGGCAATCAACCTGATCATAGCAGTGCCCTTGAGGAGTTTGCTAGATGGTGCGACAATAGTCTCCTTGACTTAAATGTGTCAAAGACTAAAGAATTGATTATAGATTTTAGGAAGGTTAGTGACGAACCAAAACCGAGTTTAAGAAACAATGAAGGTGTTCAGGTGGTACAAACATATAAGTATTTGGGCACAGTATTTGACTCACAATTGAAATTCAGAGAGAACATTCACTGCATGAAAAGACTCAAATCTGGCAAAATACGGGCTTGGTAAACTCCTGTGTAATTTGATGTATGCCGGATGTATGTGGGAAAAAGCGGATCAGAGTAACATGGGACAGTATATTTCCAGACAAACCCGGAAACCTCACATATGCGGTCATATACAGGAATCCGTGAAATTTCACGGACATAAACACTGCTGGGTGTGAGAGGATTGACGACTGTTAGGTGTGAAGACCTTTCATATGTTAATGACTGACACTTAACACAGTGATGGCTGTTCTCAGAGGGAGGGGTGGCAGGGGAGGACTTCAGGTTCGAGAATTATCTCTGTATTACTATAGGCTACAGCAAACAAGCTTTTTGTACAGAAAAATAAATAAATTCTTAAGGCCCTGAAACACAAAACCGACGTCAAAGAACTAACAATGACTAAAGCCGACTCTAGGGTTGGCTCACGTCGCCTGTGCCAGGGCCTTAAAACCACTGCATGAAAAAAAGTCTCTTAACCCTCTGGGGACCAAAAACGCGCCCGCGCGTTTTGCTCGTTTTTTTTTTTAGCAATGAAAAATAAACACAAAATGCTCTGTTAATTTTGATCTTTCATTTTCGTGTAATACATCAATCGATCCTGTTCAGTTTCTATTTTTTTTCTGTATACTCACAATAAAAATAAAGTGTTTTGCTTTTTGACAAATAAAGAAAAATTAACATGATGCTATTTCTGCCTTCTCTCTGTCAGTAAACTCCCATTTGAAACGCGTTCGAAAATGATCTATAACTCCGCGAAAATTCATTCAAACAGGCAAACAGACCCACGGGCATAAAGCTTGAGATCGCAGCTTTTAAATGAAGTAATTTATATAAAAAACAAATATTATCAGCTTCTGTAATCTGTACAAAAAGAGAGCGACTCCAGTCGAGCTCATTACGAGCCATTCAAAAGTAATTTGACCACGCCCCGGAGAGCGCGTGCTATTCAAACGCAAATTCTGAGAACCATTTCAGTCTGTGAAACGCCCCCACATCAGCTGTAAACAAAGAGGCATAATATAGCCTAACTTACCTTATGGAGAAAAGTTTCCGTGCTGATATGAGGAGCAGATCCCGCTGAGGAGTGAGGTAGGCTAAGTTATCCTTTCTCAAGTGTTAATGTGGAATAACGTTATGGAATAACGTTAGGCCTATGTAAACAAAAAGATGAATCGCGTTTCTATAATATGAATCGCGTTTCTGTGAGATGAATGAAGGGTACAAATTTGTAAAGACTGTTTAGCCTAAATATGAATCGCGTTTCTGTGAGATGAATGAAGGGTACATATTTGTAAAGACTGTTTAGCCTAAATATGAATCGCGCGTCTGTGTGTGAAAGAATAAACTGCTTTGCTATAGCCTACTGAGATGAGTAAAAATCGACTGAAATATGTTGAAATAAAATGTATTTGTATAAGCAACGTATTAAACTGCAAATTAACATTTATAGGCTATGCCCTAATATTTCATAAAAACAACGTTACAGTCAGGCGAAGTATGAAAGACAACATTTTGTTGACTAGATTTGGGTACAGTTTTTACTGTAGAATAGACTGTCACATCAAATAAGCTTTTCTGCTCATATATATATATATATATATATATATATAAAAAATACTATTTTGTCAAAAATAAAGTCATAGACTAAGATGTTCCAATGTTGGCTATATTCAAACTAATGAATACATATGATGAAATGTAGGCCTATAATCTTTTTTTTTTTTTTTACAAAGAAAGAGTACTTTTTTGCAGAAATATTGCTGAAATTGTAATTATTGTTGTAATTGTAACCTTTTTAATAAAATAGCAAAACATATTTACAAGATAGATGTAAGCAAAATCTTAAATGGTCAATATAAGTCTTCTTCAAAATATATATTTTGTCCTTGCATTGTGGCTCAGTCAGTGTCACACCTGAATGAATGGCTAATTATGCAGAGTCATTATGCAGAGTGGGTGGGACTGGGTAATCTAAGGTGTAAACTACTCCTCCCCCTCGCATATTGGCTTTCCAAGCAAAACCTGTTTTACACCATTTAAATCAATGTATTTTTTTTTGTGAACGATAAAGCAAGACTATTTTCACATAATTTTGAAGCTAGAACTCGAAGAGACAACATCCATTAGTCAAAAGTCTTGTGGGCACATATTTTGCATGAGTTTTGTGGTCTTATTTCAGCAACTTTCATTTTTATTTTTTTAAATAACCACGCATAAACATTATTCTCTTAAAAATACAAACATCTACATACATGTTGCTCGCATATTATGGTAGGCCTGTTTGTGCTATATAGAGTGAATTTACACCTTTGCCATTAACATGTTTATAAATAACTGAAAAAAGCACAAATGTCAGAGCATGTCAGAACATCTCAAGGGCCCCAAAAACAGCTTGGTCCCCAGAGGGTTAATCATTTATTTTATTTTTTTTATAAAAACAGGACAAAATAAACACCCTGTCTGAACATATACGTTTTCAAAGAAAAATGAACCAAAACATTTCAGAATATCTCAAAGTTTTAATTGCAGACAACAACATTTGTCACCTTTTTCACCATTGGTTTTTAGCTTGCTTAGTTGGGGACATTTAATTTAATATTCAACAATATTATTGATCTGCCTGCGTTGACACTATTATATGAGATCTGAACTGAGCTGGACGATGACATCACGGTTTTCTCCAAAGTGGCTATATATATACACATTTAAATGTATTTATTTATTTATACAACAAAATGAATCACCACTGAACTGACTTAAGCTGGACTGTGAAGCTATTTTCTTCTGGAAACAAACTTTCTTGCATTATTTTCCTGTTATCTCTGTAAAGCTACTTTGAAACAATCTGTATTGTAAAAAGTGCTGTATAAATAAAGGGGACTTGATATTTATTATAAAAAGATATTTATTCCACTGAATTGAGGTGCGTAAGCAGGCTCACTCGTCTCGTCACACTGTGCCCGAACAGCACTACTAGCTTATAAAGACTGAGGTCACTACAGTTAAAATCTCTTGATGAGTTAATACACCTTTAAACTAATAATGTCTATGAACAAATATGTATTTTTATGTTTGTGTGCCTCAGCATTTCTGAGTGAACACCGCTGGTTCACTCACTATTTTTAAGTGTACTGTCGATCACGTGATATGACGTCATGACGTGCGGCCCTAACTGACGTTACCTGAAAAATCTATCCAAGATGGCTACCCTCTCGAGCGACGTGGTATCAAGCATGAAACAACTTGTAAGTAAACCAAAACACTTCAAAACTACTTTGCTTGTTGTAATATTGTAAGAATATCATATTACACGTGATATTTGACTGTTAGACGAGGCTATTTTTAAGTTGCAAGCGCGGTGCCGCGGGCACGATTGCCGTCAGTCCGCCTGCTAGTGACAGAATATCCTGTGTACTGTTAATGATGTGGCAGGGCAATAATGTTAACGTTAGTCAATAACTCTTTTCAGCAAGCGATAGTCCTTCTGTTTTTGAGTGTGTTGCTGCTGTTTGTGTTAAGCAATTTTCTTTTATTAAATCCAGACAAGACAGAGGTACTAATCATCGGTTCAAAAAACCGCCCACAAAACCTCTCACAATACAACTTTAACATTGTAGGATGTCCTGTTACTTTATCCTCTACAGTAAAAGACCTGGGTGTTATACTCGACTGTAACCTGTCTTTTGAAAATCATATTTCATATGTTACAAGAACAGCCTTTTTCCACCTTAGAAACATTGCTAAGCTACGTAATATGCTATCAGTTTCTGATGCAGAAAAGTTAGTTCATGCATTCATGACCTCGAGACTAGATTACTGTAATGCTTTATTAGCCGGTTGTCCTGCATCCTCAATAAACAAGCTACAGTTAGTCCAAAATGCCGCCGCTAGAGTTCTTACTAGATCAAGAAAATATGATCATATAACACTGATTTTATCATCACTACATTGGTTACCTATAAAGTTCTGTATTAATTACAAGGTATTGCTACTGACTTATAAAGCCCTAAACGGCTTAGCTCCAGTCTATTTAACGGATCTTCTATCGCCCTATAATCCATCGCGCTCTTTAAGATCACTAAATTCGAGGCTTCTGGTCATACCTAGGATATCCAGGTCCACCAAAGGAGGGAGAGCATTTTCACATTTAGCTCCAAAACTCTGGAATAGCCTTCCTGATAGTGTTCATTGCTCAGACTCGCTCTCCCAGTTTAAAACTAGATTAAAGACGCATCTCTTCAGCCAGGCATTCATATAATACTTTTAATCCTACAGTTAAATCCGACCTCTAGTTCATAAATGCCAGAGGAGAACTGGCCCCCGACTGAGCCTGGGTTCTCCCAAGTTTTTTTTTTTTTCTCCATTAGGTCACCTGATGGAGTTTTTCGGTTCCTTGCCACTGTTGCCTTTGGCTTGCTCAGTTGGGGATATTTGGGGATATTTAATTTAATTAATCAATCAACAATACTATTTATCAGCATTACCAAACATGGACGTTCCAATAGAAACAAACTTTGATACAACCTATGTTGTGAAAAGCGCTATATAAATAAACTTGACTTGACTTAAGCGCCCTGCTCTGGTAAGTTCAAGGTGATGTTATTCCTACATGCACCCAAATGAGCTAGTGGCTAACGTTAGCAGTTACGTTAACTTTTACTCAAACAAAGTTAAGGTTATGGACATAAGTTACCGAATAAACTATGCAAGTTTTTATTAAACCTTCACAAACGTCTTTTCATTATAGGTTTAAGTGGAAGGAGTGCAGTGAGCATCCCCCAAAATCAAGGTGACTCAAATGTTAATTTAGGCTGTAACTATTTTTCACCATTTCTTTTATTTGGAGCCTAATTCATTAGCATCAATCAAACGTCTCTTAAAAATTAAATATCTTGCTGTCTGTTTGTGTGTGCATGTGCAGACCTACATTGTCACCAGAGAGCAACTTTATCTGTAAGTTACATTCACTTGAAATTTTGGATCATTAATTTGTCATTAAAGAGGTTGATTGCATCATTTGACTGGTTTCATATTGATTGTTTTATCTGTGCAGGTGAAGGACTTCTTGGGGAAATGGCCGGCTCTTCGGATTGAATCACAGGTAAAACAGACTCACTTCTCTTTTCTGCCACTCTTCACACATATTTCTATGCCAAATTTTTAATATGTGTCACATTCAAATGGAACAGCAAATGCCACTATTCACTGTGTGTAAGAACTATCACTTTGCATGTGACCATGTTGCTCAACAATGTATTTTAACGGAACATGTTGCATCACAAATGTGTTTTCTGTTGCAAATCGAGTATTAGTCTTTTTATATAATTATTTTTGTTTGTTTTTGTTTTTGTAGCTTTGTGCTGAGTTCCAATGCATCACAAACGTCAACATACGGAACCAGTTATATGCTGTGTACCAAAATAGTGTACACCTGGACTGGTGGCCTTGTATAGGCAGAAGGCGGCACGAACCGGAAAGATATCAGAGGCGCTGCGTGACATCTTAAAGATTTATGAACTGATATGTTTTGTCTCTTATGTTTACTGTGAATGGCCAACTTATTCAAACTGAAAATTCAGTTTTGTGGTTCTTGCAGATTGTGAATCCACTTAAATGCTTTTTAATTTCAAACTTTACAGGAATCTGTAAGGTGTCTCCATAATTCAGAGAACAACCCACACAAATACGATCCACAAACCGGGTAAGACTGCGTATTGTATACTGTAAATGTTAGTTTAATCTACTACTATATGGATTTGAAATACCAAAACTGAATTTCATTAATGATGCCTGCAACTTTTTCCCCCAAAATAAATTCATCACATAACCTGGCTGTGACCACTTACCTCTTCAAAGAATTAAGGACAACTTCCCACATGGAAATAACCTATATAAACATATATGTTTTAATATAGGTTTTGATATTCCTATATTATATGTACATATATGCACCTATATGTTCACCTATATATGCACCTACATATGCACCTATATGTTCACCTATGTTCACCTATATGTTTACCTATATATGCACCGATATGTTCACCTATATATGCACCTATATGTTTACCTATATATTAGTAAAATTATTAAAATCCATAGCTACTAGGCCTACACTGTAAAAAAAAATACAAAAATCCCGTATACAAACGGTAAATCTCTGGCAGCAAAGTTTCCAGACGGATTCCATTAAATTACAGCAAATAAGTACAGAATACCTGCACATTTACAGTATTACTCATTAAACAAACACTGAACATCAAGATATGTGAATGATAGGAAATACAATCTTAGTATATAATTTAGAACATGTAAAAATATCCACATTAAAAGGCAATTGCTGTATGCCTTTATACTCTAATATAACTTATTTTACACATTTACAATTACATTTTATCCAAAGTGACTTAAAAAATTAAGAGAACAATAGAAGCAACAAGTGCAGTGACAAGTCCCAGTTAGTGTAGCACAGTACACAAGTTTATTTATTTATTATTAAAACAAAGATTTAGTATTATTGGGTCAAGTATTTATGGAAAGATGGATCTTTGTGTAGAATGTAGAAATGTACATTATTTATTTACTTAAGAACAATCAAATAGTACAAGAACAAAAATAAGACAAAAAACTGAACAGAAAAATAAAAAATTATCTTTTTGATCTTGTCAGCTCCGTGAGCTTCGAATTGATAGATGTGCCTATCTGAGCTAGGCATCATGACAGTTGCCAAAGTGAGATATGAGCTACAAAATGACCATCCTGCCATGAGCTATATAGGAGACATATCTTGTATGTACATATAGGGCTTATATGTGGATATAAAGAAGCAATACAGGAGACCTATATGGCCTATATATGCACATGTGTCACCGCTAGGGCCGAGGACAACCACCACTCCGGAGGAGCTACACCAAGAACACCAAAACGTCAGACAACGACGTGATGTAAAAACTTGATTCTTTTTATTGAATATAAAAACACTTTAAAGGAATGTCACTGCCACAGAACTCTTCGTAGGGGCCACTCGTTGGAACGGGGCTTCAGTGAAAGAAGGCTCAGGTCAGCCGCCAGTTGATCACCTCCTTGCACAGAGCAATACAGGGGGGAAGGGACAAGGAACAAATGCCTTCGGTTAAGCAACAGCGGTGGCTGGGTAACTCTGCTCACAGGACCACCATAGAAGGGGGGGGAGGGAAGGGACATTTGGTCCAGGGGCCAGGGCCTTCAGATGGCAGACAGCAGACCAACATAAGTAGTGGGCAGGACACAGGAGGCTACAGGTAAGGATCGGCGGACGGTAGGTTTTCTCTTCTCACAGGACAGCATCAGCATCATAACTGAGTGTCACCTTTCCTTCACAGGCCAGCGGCAGTTGGGGTGTAGCGACGGATAATAGGATCCCTCACAGGGCAACGATGGCAGAATGTAGTGGCCGATAACAGGTTCTCTATGTTCACAGAACAACAGTGGTGAGTACAGAATCCAGCAGTTAACAACTGAGTTTTCTTTCCACAGAACAGCGATGGCAACATGCAGTGGCGGATAGCAGTTTCTCTATGTTCACAGAACAACAGTGGTGAGTACAGAATCCAGCAGTTAACAACTGAGTCTTCTTACCACAGGGCAGCGATGGCAGAATGCAGTGACGGATAGCAGTTTCTCTATGTTCACAGAACAACAGTGGTGAGTACAGAATCCAGCAGTTAACAACTGAGTTTTCTTACCACAGGGCAGCAGTGGCAGATTGCAGTTTCTCTATGTTCACATTAATTGTTGGTTCCCCACCGGGCTGGACGATCTCCGACTAAGCTTTCAGAGTGCTGGTAACATCAAACGTTCAAACACTCGTGCATGTATCAAACCACTTTAAATCTTCACACGTGCTCACTTCAATCGTCAGACACTGCAATGACACACCGCTTAACAGTGACAAGGGTACCTTCACTTCAGCTCGTCGGGCCGGCAGATCCACTATGATGATACTTTCAAAGGGAGACACCAAGTTCGATCAACAATCCGTAATTCAGAGCACACTCGTGTCTTCAAACTGCCGCCTCTGCCTCTTGTCTTCTCGTAACCTCGACTTTGATCAAGACCGCTCTGCTTGCCTGCACACCACCCTCTTCTCTTCAAACTGCCGCCTCTCGCTTTTCAAACCGCCACGCACTGCACACTTACTCGTTCCCAACACACGCTCAAATAGCCCCTTGATTATCCACTGCAGCTGTCACTCACCAATACGGGCGGCCATGACAGGTCACCGGAACCGGCCTGGTGTTACACCGGAACTGTTTCCCCAAGGGAACTCGTTCCGTTTGTTGTAGTTCCTATTCGTCACTCTGTGACATATGCACCTCAATTTTGCCTATATGTGGCATATATGCAGCATATATATTATCATATATGTGCATATATGCTGTATATATGTGCATATAAACTGCATATAGGTTCCATATATGCGCATATATCCTCATATAGGTTCTTTCCATGTGGGTTTTACAGACGTTGACCCTGAATGTGTAAAAGGTAATCTTAAAGATGTTGTAATCATTTTAATGTCCTCTGTTTTACTTAGTTTTATTGGCATTACATTTATTTATGATTTATTCAACAGGTTGCAAGACATATTTTGAGACTTTGCGGAGGAAGTATTCTTTGGCTCAGCCTGAAAAGGACCAGAAAAGAAACACTATGAGGAACACTGCAAAGAACCTTCAAAGAAAGAGACGGGTAAGTTAAGAAACTGGTTAAGCAGTTTTGTTTTGTTTTTCTTCAGAATGTGACTGTCCTCCTCTCTGTGATTTAGTGGTTAAATTACTGTCATGTTTTGCAGTTGCTGGAGACCAGGTCCAGTGTTGTACAAACCAACACAGAAAGGGAACTCTGGAAGACCGCAACAATAGAACTGATGTCTGATGAAGATGCTATTGTTGATGGAAGGCCAGTGTGGATGGTGAGGTCTCCACCAAACAGAACCACAGAATTGTCTGCTCTCTGCCAGGTACTACAAACCAGACTAGAGGCTGACCCACGCTACGTCACACCACCAGTGCATCATGGCAGTTTGAAAAATGAATATTTACATATATTTTATATACAATTTAATTTCTATATTTCTTATTTATTGATCTCGTTTTATATTGTATACTTTGTATATGTGTTCCTTTTTGATGTGCATGTTGCTTATCTCCACGGTTTGTATTTTATTCCTTTACACCTTTGTTCACATTTCTTTTTCCCCATTCATTTTAATGTATGTTTATAATGTTCTTTGGAATGTTCATGTTATATTTGTTTTTGTTCCTTTACATTTTCATCCCTTCAAATATTTGTTTTATTTACCTTAATAAAAATGTCAGACTTTCTCATTTTTCTTTGTGTGTGTTTTTAAAATTATATTTGAATGTATTAAAATTGGGGGAAGGGGGGGTTTAGTGTATACTGAGCAATATCTGCATAGCTGGCCTATAACCAATCAAATCACTGTGCGATAAGGCCTAGGGTGGGCTATGTTCTGAAAGTAACCAATCAAATCACTTTCCTGGGTTTTCAATGTGTCCTGTCCTCCAATAGTGGTCTGGGTAATGGGAGTGGTTTTAAAAGAAAAGGACCAATAGTGGGGAAGGCCAAAAGGTGCACAAAGGTGTGAAAATGTTCTCTTGAAAAAACCTTTGATGGGATTATTTGCCATGGCAACAAATGGTTGTAGCACGGTAGTATACGTCCACAACATACATCCGATTTGGTATCATTTCAGATGTATACGGATATATACAGACCCATGGAATTTGAGCTATCCGGCCAGTATACTCCTGGATTCTTCCGCATTTCAGCAGTGTATACAGGAGTATACTGGTCCGGATACACCTCTTTTCATGCAGTGATTGATAGTATTATTAAGCGAGCAAACCAAAGAATATATCTACTGAGGAAGCTGAACTCCTTTGGGTTTGTAAAAGAATCTTATGTACATTCTATCAGGCATTCATTGAGAGTCTATTAACTTTTTTTTTCTTGGGTTGGTTTAATGGTTTAGCTGTGAAAGACAAAAAGAGTTTGAGTGACATTATTAAAGTATGCTCAAAAATCACTGGTACCCAATTAAATGATCTTGGTTCTCTCTGGAAAAAAAGAGGGGTCCAAAAAGCAGATAGAATACTGTGCCAACCAGATCATGTGCTCAGGAATGGATTTGTTCTCATGCAGTCAGGTCGGCGGTATTATGTGCCAATACGGAAAACGAATCGCTATGCAAACTCATTAATAATTCCCTCTGCTATAAGATTTTTAAATGATAACTCATAACTACACAAAATGGCTCTTGTATTCCACTGCTGTTCTGTCACTGGCAGGTGAATGTGTGTGTTGTGCTGTGTGTGTGTGTCAGGGTGTGATCGTTTTGTATACATTTTTTATATTTATTGTGTGCTAATAATCTTAACTTAACTCTTATTGGATGGGTTGGCTGTAGAACTGAATTGCCCCCTTGGGGACTAATAAAGATATCTGAATCTGAATCTGAATAGAGCTAAATTTGGAGAATGGAGGGTTCAGGTGGAGGCCATGCTGAGGGATCAAGGACTGAGTGAACAACAGCAAGCAGACTTTTTGCTGGGGGCTCTGGAAGGTGATACTAAGCGTGAGCTGCATCTCGTGCAACCTTCAAGTAAGAACACAGGAGCAAAAGTATTGCAACAGTTACAAACACTGTATGATAAACCAACCACTAAGGCACAGTTGAGAGCAAGTTTTTTCAATTGTAGACAGCGTGCAGAAGAAACTGTGAGTGCTTATATACTAAGGCTGAGAGAATCCTTTTCCAGATGGCAGGAGCGAGATGCAGGTGGTACTGAGGATGGAGAGGACCTACTGTTGGACCAACTGATGGTTGGCCTATGCGCAGGGCCCATCAAACAGGAGTTAAGCTGCCAGCTCCGGCGAGATGAACGCCTGACTTTCAGTACAGCCTGCAAAGAAGCGCGGGCTCTGGAACAGGAGTTACAGGAGGGGGAGGAGGTTGCCATCTCCCAGAGAGTCAGTTAAGAGAAGAACTGCAGCAGGACCTAATGGGGGAGATGCAAGAGCAGATGAGGGCCCTTTCGGACAGTTTAATGGAAGAGGTCAGGGCGCAACTAGCAACGAGAGAAGCACCGCCAGCCCCCAGCACTCGACCCACGAGCAGTTCTGCAGCCCCAACAAATGTGCCTCAGGTGAGGCAACGACGAGCGCCCATGTCGGCTTACCAGTGGGACGCAGAGGGCCGGCCCATTTGCTTAGGCTGTGGCGGAGCTGGACATGTGCAGCGCTGGTGCCCGCATAGACCGTCCAGGCGGTGGGATTTTTAATTCCCCCTACAGCTGAGGGCCAAGTAGTGTGGGCTGTTGGCCAGGATGAGGGGCCCATGTCGCAAAAGAAATCCGTTTTGATCGGTGAGTGTCCTGATGTTGTTATAAAGATGAATGAAATGTCGGTGCCATTTGTGCTGGATACAGGGTCACAGGTTACCCTTCTGAGCCAAAGTTTGTTTAAAAAATATCTAGGAAGTACCTGTTTGACCAATATTGAGGAGACCCCCTGGTTGACCCTACGTGCAGCCAATGGTTTGAAGATCCCATATATTGGCTATGCTCTGGTCGACTGCAGAGTAGGAAGCATCTATGTGCCTGCAAAGGGGGTAATAATTGTGAACGATGAATGCTTGGGGCCAGATAAGGGCATACTTGGTATGAATATTATTAATTCTGTCTGGTCTGCTCTCACTCAAGGGAACCACCCAGGGTTGGCTGCTTTTAAGACGACCATACCACTGGTCCAAGGCCAGGCTTGGGTTCGAGCGTTTACAGAGTGTCATCGCATTTCCGCTAGAGGGTCACTCCCCCTTACCAAGGCATGGCCAAATTACTACGCCAGCAACCAGTGGTCATTCCACCCGACAGAGATGCTTGTGTGGACACAGGTATCTGAAGGTGCCCCCAAACAGGCATGTAATGTGATCGTAGAACCCCTCCCTGATAGTGACTCAGAGTGGTGTGTGGGCCGCACACTGGCAGTGCTGCATGATGGAAGAGTTCCATTGCGGCTGTGCAACCCTAACCCATACCCTGTGGAGGTCCCCCAGCGACAGCCATTGGCTCAAGTGACTGAAGTGGCTATGACTGATATCCAAGGGGAACAAGAGCTTGTCCTCAACAGTGTGGCAGCAGATGTGGTGGAGGTAGAGGTGAGACACATTGGGACGGTGGGGGGTACGGACGCAACTGAACCACATCCAGCACTGGCTCTACAGGGAGACGGCCTGACTCCAGACCAACAGAGGGATATGACAAACCTGTTGCACAAGTGGTCAAAAGCATTTGACAGCCATGATGAAGACTTTGGCTGTACTGGAGTGGTGAAACATCAAATACCCACGGGCTCAGCACCCCCCAGTCGCGAGCGGTACCGTCCCATCCCCCCAAGCTTGTATGCAGAACTGAGATCTTTGTTACAGAATATGCTGACAAGTGGCGTGGTAAGAGAGAGCGCAAGCCCTTGGGCAGCCCCAATAGTGCTTGTGAAGAAAAAAGATGGAAATTGGAGATTCTGCGTGGACTACAGAAAACTTAATGCTCTCACCCATAAAGACGCCTATCCGCTGCCCCGTATTGAGGAGGCTTTGAATGGACTTAAATCTGCCAGGTGGTATTCTACATTAGACCTTGCAAGTGGATATTGGCAAGTGGAAATGCATCCAATAGATAGAGAGAAGACCGCATTTACAACTACAATTTACGGGCTGTATGAATTCAATAGGATGCCATTTGGATTATGTAATGCCCCTGCTACATTCCAAAGACTAATGCAACGTTGCTTAGGCAACTTAGTAAATGATTCATTACTGATATATTTGGATGATGTAGTGGTGTTTTCCCCTGATTTTAGTAGTCACCTGCATCATCTTGAAGAGGTCTTTCAGTACCTCCACAACCACGGGCTGAAACTCCAACCTGCAAAATGCCACTTGTTTCAGCGCAGAGTGACATATCTGGGGCACGTTATCAGTGAGCAGGGGGTGGCAACCGATCCAGTAAAGACCACTGCGGTAAGGGATTGGCCAATTCCCCAGACCTTGAAACAGGTAAAATCCTTCCTTGGATTTGCAGGGTATTATCGACGGTTTATACTTGCCTTCTCCACAATAGCCACTCCATTGAATGCACTGCGGCACATAGTAAGACTGCCACGATTACATGTGCACCTGAATGCCAGCAGGCCTTTGATTTACTTAAGGAAGCATTACTCACCACACCCATATTGGCTTATGCAGACTTTTCCCAACCATTTAGGCTATACACTGATGCCAGCTTAGATGGTCTGGGGGCAGTATTAGCTCAAGTACAAGAGGGAAAAGAGAGAGTGATTGCTTATGCTAGCCGTAGTCTCCAGCCAACGGAAAGAAATGATCAGAACTATAGTTCTTTTAAGCTAGAATTGTTAGCCCTGAAATGGGCTGTAACCGAGAAATTCAAAGATTATCTATATGGAGCTGAATTTACTGTGTTCACAGATAATAACCCATTGGTTCATCTCAACACTGCCCGTCTTGGTGCTGTGGAACAGCGGTGGGTGGCCCAGCTGGCAAACTTCAAGTACGTCGTCAAATACAGGCCAGGTACCCAAAACAAAAATGCAGATGCTCTCTCCAGGTTACCAGAACCGCAAGATCCAATGCCATCCCTTGCCAGGAGGGTGATAGTAGAAGGAGAACCATCTTGGGCAGACCTGCAGGCCAAGGACCCAGAGCTGGTGCAGATACGGCAGAGGAAGGAACAGGGACTTCCACCCCGGGAGGTTAGTAGTCCTTTGTCCTCACATGCGAAACAACTACGACGAGAATGGGATCGGATTGTGCTATGAGACGGCATTTTGGGATGACTGTACCAGCAAGCAGGGTCTGGAGAAGAGATCTTCCAGGTGGTAGTCCCCAAGCAAGAAGCTAGGAAGGTCTGGGAGACTTACCATGGGGAGATGGGACACCCAAGTAGCGAAAGGACCCTTACTATCCTGCGGCAGCGCTGCTATTGGCCAAGGATGACTGAGGATGTAAAGGAGTGGACGACTACCTTCCCTCAATGTGTCTGTGCCAAGGCTGGGCCAGAGGTAAGGGTTCCTCTTGTATCCATTCTAACTAGTTTACCATTTGAGGTGGTTGGGGTAGACTATCTTTCCCTGGGGCGGCCTGAGGACAGGTACCCCTACATCCTAGTTGTAACTGACCTGTTCTCAAAGTATGCCCTTGCAGTGCCCACGAGAGACCAGTCTGCCAACACAACAGCTCAAGCCTTAAACAACAACCTAATCCAGACCTTTGGCTGTCATGAACGGATCCTGACAGACCGGGGGGCATCATTTGAGTCATCACTGATGAAGGAACTTTGCCAACTTTACGGTTGGCAACCTCCAACCTGGTGGCTTCCTGGCCTGGTGGTGACGTATAATCGTCAGCCACCTATTGAAGAGCGAGATCCAGCTTTGGCTCAACCACCTGACCCTCCAGCAGAATCCACAGCAAAGCATGATGAGACTAGCTCGCCTACTGTACGTCGCTCTGAGCGCCCCAATTTGGGAATGCCCCCAACCCGGTACCGCAGTGAGTAAGGGGTCGGGACGATCTCTATTAAAGAGGGGGGGAAATGTCAAATGTGGAACATCTGTCTGTATATAGTATTGAACCCTTTGTGTGTAATTTATTTCACCCACGTAATTTATTTGGTTTGTGTGTGTATTTTGATTACCTATTGCTGTGTCACTGGTTGCTTATGTGTGGGTCTAAATACTCCCAAACAGTTATGATTGACAGACCCAACCCTCTCGCTTTGACATTGGCGGCATTTGGCAGCGCTGCTCGGACTAATGGATTAATTAAGGACAGGTGCGGCAGTTTGTATAAGAAGAGGTTCTGAGGATAAGAATAAGAAGAGTTATTATTCATATTTCCCATTTGAGCTAACTTGTTACAATATTCAGAGCTTAAACTGCCCCAAAGTGAACCTTTGTGGGAGGAAACCGTTTGTTGGAAATGTTGTAATAATTCTAGAGAATGTTCTGTCACCATATCTGGTCAAATAAGCTGACCATAACGTAGATACATAGATAATATTTAAACTGTGTGGGAGAAAACCGTTTGTTGGAAATAATGTAAGGATTCTAGAGAATAAGAGTTCCCAAACTATTTCATTCCAGTACTGGAATCTCTTAGTTTGTTACAATAACTTGAAAAATGTCAATATTTGTCACCACTTTTAATACCGTGGGGAAAAACTGTCACAACATTAAGGATGTAAAATTGTATAATTTTATGGAAAGGTATATTTGACAAAGCTAGAATTATGACAAAAAGGTTTATTTTTACCTGTAATGTACGTTTCTTTCATACAGGCGCCCTCGCTCAGAAACTCCAAATATGCCTCACAGAAGTAGTAAAACTTATGACGTTCCAGGCAATCCCTAATATGGACAAAGTCATCAGGCTATCGCTGTAGATGAATAAAGATTAGACAGAAACGCTTATAGAAAAGTATATTTATAATGCAATGCTGATCAACAGTTAGAATACTATAAAATAATATATTTCTCATTCTTTGATCAGAAGCCACATCAGATCAGAACAGTGATGTTATGAAGTGAGTTTGGAGTAAAATATGTTAATAAATGTGCATTTTGTTGGAAAAGCTTCTCATTAACTAGTAGAGAAGAGAGGGTGAGAAAACAAAGCTGGTATTGCGAAAATGAGCATTGAAACCTTTTTCAAAGTGTTCTTAAAACAACATGTTAAAAGCATCATCTCTTAAGAATCGTTTGCTCATTAATTGGACTGGTATTTGTGTCATTCACCGCAACATAAATTTTGCAGCAGCCGAGAAACTTCAAACCCAGGCTTTAGAATGATAACCATAATCATTTAATGTTTTTCACCCCTATCTGTAGCACATGACACAGATATAATATTATCTGATACTTAGGAGATCATGGTAGCCTGGGTGCCAGCCCGAACCCCGCCCACAACATTTTTTGGTCGGGAAGTTCGGTCTGGACTCGATCCGTTGAGGAGTAATTATGCTCGGCTCCCAAAAGGCCGGGCCAATCAAATTGCCAGGGCGGGCTTTAATCGATGATGGACAGATGATCTGCGGTTACGTAATCACCCACGTCACCAAAGAGCGCTTGATTTGAATTAGTTTACAACAAAGACGACTGCAGCTGGAGAATTGAGATTTCACGAGTTCACACTTACAAATAAGTCAGATAGAATAAATGCGTATATGAGATTTCACGAGTTCACACAAATAAGTCAGATAGAATAAATGCGTATATGACGTGCTGTCCGAGGAGAGGGCTGTGGGCTCGGTAGCCATACTCCCCCCGTGTTCCTGGTTGTGAGAGAACAAGTCAAGAGTGAGGATTCGGGGTGGTGGAGGGATGCTGAAAAACTGTCAAGGAGTGTTAGGTAAGTTGACAGAGTGAATATGCTTCCTCATGCTGATATAGGGTAACGTTAGACATGGTTTGATGACAAGTTGATATTGGATTGATTATTTGTACGTGCTCCTCCCGAACTTTGTTTATGAAACATCATGTGTAGATTCCGCCATCGCGTCTGTTATAGAAGATATCCACAGCGCATTCATTTTAAAAGAGGAACAGAGAGCCGCGACATTTTGTTGGTTGGAAATATGAATGAAGAACATGCGTCATTTACTCCGTTGCTCTGATTGGTTGTAGGTCTATCCAATTGAGTGCAGAGGGTTTTTTTTTTCTGGTTCGGTTGAGACACGCCCCATAATCAAATCTCTATGGAGCGGTATCAGACTCACATTCTGACTAGAATATGAGTATGACGAAGTCAGGCTAAGATCATGGATGTTTGACCTTCAGATTTCAAACAGCCATTATAAAGTGTGAATGATCTGTGTGTTGTAAAAATACAGGCTTCATGCCAAAAACTGTGGAATTCTTTTCCAGAGTTGATAGTATTATTCTGTATTTTACATGACCACAACATTCTTTTCTTTCTGCTGTATTTCCTAAAATATATGTCTCGGTTCATATATGGATGCTCAAAGGTTAAAGAGCAGAGGACAGCCGCCGGACTAAAGACCCCCCAAATGAGTGCCGAGTTTGGCGGGCAGGCGTCTCAAGAAGGGGCCTGGATGCTTGACTGGGGAGGCCCGTAATGGTGGCTCACTGTCTGGACTGACGGCCCCTGTTGGTCTGCGAACGAGGAGCGGTTGTAGTTTACAGTAACCGATCAGGAGGATTTGTGCTTCCCCGCTAAGCCCAAATGCTCGCTGGACAGAGAGAAAACAGAAAGGAGGAAAAATTAGTGCTTGCCCGAGAGATTTTCTCACACTGCATCCGCTGTGAGACCTAATGCTCGCTGGATGAAGGAGAAGACGTAAGTGCTCTACCGGGAAAGTTCTCACTCCGTCCACTGGGAGACCAATGCTCGCTGGACGGAAAGAGGAAGCGGAAAAAATGAGCACTTGCCCGGGAGATTTTCTCACACTGCATCGCTGGATGAAAGAGAAAAAGTAAGTGCTCTACCGGGAAGGTTTTCACTCCGTCCGCTGTGAGACCAATGCTCGCTGGACAGAAAGAGGAAACAGGAAAATGAGTGCTTGCCCAGGAGATTTTCTCACACTGCATCGCTGGATGAAAGAGAAAACGTAAGTGCTCTACTGGGAAAGTTCTCACTCCGTCCGCTGTGAGACCAATGCTCGCTGGACAGAAAGTGGAGACAGGAAAGAGGAGAAAGAGGAGATTTGAGTGCTTTTTTTTTTTTTTTTTTTTTTACTCGATGAGGGTTTGGTGAGCTTTTTTAATGTGGAACCGGTTCGTCCTGATATAGCTTTGGAAAGCATCGGAGGACCATCTCCCAAGGGCTTGGATCTGCTGTTGGGAGAGGCCTTTTTGGGCTGCTGAAGTTGCTGCCCCGATGCGGAATGAGTGACTTGAAAAATTCTTTGCTGGAATGCCTGACAGTTGGAGAACAGATTTGAGGTGTTTCTGGAACCAAAAACGTGTCACGGGTTTTTTGGATTCGTCTAAAAACAGGGGTTCCAGGGGAGATTTAGCCTGGGAACTTCTCCATTGCAGATAAGCCAGAATTGACTGGTATGGTTGGATTTGCGAAGCAAGGTTAAAAATGTAGATGAAATGACCTTTTTTGGTTTGGTCAGTTTTACTTTGTTTAATCAGATATGAAATGGTTTCACCGTCTAGTACTGATAAGTCTGAGATGGTGGGGTGGATTTTTGGGTCGAATTTAGAAGTAATGGCGAGTTCAGAGCATTTAAGAAAACCAAAAAAGGCTAGGATGAACATAGCATCGAGTGTGCGAGCGGAACCGAGGGGCTGGTAGCCTGTGCGGAGGGTCTGAATACATTTGGTGAGAATGTCTAGCGTTTTGGGTTGTCTGGCGTCGGGGCGGGTGGGCTGGGATCTTTGAATCCCTTTAATCAGGAGGGAGGTTTGTGAATTGTTTATCTCCGTGGAAGGAGCGCGGTACATCAATTTATGGAAAAACTGGATGCCGCTCAAATAACCTTTAATGGACCCGACTTGTAGACCCTTAATGATGTTAAGGTAGGAGATAAAAGAGGTGATTGAAAGAAGAGAAAAATCAGGGAAAGGCAAGTTATAAGAGACATGGAATGTTTTAAAACATCTCCAAACAGTCACGTAGGATTGAAGGGTCCTGGGAGATACTGCTTGGAGGATAGTGTCGAGTGATGCGTCAAGCAGGGGTTTTAATGGGTGGGTTATGGGAATATTAGTTCTGAATAGCGAGGAACTGGAGTTGGGAATTGATCCGCCTCTGGAGCCAGCATCCTGAATTTCTGAAACAGAAAACGAGACAGAGAGTCAGTGATTTGGTTTTTTGACCCAGGGATGTGTTTAGCAATTATAATGAATTGGTCGCAAGCTGAGATCCAGATGTGACGCCTTAAGAGTGGCATCAGAGCGGGTGAATGGGAACGGCCTTTGTTAATGCAATGCACTGTTGCGTCATTGTCGCAATGCACTAAAACGCTACTAGCGGCCCATTCTTTTCCCCACAGGAAAGCTGCTACTACGAGAGGGTAAAGCTCGAATATAGCTGAGGATTGAGATATGTCCTGGAGCTGTGGTGGCCACGGAGCCGCGAACCAACGACCTTGATAAAATCCCCCGAACCCTATTGAGGGGGCGGCGTCTGTGAACAATTGGATGTCGGTGGGGGATGAAACAAGGTTGTTGTAGAAAAAGGATAGGCCGTTCCACTGTTTTAGAAATGTTAACCATAGCCTGAGTTCGTCGCGACATGCTTGAGTTATAGAAATGCGGTCTTCTAGCGAGTGGACAGAGGACGCGAGTGAGAGGAGATGCGAGATAAAGGGGCGGCCCTGTGGGATGATACGCATTGCGAAGTTTAGATGTCCGAGCAGGGACAGGAGTTCGCGTTTTGAAAAATTAGATTTTTCAAGGAAAGTAGAAGAGACGAGGATTATTCGGTCGATTTTTTCTTTGGGGAGGGATGCTTGGAATTTGTCTGAATCCAAAGTAATTCCTAGGAACTCGATAGATGTTGCAGGGCCCATGGTTTTTTCCTGTGCGATAGGAATTCCTAGCTCAGAGAAAACGTTTTGTACCGTGAGGAGGTGCGCGGCTGGGATAGCATCGGGAGGTGAGATTATTAGAAAATCATCTAGCAGGTGAATGAGGTAAGGAATGGCGTAGTTGTTCGACAAGATCCAGCTTCTGATAGCATGTCAAATATTTTCGGGCTGCTTTTGCATCCGAATGTTAGACGTACTGCGAAATAATATTTCCCAAGCCAGCGCACTCCAAAAAGGTGCCATGAACCTGGATGGATCGGCATTACTTTGAAAGCAGATGTAACGTCGAGTTTTGCAAGCCAAGCACCCCGACCTGCGATTTTGATCATGTCTATAGCCTGATCTATGTCGTGGTATTTGAGTGAAAATTCATCGAGGGGGATCAAGCTATTTATGCTTGGGAACGGGGAATTATGCGGGGCTGACAGGTCGATTATTAGCCGTTTTTTACCCGAGAATTTCCTTGTAGCCACCCCGATGGGGCTGATACGAAACGGACTTGTCGAACGGACCGATCATGAAGCCTGACTCAACTTCTTTTTTGATCAGTTCGTTTACAACTTCCGGTTCTATAAGGGCGGATTGGAGATTATTACATATGATGTTTTGGGAAAGCGGGCATTCTAAGCCGGGTTTAAAGCCGTTTTTTAAACCTGACAGCAGATAATCAGTAAATTCGGCATCCGGGTGATGAGCTAGTTCGAAGTGCATACGCAAAATATTCACAGGAGTCTCCCAATAATTTTTAGATTTTTTATTCACAGACTTGAAGACTGGACATACAATGCGAGCATGGGCACCGCCACAAAAGCTGCAGATGTGCATAAACCGGCAGCGCGATCTTTGGCATTTGCCCGCGTTGAAATGATTACAAGGCTGCCTGCTTTCGTCAAAAGCAGAGTCCTGTGTTGCACTGGTGGTTGCCGCACGCGGCACATAGCTGGTGGATTTAGCATGGCTTGTTCCCGGGTAGGGAAGAGAGGAAGGGTTAACCTGCGGGCACGACGCAGTCGTGTGCGCTACTGACCTGCAGACCGCGCAAGTGATGTTCTTGCAACCTAGAAACACCCTGCTGTGGAGATCCTGGTCGAGAGCGCCCCAGTATGTGCACTGGTTCCACTGTGCGACTCGCACAGCGCTTTTGGCTGAAAAAAGTTTGTGGTAAGTGTAGAAATGCCCACCCCCATAGGACAGCGCGAGTTCGGCTATGATTGCTTGGTAGTCATTCAGTTCACGCCGCCTGTGGGGGAAAGCTGAACAGATTATTTCAGTGTAACGGGAAAAAGCAATTGAAAATTCGGAAAATTAAAGAACGCGAGATGAGTGAGTGTTTGTGTTTTTCAGGGTAACCGAGAAATCCCCGCAATCTATTTGGCGGTCAGGTTCGGCTGAGGGGAGTAGAGAGAGAAGAGAAGAAAGGTCTACGTCCGCACCTGAGAGGATCTGTGCACGGATGTTTTGGGATACTGGTGGTGGTTCCATGGCGACTGCGTTGGACGGCACGGGCATCGGTGTTGCTGTGAACAGAGAATAAGGTGATTTTTGTTGTAACATAGAGCTGGGAAGGGTATAAGCCAGGTCTGTGAATGTCGGCGGCGGCCTCACGCTTGGATGACCTGCTGTGGCTTGAAAAGGAAAGTTAGTTGCAGGATATAAAGGAATTGGAGGATTATGTGATGAAGTATGGGCTTGAGCTGTAAGCGGAGGCGGGCCCGTGCTTGTTTGAGCTACTGGAGCTGCAGGCCACTGAAAGTGGGCGGGGTTGTAACCTGTTGGATGAGACTGTTGAAATGGTTGGGCCTGTGCTGCTAGCGGCGATAGCCTCGCGCTAGTGTCTGTGACAGGAGCTGGAGGCCACTGAAAAGGAAAAGGGTTATAAACAGCAGGAGTAAAAAACTGAGTGGTTGTAGGGAGGCCGCTGGGCCCGGCTATACGCTGCGCTGTGGCAGCAGAAGCCGTGGTGGAGGGCTGGGCCTCATCGAGAGGTGGGAGTGCCATGGCGGAATCTGGTGCGCGGCCCAGGCTCGCTGACGGCCTGTTGCTGCGTCTTGATGGACGAAGCGTTCCGGATCCTGTGCGGGAAGACGACGGTGGTGACTGGGCAGGCGACTTTTTGGCCCTGCGGGCTTTGCTCTGCCTGTGGGTCATCTTGGGCGTTGACTGTAAGGAAACATACAGATCATACAGTTCCGCCTTTGTCATTTTTTCGCGAAACCTGTATGTCTGAATTCCCCAGTGCTTGTTTTAATCCAGCTACGGTCCATTTCCCGATAGGTGGGATCGTCGGGACGGCCGAGCGGTAGGAGGAAGCCGGGGAAGAAGAAGGTTGTCTTGCCGGGGGCGGCGAAGACTGGTCTTGGCATCTTGTTGAGCGCCGGGTTGTTCGGGCCGGTGTACGGCCGCGAGGAGAAGCCGGGGGCTCGAGTGCGGCGACCGGCGTAGGAGGGATGACCGTGGGACCGGCGAAGTGCGGAGGTGCATCCCTGGTGACGTTTATGTCTTCGTCTGAAGAGGAGTTTGTTTGAGACATGCTGCAAACTGTCAATGGAATGAGGTGAGACTGCTGAGTATATATACACACCTCTTACCATTGATTCCTGAGTGCTCTCTCTCCACTTGTGTTAATTATCTGAACGTGCTCCTCCCGAACCTTGTTAATAAAACATCATTTGATATGATTTGGACATCATATTTTTTAAGTATCTTAAAATACTTCTTACTGTATGATCTGTATGTTTCCTTACAGTCAACGCCCAAGACGACCCACAGGCAGAGCAAAGCCCGCAGGGCCCAAAAGTCGCCTGCCCAGTCACCACCGTCGTCTTCCCGCACAGGATCCGGAACGCTTCGTCCATCAAGATGCAGCAACAGGCCGTCAGCGAGCCTGGGCCGCGC
This sequence comes from Abramis brama, assembly GCF_963993115.1. Classification (NCBI taxonomy): domain Eukaryota; kingdom Metazoa; phylum Chordata; class Actinopteri; order Cypriniformes; family Leuciscidae; genus Abramis; species Abramis brama. Next base: position 116,792 of record NC_139984.1, on the reverse strand, counting down.
ACCAGATTCCGCCATGGCACTCCCACCTCTCGATGAGGCCCAGCCCTCCACCACGGCTTCTGCTGCCACAGCGCAGCGTATAGCCGGGCCCAGCGGCCTCCCTACAACCACTCAGTTTTTTACTCCTGCTGTTTATAACCCTTTTCCTTAAATAGAAAGATTTTTTAATGGATTGTTCAAAGTGGATGTGACCTAATTAACATGTTAGCATGCTGTAAACATTTTGTCACGGGGTGACGAAGGCCGGAACTACAAGCCGGGAAGTTGTTGTGCCGGGGAGCACTTCCGGTGTAACACAAGGCCGGTTCCGGGGATACACGGAAGCCGGAAAAACGCCGCGAACGAAAGCGAATGAGGGTAATCGCTGGCAGCTGCGCGGGGGAGAATGTCAACAGGCGATTGGACTAGGTGGGAGATAAAAGAAGCTGACGCTCGAGAGAAAGGGAGTGGTGGGGGAGCGCGGAAGGATCGGGGGGAGGGGGGAAAGACACAGCAGAGACACAGCAGAGACACAGCGAGGGAGGGACTGGAGGCAGCGAGACTGGATTCATCCTGAGATAAGTGCCTGATGGATGCTTGGAAGTGACACAGCAGTGAGAACCCTGTTTGTATCAGCGCACGGAGAGTTCGTCTGTTGAGGCTGTCGTCTGGACCCACATTCTGCCTTATTGATTTGAGGTTTGTGCATGCTGTGCTGAGTTGCAATTATCACGTGTGGATTGAGTGTGTTGTAGTGTATACACGAGTGTGGGATGTCGCAGAGTGTACGGGCGGCCAGCCTGTAAATTCCTCAATAATGCTGTGAGTTATACGTACCCTCCATCCTGTCTGAGGCTAGTGAAGAGCCTGCTAATGCTGTGAGTTATACGTACCCTCCATTCTCTGTCTGAGCCCAGTGAAGAGCCTGCTAATGCCGTGAGTTATATGTACCCTCCATTCTCTGTCTGAGGCTAGTGAAGAGCCTGCTAATGCCGTGAGTTATACGTACCCTCCATTCTCTGTCTGAGCCCAGTGAAGAGCCTGCTAATGCCGTGAGTTATACGTACCCTCCATTCTGTCTGAGGCTAGTGAAGAGCCTGCTAATGCCGTGAGTTATACGTACCCTCCATTCTCTGTCTGAGGCTAGTGAAGAGCCTGCTAATGCCGTGAGTTATACGTACTCTCCATTCTCTGTCTGAGCCCAGTGAAGAGCCTGCTAATGCCGTGAGTTATACGTACCCTCCATTCTGTCTGAGGCTAGTGAAGAGCCTGCTAATGCCGTGAGTTATACGTACCCTCCATTCTGTCTGAGGCTAGTGAAGAGCCTGCTAATGCCGTGAGTTATACGTACCCTCCATTCTCTGTCTGAGGCTAGTGAAGAGCCTGCTAATGCCGTGAGTTATACGTACTCTCCATTCTCTGTCTGAGCCCAGTGAAGAGCCTGCTAATGCCGTGAGTTATACGTACCCTCCATTCTGTCTGAGGCTAGTGAAGAGCCTGCTAATGCCGTGAGTTATACGTACCCTCCATTCTCTGTCTGAGGCTAGTGAAGAGCCTGCTAATGCCGTGAGTTATACGTACTCTCCATTCTCTGTCTGAGCCCAGTGAAGAGCCTGCTAATGCCGTGAGTTATACGTACCCTCCATCCTGTCTGAGGCTAGTGAAGAGCCTGCTAATGCCGTGAGTTATACGTACCCTCCATTCTGTCTGAGGCTAGTGAAGAGCCTGCTAATGCCGTGAGTTATACGTACCCTCCATTCTCTGTCTGAGGCTAGTGAAGAGCCTGCTAATGCCGTGAGTTATACGTACTCTCCATTCTCTGTCTGAGCCCAGTGAAGAGCCTGCTAATGCCGTGAGTTATACGTACCCTCCATTCTGTCTGAGGCTAGTGAAGAGCCTGCTAATGCCGTGAGTTATACGTACCCTCCATTCTCTGTCTGAGGCTAGTGAAGAGCCTGCTAATGCTGTGAGTTATACGTACCCTCCATTCTGTCTGAGGCTAGTGAAGAGCCTGCTAATGCCGTGAGTTATACGTACCCTCCATTCTCTGTCTGAGGCTAGTGAAGAGCCTGCTAATGCTGTGAGTTATACGTACCCTCCATCCTGTCTGAGGCTAGTGAAGAGCCTGCTAATGCTGTGAGTTATACGTACCCTCCATCCTGTCTGAGGCTAGTGAAGAGCCTGCTAATGCCGTGAGTTATACGTACCCTCCATTCTGTCTGAGGCTAGTGAAGAGCCTGCTAATGCCGTGAGTTATACGTACCCTCCATTCTCTGTCTGAGGCTAGTGAAGAGCCTGCTAATGCTGTGAGTTATACGTACCCTCCATCCTGTCTGAGGCTAGTGAAGAGCCTGCTAATGCCGTGAGTTATACGTACCCTCCATTCTGTCTGAGGCTAGTGAAGAGCCTGTTAATGCCGTGAGTTATACGTACCCTCCATTCTGTCTGAGGCTAGTGAAGAGCCTGCTAATGCCGTGAGTTATACGTACCCTCCATTCTCTGTCTGAGGCTAGTGAAGAGCCTGTTAATGCCGTGAGTTATACGTACCCTCCATCCTGTCTGAGGCTAGTGAAGAGCCTGCTAATGCCGTGAGTTATACGTACCCTCCATTCTCTGTCTGAGGCCAGTGAAGAGCCTGTTAATGCTGTATGCTGTGAGTTATACGTACCCTCCATCCTGTCTGAGGCTAGTGAAGAGCCTGCTAATTCTGTGAGTTATACGTACCCTCTATTCTCTGTCTGAGTCCAGTGAAGAACCTGCTCCCCGAAAAGGAGAATGCTGAAGGGACTTCAGACTGTTTTTATTATTTAATAAAGAATGTATTTATTTTGAACTTGGTGTCTGCCTCCTTTCGTGCCCACGGTCCGCTCCTCAGGGGCGGTACGTAAGCTAGGGGCGGGCGGCCCGCTGGCGCTCGCCCCGACCTGTGACAATTTGCTGTATTATACAAATGATCTTGAATTACTTTGACCCACAATCAGGTGGTCCCGTATAAAAGCTTAATCCGTGGCGGACTTCAGCCTGGCAAAGCCATCATCATCCAAGGAATCATCGATACTCAAACGAATAGGTTTGACAATGTTTATTCTTCCATTAATAACTCTGCTGCACTCGTCGTGTGCATTTGTGGACTGCTGTGTGTGTGTGGATCTGTCTTGTGCATTTGTGGATGGTTTTCACTCCATAAGCTAGAATATAAAAAGCTAATTGGCTGGTTTTAAGTTAAGCTTTGTTAAATAGTAATATTAGAGTTATTTAAGCATAAATATTTACCAATATATTATTTTAAATTCGTAGTTGTTTGTAGATGGATATTTCATAATAGCAAAGCAGCTGCTGAGAATTTATCTTTGAAAGATATGACATCATCTTGCAACACAAGATTTTTTTTCCATCACCTAATGATGCACAGAAATATAAAACACAACGATGGTGACACTATTATTATTATTAATAATAATAATAATAAAAAAGATTGATTCTGAACATTACAAAATAAACACAAACTGCTAAAAGTGATCCAAAAATAAGTTCAGCAGCACAGATAAAACCAACAAGAATTAAGAAACTCCACAGCATAATCTTTTCATGCCACACTGCATGCTGGGTACCTTCATAGTACTTCATAGAGCGCAGTTAGATACCAGAGAAGTCCTGCTGTGGAAATACTGTGAAAGTCCTGCAATTATTAACATGGAATATACTGCAATATCACACTCAGATTTTTGACCATGTGCTGTGCTTTAAACTAACACTATTGGAACATCATAATGACACATCTACCTGATCCTTGAATCTCTGAGATGTTTTTTAACAAGTATAATTCCTATTAGCGGCTGTAGACAAGGCAAAAGAAAATTTGCAGCCGCGAGGGACTAAACACTGAGAGACTGAAAACACTTGCGACGCGCAGAAACTCAGTTCAATAATTTATTACACTTCAACACGTAAAGATACAACTGGTACTGCAGTCACCAGGTCATAAAAGTGCTGTGTGAGTGCGAAAGTGCTCGCTCCCAGGCTCACTCCCTCTCTCTGTCAAAGCCCCTGAACTCAGGTGAACAGGTGAAGCAAACAAACAGACCACTATCACTCCTGCCCAAACCCCGGTGGACACGTGCCCACCACCTACACTCCGAGTGCAGTGAATATTATGAATGATACCATAAACACAGAACACATGGGAGACTTACAGGAGGCTCTTACAGTTCCCTTTGCTTTTATTTCTCCAACAGAGTACAGCTTAACCTGCATCACGATCTTGGAATTGCATTTCACTACAACATTCGTTTTGATGAGAATGTGGTTGTCCGCATACACTTTTGAGAATGGGGAATGGGGCATGGAGGAACTATCTGGACCCATGCCATTTAGAAGAGGGGAACAGGTTCTGGTAAACATGCACATTTATTATTGCCTGTTTTTCACTTTCTGTTCAAATGAACAGTGTCGATAAGCCTGTAAATATGCTGGACAAAGACTGTACAGTAGAGGATGGGGAAATCTGTTTTTAAAGTTCATGAAATCTTTCTCATTGTGCTTTTCAGGTGACCATTTTCTGCCATCGTGATCATTACAAGGTGTTTGTCAATGGTGAAGAAACTCACACTTACAAGCATCGCTTCACTAAACTGGAGGCGATAGATTTTTGGGGAGTTAGGGGAGACATACAGCTGGGCGATGTGCAGCCCTAACAGGGATTTCATCCAGATCGATTACGTGTTCAGAACATGCATTAATCTATGTAAACTTGTACACGAAAGATGCTAAAAAAGACCATTCACATTTATATGCATCAATTCACATGCAAAGATGTTTCACTTGCCTGCATCTTAATCTGATACCCATGTGATTGTCCTCAGTTTCAGTGATGGTAATAAATAAAAATGAATAAATTAAACATTGATGTGTCCAACCCGTTTGTGTTTTTGTGCAAATCTAGTTAAATATGCCTACAAACAGAATTTGCTATATTACACAAGTAAATTATTACCAGTGAAAAAGATGCAGGGTTGCCACCCGTCCCATAAAATACAGGATCGTCCTGTATTTACAGGTGAAATTATGTGTCCCGTATCAAATCTATACGGGATGCAATTTGTCCCATATTTTAGGCCCACATTTTGCAGTGTGGAGAATACCAATAACAAATATAAAGAAATCAGTTTCACAATAAAGTAGAAGCGAAGCTCATTTCCGCGAGTTTAGCGGCGAGTCTCGAGATCATGTGCTGTAAACCCGCTCTGTTTATAGCCATGTCGAGCTCAAACCCACACCTCAAACAAAAGAAGCTCTAAAGAAAGAAATGGGTTTTTCTGCACAGTTTGCCGAAAAGCATTTTCAGTTGTTCAGGGTGGACTGTGGTGCTAAAGGGGTAGGGTGATGATGTTGATGGGTGTTGCTCTATGTTGAAACATAGGATATCCTACCACTGCTACGCTGACGATACACAGTTTTATCTACCGGCAAAACCTGATATGTCTTATCCCCTGGAAGCAATGTGTGACTGTTTTGAGGAGATCAAATGTTGGATGGCAAATGGAAGACATTTTTTAAAACAGATCCATTGAACAAATCAGAAAAAAACTGATTTTGTTGACTTGGCTACACAAATAAATGGACTAAGTAAATAGTAGCCTATTGCTTTCAATATAAAAACCAATGAAAATGTTAAAGAATATTAAAATTAAGTTTAAAACCCCATCGCACATTTCAAGGTTTAAATAAAGTGTCGGGACAGTTTAACACAGAATCTTATTCTTGCGACATTTTAAATTTGTATTGCCAAAGAAATTGCAGCTGAATTAAATAAATGAAACAGTACAAAACGAAAATAGTTCAAAGCAACGTAAAGATGCGTTTTTTTTTGCCTCTCTCTCGCGCTGGATCTCTTTTTGGCAAGTTTCTTTTGTTTCCCCCACCACCGAGTCTCTCTCGAAATTAAACATTTCACAGTGTAGAAACAGATAATGCTGTAGGCTATTATGTCGCCGCGTGTCATCCACACAAATACAAAACTGTAACAAATTATTTAGCCTTTGTTGCTTCAAAGACACAGCATGCCTCGTTGAATTCACCTTACAATAAAACGAGGTTGATCGCGATTTAAAGCGCTCTGTATCTGCTCGCTCCCATTCGTTTCATTGCATGAACGCATTTCGTCAAGAGTTCATGTTTAGATAAGGGCAGACTGTTCATTCTAAAACTCTACAAAACCAGTTGAAACAACTGGATTGAACACTTCAATTGAAATTTTGTGTGAAAAACATTTAAATACAGTAAATAAAACTACAGTATTTATAATTTAATAAGATAGCCTATGTGGCCTACATTTGGACACATGCATCGAGAGATTTATCTTTAAAGGAACTTTGCCTTTGCCTGCTCATCAGGATGGCTATCCGACACTCTCCATATGAAAGACGGGACATTAACACCTTTTGCCCTGCACCCACACGAAAGCAACTTAACTGTTCCTCCAAACCCCCCACAGGCTATGTTTGAGACTGACTTAAAACAAATCGCTATTCTAGACATTATCATTAGGCTATTAAGGAATTAAATAATTTAGGCTACATGTAGTGAGATTTCTGTCATAAAAGTTTATTAATAAATATTTCATTATTTCAATAACTGAAGAAATAAAACGCTACTTCGGTTTGGGCCAGCTTTCAAGCAAAACTAAATACAATCGTCAAACGCATGTTCATTTGTTGTCATGAACAAAATGTTCAACTCAATATTAAATTCCACAGGGATCTTCGGGTCCTTACAACCAAGGGGCATGCGATTTGTGAATAAAGTTTTATTTTTTATTTTTATTCAAATAAATCTCGCACCACAGTGCTTCGTGGTGCTGCTGTTAAACTAAACAACATGTATGGAATAATTATGAACTCAAATGAAACAATATTGCAACATTTGGACAAATAAATGATTTGATCTGTTTTTACATTTTAATTCACGGCGATTTAGCCTACATTTAAAAGAGCGAGACTTTCACCCTTGCCTTGTCCTTTTCTCATTTGAAGTACTCGCATCATAGCTAAACATGTTTGATCCTCTACCTCTCGGTTTCATATGGATTACATAATCAGACAACATTTATTAAATATTAAGACATTTAAAGGCTTTAGACAGCCGATTTCTTATCGTGACTGAGCTGAGGCAAGTGGCTTTCGGTTCATTTTTGTGACGCGCAGTTCCCGGAGACAGAGACGACAGATAAACTTTTGTCGTTAGCCTAATGTGAATAAAAGTTTACAGTTTTGAACGATGTAGGCTACTCTACTCTTATCTGTATGACAAAAAATTATGGAGTAGCCTATTAAGTTATTTTAGCTGTTATGAGAAAGAAAAAATCTAAATGAACTCTCGCCGCCGCGTTTGTTGAACACTTCAACATGCCAGAATAAAACTCGACTTTATAACAATGCATAGCGCCACTCGGCGTGGTGGGCCAAAACACTTCATTATAAACTTAAATATTTCATTCAAAACGTTCTCAAAACGCTTTGTGACCTTTTGAAAAGCCGTGCATGCATTAAGGCCACTGGAACCATGACTGAAACCGGTTCTGATTTTATTGTTTGTCGTTTAAACGTGCCTGTTGCATATCTTCATTTTATATAGCCTATTTGATGTGGTCTATTGGTGAAGTAGCCTATAGCATTGATTTCTTTTTTCTTTTACAGAACTGCTTTTGTAATTACGATTGGAATTATTATACAGATGTAAATTCATTCTGTTGGATAATATTTGTTCCTTAGTGTAAAGCATGGTAATTTTATTTTATAAACATAAGCAAAAAACTATAGGCCTATGGTGTAACAGTTTTAGAGACAAATCTCTCTGCATCAATAATAGGCTATAAAATGCATTAGTAGGCTCATATAAAATTGACTGTAGGCCATGTTTGTGCAGGATTTGAACCCGTGTCATAAATGATCGTAACGTAAGTTCAACCACTCGGCCATGAATTTCCTCAACGAGAAATGCCCAAACGCTGATAGTGTGTTCGCTCACATGAGCGAGAAGCGCTCTTCATTCGCCTCATTCTTCAATAGAATAGTAAAAATGATCAGCTTCATTGCACCTAATTTATTTTTGTTTGTTTATTTATTTATTTTTTGTTATGTCGCCAACGTCTAGGCCTACAATATGAACTATTGATCTCATCTCTATTTTTAACTTTTGATTCTATTTTTCTGGCCTAAAAATGTTCTATTCTGTTTACTATTTACTAGTAGTATTTCATCCTTACTGTTAATGGACATTAACCCCACTGACATTTCAAAATGTGGCATTTGCTGCTGTTTTGCACAATGTCCCTTTGCGACACCTGGCGGTCATTTCGAGAATGACTTTGAAATGCGACTGGTTTATTTTTGCTGCGGTGGTTTTGCATTTGGTAATAGGCATTCTGGTTGACTACCTACTGCCGGGCTATTCAATTGGCGGCCCCCGGGCCGGGTCCTGAGGGATTTTGTACCGGCCCTTGGAGTGAAGTGTAGTCATAGGCGTGGTCGATATTGTCCCTACCACTTTTGAAACATCTCGCCGCATGAATGTACCAATACAAATAAATAAAAAATCTCCAGTGAACTAGCAGAGCACTAATTTAGTTCGTTGTTAAATAGGAGGCGATCTAGCGCTGAAATGTGTTGTTTTTGAAATCAAGTGATCAAAGTGCTCGTTGCCGCTGCGATCAGTGGCGCGGATACTGTGTTCTCTTGTGGCTCGCGCACAGTGACAGTCTTCACTCGGACGCGCGCTTCAATCCGTTGTGGAGACTTACTATTCGTTCCGGTGAAATTACAAAACAAAATGCACACAAACGTGTCCCTGCCTGATATTCAATCACATAATTGGTTTTGATGAGAAAAAAAAAAAAAAAAAAAACTATTCGAGTGCGGATTAGAACCCAGATCCTCTGACACGCTTGGCAAAAGTTCTGCCACTGGACCATTTAAATACACGCTTAACACAGTCGGATCTATGTATTTATATACAACTAACAATATATATTAGACCTCATTAAACGACAAATTAAACCCAATGTACTATTTAAATCGATTGCTGGACATCGTAATGTTATTGTACATACATCTGATTTATGATTTAGCATAATGTTAGCAATGTACCACCCATTTTTTAAAACAAAGTTACGCTACGTTATTACATATGGGAAGTCTCATACAGCGCATGGCTATGGTTAATTGTAAATTTTTTCGTGCAGTATGAGGCAGTATGCACCCCTTTAAGCCATGGTGGCAAAACAGGTAGTATGTAACTTTACATGACCAATCAAAATAGGCCATTCGCGAGGCGCTCTTATTTTCTTTCAAGCCAAGCACAAAGTTTGGCAAACAAGAAAAAATGTCTCTCTCTACCTTAAAAAAAAGAAAAGTTGACTCAGAGAACAGGCAGTTCAACAATGAATGGACAGAGAAATACACGTTTATTGCCGTTGATGCGAATCCTGTGTGCTTAATCTGCAACGAGTGCCTCGCCGTGTCCAAGGAGTATAATTTGAGAAGGCATTTCAAGACAACGCATGCTAACTTTGATGCTACTTTCCCACCGGGCTCTGCTGCTCGGAGGCAAAAGTTAACAGGGCTTATATCTTGTTATGAGAAAAGACGTCGCATTTTGTTTCGGGCCTGTACGGATCAAGAGAGAGCAACTGCGGCATCGTTACGAGTGGCATGGATATTGGGCAAAAAGAAAAAGCCATTTACAGAATCAGAGACAGTCAAGGAGTGTATGCTGGCATCCATTGAGGAGGTGGTAACAGATGAGAAAACCCGAAAAAACATTACTGATTCGATCAAGCAAATTCCAGTTTCTGACACGTCAAATATGAGGAGAGTCGAGTCCCTTGCATCGGACGTTTTCGAGACGCTTTTGGACAAGCTGAGGAAGGCTGAGGTGATGTCTTTGGCCGTGGATGAGTTGACTGATAACAGTGATGTTGCACAGCTGTGCCACTATGTGCCTTTTTTTGATGGGGAATGTTTTCGTGAGGATCTGCTTGGACTAATTCCCATGGAGGGGCACACTACCGGTGAGATTCTCTTCACCAAAATTGCTTCATTCTTTGAGGAGAACAACTTGGATTTGGCGCGCATCAACATGTTGGTGACGGATGGTGCGCCCTCGATGGCGGGCAGGGATCAAGGGCTCGCCGGGAGGATGGCAGCTGCGGCTCCGCAGGTGAGATCTCTGCATTGCCTCATCCACCAAAGCCTCCTGTGTGCCAAACTCAGTGGTGAGTCACATTCAAGGGGTCTTGCACTTTTTCTTCTGACAATGTTTGGCTCAACATACACTTGTGAGTCGTCATTCTCACACATGAATGCCATTAAAACTCACAATCGCATATCCCTCACTGACCAGCATCTGCAACACTGCTTGCGCATTGCCCTGACAACATATACACCTGACTTCACTGCTCTTGCCAAGTCAAAAAAATGCCATTTCTCTCATTCGATGGCAAATGTTGACAAACTATTTTGAACAGTATGATGCAATTAACATGTTATTCACACCATATTATGCACTTAATGTTTTTCTTGATGTGGTATTATTGTTGAATGCCGTTTGAAATGTTTTGCCTTGATAAAGTGCCATGCGCTGTTGTGTTATTATAATTCTATTCTGTACCATACAATGCACTTTGGTTTTATTTTTGTTGGTGCACTTGGAATTTAAGATGTTTGTTAGTTAAATTAATGAAATTCTAAACAACTGATATGTGAGAGTTGGCAGGCAAGCAAGCTTGTATCATGCGTCTAGTGAAGTTTCTTTTGCAAGTGTGACATTAAACCACAAACACCTTAGTTGCAAAGCAAGCTTGTGTAACTGACCTCGTCTTGCACAACAAAGAAATTCCCCGACACCACTGGCTTCGGTGGACCACATCTGCAGTTTTTTGACAGTGTCAGGGACACACATTCACCGCGAGACTCGGGCAATTGACACTTTTCACACGCACTCACGCCACACATCCATTTCCTCACGCAGAGAACAATAGCGAAAGCAAAGAGGACACGGAGACCGACAGACTAGACAGAGCTGGGTACTTTTGATATATATAAAAAAATTCAGCTCTCAAATTCTGTCAATTCCATTACGAAATTCAAACAATAAACACTGTTTTGGCGCTTGTAAATGTGACATGACCGATCCCTAGCGTCTCAGTTCTAGCGGCACGTGAACAGATCATCTCTACTAGCTAATAGTAAATAAACACGAATGAACAATGTTGAAAGATACAGTACAACTTACCGAAATGTATATTCCTCGTACATAATATCGACCAATTAGTGTTTTTCATCAGCATGAAGAGGTCAATAACACAGCTGGAGAACAATTATGTCACATTTACCTCAGGAAAGCCAATTAATGAACATAATATAGGCTATAGCATGTTAGTTGGCTAGAAAAAAGAGCTATAGAGAGTATTTTGCTAAATATGTGTACTATATTACATATGTATTATTTTTTTACTTACATCATTAAATAAAGTTGTTATTATAATAAAACACGCATTATATTTCATTTGAGTTATTTTTAACCTTAAATAATACTGCCAGCTGATAGGACTGTATGTTTACAGCATTAGGTGAGTCTTTTTTTTTTCTTGAGAAAAATTAACGCCTATCTTGTGTACCTAATATTTATCCAAATGAGTCAATATTAAATCAAATCACAAGAATTGAATTGAAATTGTGAAATTTGTGTTAAGCAATAATAAAACACCGTAGCTTACCAGAAATTGTACCAAGTAAACATTGTAACACGTTGTCACTAAACCTAATACAATTCTGTTTAGTTACTAAAATGTTTTGACAATCACAATACACTTATTGTGATGCAAGATTTTTTTTTACATCCCCCCAATCCAACCGCAGGGGCACTAATACGATCACTTATATGCTACGTGTAAAAAAACGACTTTGATATTACTGCGCTTCAGACTCAAATATCGAGCCGAAGTTTACACGCGGTTGTGAGGTATCTGGAAAAATAGTTCCACTATAGCAAATAACACGGATTGAAATCATACATATATTATGAACATAAAATGATATATTTGTTTTTAATCATCAACGAACACCACTAACCACTCGTTGAGTTGCACAGTTTTGGAAACGAGCGTTAAGGGTTGTTTTAAGGACATGTTTGTGCATGCCCGTAGCCAGCCACTCTGAAGCGGTCAAAGGCGATTCTAGACGAGTCAGAAAGTCGAGACAGGACCCATCGTCAACATTTCTGTGTCCACCACTCTAGTTCATCCAAAACAAACCAGAAAAGAGACTCAAAGTGCTAAATACCGGAATTATCCTTTAAGTTTTCACTGTCTCAACTAGTCTGTAAGTTGACTTAACTAGAGTATGTGTCACATCAATTTAAAAACATATGCTAAACCATTAAGGTATAAGTTCTCATTATTTATCGTGAGATCACGTCACGTTCATCGGCAATGCTGGAGAGTTTATCAGCAGATTTATCTTCCATCATCAACTCTGGTAAGTAAATATTTGTGTAATGACTTGTAAAATGACATATATGAAGTAATCATCCATGTATTGTTTACACTATTAACGTTTCTTGATCACATGGCCGTTCCAGTTTGGCCAGTTATGTAGCCTAGCTAGTTTATAGTCAGCAAACTAAAGCTAAAAATCTATAAAACTAGCCAACTATTACTCATTTTTATTTTATTTATTTAACGTAGGCTACATTTCATTAAGTTGCCAAAAGGCGGTGGTGGCTAACGTTAGATTAATTTCATATGGAGGATATTTCAATCCTCCCATATTTAAAATATAATTTGTCACAATACACAAAGTAATGTTGAAATAGCTGCACCAAATTCATTTTTTGTGTGTGTGTGTGAGAAAGACTGTAATATGAATGAATGCCAAAATACAGAGTGGGAAATTCGTGGCGTGAAAAATAACGCGTGTAGCAGCCCTTCAATTTGGAATAAACAGGCTTGGGAGTGTTTCCATACGGGTGTACTTTAATTCAGACGAGTGTGCATAGCACCAACACCGTGAAAACTTAAAAGGAAAATAACAAAGGCAATTTAGCCAGATACAAAATAATCCTTTGACAAATGCACTTTAGCAAGCTAGCATCGCATTTATAACAGCATAGCAGGCAACAGACATCATGTGAAATGAATCTCATTACCATTTACATGAACGTATGAAATGAATTCATATGAAATAGTACATTACAATGAACCACATACCTCGCTCCGCATATCAAAGGGTGCTAGAGAATGGTGATCCAGGGAAGTCTGCTGCCATTAACTTAACTTGGACGTTGGAGAGCTAGCTAGCAACTTCATAAATTATTCTCAAATTATTACTGCCAAAACAAATCAAGCACAGAGTGGTATAACACTTCATAGAACACTTTAGTTGAAGGTTACAGTAATATTTTCCAATCTCTGGCTCTAAACATGCATCGTCTTGTAACGTGCCTTCTCGTGCCTTCTTGTGTTTTTATTGAACGAGTGTGAGTGTGAGCGTGAGCGTGGAGAGATTAGTCCCCCATGCAGATAGCATGATGTCAAAATAAAAGTCACATGAAATAAAAGTATGAAACAGGATAATCATAATAAAACACTGCTAGTGGTCATTTACACTCCCACCACTCATGTTATGAAGAGTGAAGACAAGGATCAACCTGGCTGAACGGCTCATACTTGAGTCCTATGTCTGTATCAGTGTTTCTAGATATGTGCAGGTGAGTACTACTTAATAACTAAGAGAGAGTAGCCTATGTCATAAGGGGATAAAGGTGTAGACAACTAGACTGATCACTCACTCTCGAGGAGGAGAACTAGTTTCTGAATGGGCCTTTCTATAATCAAAGGTTTGGTAGGGCGATCTTGTTTCACTGACATCCTTTCTCCTACTAACACCTTGACGCGACGCACTAGTCCATCGCTCTCCTTTGTGGTTTCAACCACTCGTCCCAGGTGCCACTGATTTCTAGGGGTGTCTTCCTTTATAATGACTAAGTCATCTACCTTAAGGTTGCGTCGAGTCGTATGCCACTTTTGGCGTGTGGAGATGTTCATGAGATATTCTCACTTCCACCGGCTCCAGAACTGTTCGACGAGGTACTGGACTCTTCGCCACCTTTTAGTTGCATAGACATCCTCCTCAAATTTGCCAGGTGGTGGAAGGGCAATCTTGGACTTCATCAGTATGAGATGGTTTGGAGTTAATGGCTCGAGCGAGGTAGGATCATTTACCCCGTTTATGGTTAACGGACGGCTGTTCACAATGGCCATTGCTTCATAGAACAGAGTTCGAAGGGAAGAGTCGTCGAGTCTGCCTGAGTATTGTCAGAGTGTGGCATTAAGGACGTTACGGACAGTCCGAATCTGGCACTCCCAGACGCCGCCAGCGTGACTTGCTGAGGGAGCATTGAAGATGAACTCACATTGCCTTTCTGCGAGGAAGCTCTCGATTGTTTTGGTGTCACATTGCTTCAGCGCTTCTTTGAACTCATTTTTAGCTCCCACAAAATTGGTTCCTTGATCGCAATGGAGTTGACGAACGGCTCCTCTGAGACTGATGAAGCATCTTAAGGCGTTGATAAATGCATCTGTGGATAAGTCCTCAAGCATCTCAATGTGAACAGATCGAGAGGCAAGGCAAGTGAAGATTAAGCCATAGCGCTTTTGCTCTTTGCGGGCTTTCTTAGTGATGAATGGGCCGAAGCAATCGATGCCGCAGTATGTGAAGGGAGCAGAGATTTCTACACGCTCCTTAGGAAGCTCTGCCATGCGTTGTTCTTCTGCAGGCCGTCTGAGTCTTCTGCACTTCACACATCTGTGTATCAGCTTAGCTACTGACTTACTTCCACCAATGACCCAAAACCCATTGGCTCGAAGTTCTGTTAGAGTTTGATTCCGTCCTTGGTGACAGATCCTCTCGTGGCAGTGGGTCAAGATCAGCTTGGTAATATGTCCTCCTTTGGGTAGAATCAAAGGGTGTTTGACTTCTAGGCTTAAGGATGACTGATCTAGTCTCCCACCGACACGAAGTGCTCCTCCTTCTAAGATGGGATCCAAGCGAAACAGAGGGCTGGAGTTTTGAAGACTTTTTCCCTTTTGAAGTATCTTCATCTCTTGGGAGAATGCTTCTTCTTGTGCAAGCCTCATCACCGATTCGGCAGCTCTCTCGCGTTCTTCCACACTCACAGGTTTGCCAGGATGGGTTTGCTTTGAATTCAGCCTCTTGATTCTTGCGATGACTTTCAGGAGTTTTGACCAGGAGGAGAATCGATTTAGACGAGTAAGAATGTCTGACTTGGAAGGTTCAACTTTAGTTGTAAACGCCTGCATTGACCTGACCTCAGGATCGCCAACAAGCAACTCAGGAGTGAGGTGAGACTCTGGATGTATTTCTTGTTCCCACAGGAATTTGGGTCCTGGTAGCCAGTTTGTTGAGGAGATGTCTACTGCATTGAGACCTCTCGACGCATGGTCAGCAGGGTTTTCTGTTGTGTCTATGTAGTGCCACTGGCTGGGGCTGGTGTGTTCTCTGATCATTTGCACACGATTGGCAACGAAGACATGGAACCTTCTTGCTTCATTGTTGATATAAGCCAGGACAACTTGGGAGTCAGTCCAGAAAATGGATGGCATGGATCGGCATTTCAAGCTCGTTTCTCAGCATGACACTTGATCTTGCAGCGACCACTGCTGCTGAAAGTTCCAATCGTGGAATGCTTGTGAGTTTTGTAGGCGCAACTCTAGCCTTTGCCATCACGAGGCTGCAGTGAACTTCACCATCTTCATTCTTGCTTCTCAGATAGGAACACGAGCCATATCCTATATTGCTGGCATCCGAGAAGTGGTGAAGTTCCCTCGTGACAGTTTTGCAGAAGCCTTGTGGTTGGTAGCATCTCGGTATTGAGACTTCCTTCAGCCTTTGTAGGTCGCTCTTCCATCTCTCCCACCGTGGACTTAAGTCTTCGGGAAGTGGGTCATCCCATCCAATGCCTCGACGGCACAGCTCCTGGAGGATGCACTTTCCGGTTAAGATAAACGGAGCCACGAATCCGACTGGATCGTACAAAGAAGCAATGGCGGATAGGATGCCGCGACGTGTGGAGGGCCTGGTCTGTGGGTCTACATTGAAGCTGAAGGTGTCATGTTCAAGGGACCACTGGATACCGAGAGCACGTTCTGCTGGAGCTGCAATTTAGGTCCAGATTGAGGGGTTCAGATGTGACTGCTCTCTCATTTGGGTCCACAGAGTCCAGAACTGACCTTTCGTTTGAATTGAACTTGTGTAGACGCAAACCTCCTCTCTTGCACAACTCTCTTGCTTCAGCGATCAACTCCTTTGCTTCTTCTACGGAGGAGACGCTGATAAGCCCATCATCGTCGTAGAAGTTCCTTTCAACAAAGGCTGACGCTGATGGATACTCTTCCTTGTGTTGACGTGCCAAGTACTTCAGGCCAAAGTTGGCACATCCGGGTGACGAAGCGGCGCCGAATAGGTGGACATCCATTTGATACTCTTGAGGCTCTGTTTCAAGGTCTCCATCCTCCCACCAGAGAAACCGTAAGTAGTTCCGTAGTTCAGGAGAAACGTAAAACTGATGGAACATTTTCTCAATGTCGCATATGATGGCTACAGCCTCTTTCCTGAAACGACAGAGCACTCCAAGGAGAGAGTTGATCAGGTCAGGACCTGTTAGCAGTGTATCATTTAGTGAGACACCACGGAACTTCGCTGAACAGTCAAAGACGACCCTTAGCTTCTCTGGCTTCTTGGGGTGGAATACCCCATGGTGTGGTATGTACCACGTAGTCTGCTGTCCTGTCACAGGAGAGGCTGGCTCTGCGTCGCCTTTCTTTATCATATCTTTCATGAAGGCCTTGTACTGTTCCTTATACCGCTCATTATTTTTCAATCTTTTCTTTAGGTGCTGCAGTCGAACTGTTGCCAGCTTCTTGTTGTCTGATAGCAGAGGAGGCTCTGTGCTCTTGAAAGGGAGGGGCATTTCATAGTGTCCATCTTTCCTTTGAGTTATGTTGTCACTCAGGAGCTGAATGAAGCGAACGTCGTCTTGTGACACATACTTGTCTTTGTCTGCATACTTCCTTTCATTGAAGTCTGATTCCAAGACCTTCAGCACGTCAGTGGTTGATGGCGCTGGTATTTCCTTCACTGTCAGATGTGGATTGGATGAGCCTACGATGCTCCAGCCGAGTTCCGTTCTCTGGGCGAATGGATCATTTTCGCCTCCTGTGACGACTTCCTGGGGGGCTAACGCCAACGGGCAATCACTTCCAATTAACAGTCCTACCTCACAGTCCTTCAGCAGCGGGAGTTTGTTTGCTAGATGCTTTAGATGAGGCCAGAGCAGCGCTGTTTTGGAAGTCGGGATGTAGGACTTGTCGACCGGGATGAAGCCACGAGTGAAGGCTTGGCGTAGCTGAATCTGTTTTCCAGACTGTAGTCCTCGAACTTGTAGACCGTAGACACTTTTGCTTACTATGGGTGTGTCAACAGATGTCATGGTGCTCAGTTTGAGCTGTACTGGTTTAGTCTCCACGTTCAGCTCTTCGAGTAGGTCTTCTAAGACGAATGTCGAATCACTCTGCGTATCCAGAAGAGCATACGTTATAACTTCTTTCTGTGGTTCATTTGCAGATGACATGAAAACAGGGACGATGCTTGATGTGGCAAAGATGCGCTGCGTCACTGCATGGGACGTCACTTTGATCTCCTCCTGACTAGTGCCTTTGTCTGTGGAAGTGGACTGTTTCTCTTTTGCTTCCACAGATCGGTTCTCTCTCTCTTCATGTAGACAGGTGGGGTGACGTCTGCTGCATATGCCACAAGAGTGTCGTGTTTTGCAATCCTTACTGTTATGTCCCTTTCTCAAACATCCGTAGCACAAATTGTTTTCCCGTATGAAGGCCTTCTTATCTTCCAGAGATTTTGCTGCAAAGGTAGGGCACTTTACGACGCCGTGCATCTCATCTTTGCAGATAGGACAAGGTGGCTTTGACTTGGTGCTGAACACTTTCTCAACCTTTTCCATGGGATTGTTCCTTTTAGTGTTTGTGTGAAGTGCTCTAGCTCTCTTGGGCTGCCTGTCATCTGTAGCCTTGATCAGAAGTGGAGAGGCGACAGGGTTACAGGCTATCCGAGCCTCCTTCTGGATAAACCTTGTGAAACAGGAAAAGCTCGGGTAATCCCCGGATTCGTCCAACCTTTCCGTGACGACTCTGCTCCATCTTTGTGTGATCCAGTCTGGTAATTTCTTCAGCAACTTGTGGTTCTCTTCACAGTCGTCCAAGATGGCCAATCCTTTCACATGAGGCATCGCTTCAACGCATCCTTGCAGGAAGTCAGCAAACTCTCGAAGTGCAGCAGGATCACTGGTACCAACCTTGGGCCATTTCATGAGCTTGTCTCTAAAGGCCTTTTGCACAATAAAGTGGTTTCCGTACCTTTCTTCCAGGACCTTTAAGGCCCCCTGATATGCTTCTTCTGAGTTTCTATAGAAGAATCCCTCTACAGCTTTACGTGCTTCTCCACTCAGATAGTTTTTTAAATAGAACATTTTTTCATGAGCTGGGAGAGGCTGGTGGTCTATGAGGGCCATGAAGGACATTTTCCAGTCTACATACTTTAGGGCTTCGCCAGAGAACTTTGGTGGCTCAGGAGCAGGCAGGCGATTCATACTGAGTGAGTTAATGAGTGCTTGGGTAAGGCCATCTTTCTCAGTAGATGCTAGCGCATTGGCGTGTGCTTGTGGAGGCTGGTATGCATTGGCCTTTGGATTAAGCTGGCCTTTGAATTCAACTGTGAGATCAGTCTCTTTTAGCCAGTCTCTGGAGTCATGTTCAAGGCTCTCGTATGCGTTTACTCTCGCCTCTGCTATTCTTACTTCTGACTCTGCTTGAATTTGCTGTAGTCTCTTTTTTTCCTGACGCATGTTTGCCTCTATCCTTTTAAGAGCTACTCGCCTTTCTTCTTCCAACCTTTTAAGAACTAGCTGCTTCTCTTCTTCTAACTTGCTAAGAACTTCTTCTTGAGCTTGTATTTGATATACTGCTTTAACCTTTTCTTGTTGAGCTGCTAGTTCTGCTCCCGCATCTACATGTTTGCTTGAGCCCTGTGAGTGGATTGAATTTTCTGCGAGAGAGAGTACAGTATCTGTCTTTGTGTGTCCGAAGACAGATCCATACTCATCCTTCTTAAGTGCCATCCTCACTCGTAGTTTCTCAAGTTCTGGATTGAAGACCTCATCTACAGTTTCTAGCTGCATCTCTATTATTTCGCTGATCTCTGCAGTGAGTGCTATACAAGCATCCATTTTCGGTACAATGTCTGGGGTGGCATTGTGGTTGCGTTGAATGGGCTCATAACATTCACTTACTGCACTGTGTCGAATATGGATTTCTTCTCTGATTTTATTTAGTTCATCTTGAGAACAGAATGATTTTAGTGCGGTCCTAACCTTTCCTGCCACCTCTTTCCAGGAGCCATAAGCTCTCATGAATTCTTTCTTGTGTTTAATGGCTTCCTGTTTGTGCATCTCTAATCCCTTTTCTGTAAATGTTCTTTCACGTGAACTAGACCTGACTGGCTGTGGGTTATCTGTTTTCATGGGTGGGTCATGTGTGCTAGCTACTTCTTCTCCATTAAGTGACATTTTGTTGAAGTTGTGTTGCTGTTTGGTTATATTGAACTACTGAACTATAGTTTAATTACTGAAATATAGCTTAATAACTCAACAAATACTTAATATCAAACATGCACTGGGCGATTATCTTCAACAAAAAATGTAGGCTAACACACAAACAGCTTAGCAATGAATGCTATCATACAGATTTACCCATGAATGAATTTACCTTTAACAGGTTCAATTAGTTCAATTTTTTTATTTATTTTTTTATAAATGAAATTATCCTCCTGTATCTTTAAATTCACCTTTCAAATGTATGATTAAATCAGAGCATCAAACATGTACAGTATATTGTTTATAAAGGTGACTTCAGTCCATTACATAAATATCACTGTTCGCAATCAAAGAGTCCCTGTGATGTTATGCAGCAATCAGCATAAACGAAATAGACCGATCTTGCCTGGGTGCCGGTTGAAGTGAGGGCGTTTGAACAGAAGGTGGCAGTCTTGTACACAGAATGGCGGATGGCAGACAGTCCTTCTAACGTCGAGTTGAGTTTCACTCCACATCGAGCGACGAGTTTTCACTGTAGCAGCCCTTCAACTTGGAATAAACAGGCTTGGGAGTGTTTCCATACGGGTGTACTTTAATTCAGACGAGTGTGCATAGCACCAACACCGTGAAAACTTAAAAGGAAAATAACAAAGGCAATTTAGCCAGATACAAAATAATCCTTTGACAAATGCACTTTAGCAAGCTAGCATCGCATTTATAACAGCATAGCAGGCAACAGACATCATGTGAAATGAATCTCATTACCATTTACATGAACGTATGAAATGAATTCATATGAAATAGTACATTACAATGAACCACATACCTCGCTCCGCATATCAAACTTCAACTTCAACTTCATAAATTATTCTCAAATTATTACTGCCAAAACAAATCAAGCACAGAGTGGTATAAACACTTCATAGAACACTTTAGTTGAAGGTTACAGTAATATTTTCCAATCTCTGGCTCTAAACATGCATCGTCTTGTAACGTGCCTTCTCGTGCCTTCTTGTGTTTTTATTGAACGAGTGTGAGTGTGAGTGTGAGTGTGAGCGTGGAGAGATTAGTCCCCCATGCAGATAGCATGATGTCAAAATAAAAGTCACATGAAATAAAAGTATGAAACAGGATAATCATAATAAAACACTGCTAGTGGTCATTTACAACGCGCTTTCATGTTCACTCTCGTGTTCAAGTTCTTTGCGCCTAAATCAGAGAGTCTAATCACCATACAGGCAAAGCAGCGTAAACGCGTGAGTACGATAACAACGAGCTGGCAAATATTTATGGAATTTAATGTAAAACTGTGTGAGTGGTGCGGCAGGATTATCAGAATCCTCCGGTGTTGGAGCAGGTTGAAACGTTGTTGTACAGCTGTCTAGTTTTACTACTTAAATGTCGAACTCGTTTAAAAGACTGTGGTCAGTTATGTTTAGTTTACTGTGGGAGATTATGTAACTATAGCAACCGCTAAGCTGTGTCTATACAAATCGCAAAATTATACTGTGCTCTAAAAGCGTAACACGTTACTCTCTTATGAATGCTTCTGCGTGTGTAGCAGAAGAGAGTAGTCAAGTTTTGGGATGTACGTTGTAACTGCATCTTTAATGGACAGCTCTGTTGCTTAGATAAGTCCATCTTGTCACCGTTTAAACTGGCCTGGTAATCATCTTATTACAGTTAGGCTAACATTATCTAAATTGTAGTTTCTCACCAAATCTCTTGATATGCGTTTATTAAAATGTCTCTTACCATGAAATAATGTTATGGTTATATTGTTCATCCTATTTAGGATGGATAGTAAAGTATAGTACCAATGAAAGTAAAGTTCAGTTGCCTAAACCTTTACAGTAACAGTATTACAACATTTTCACGACTAGCCTGTCTCTAACTAACTAACTAACTAACTGTCTCGACAATATATTTTAAAATGAATTGCATGCCATTTAGCAACACCAGTTATACAGCTTTTATTTATAAATTCTAATGTAGATCTAGCTCACTGCAAGTGTCTCAGGCAGCCACCAAGCTAACACAGTGAGTAACTTAAAGGGTTAGTTCACCCAAAAATGAAAATTCTGCCAGTAATTACTCTCCCTCATGTTGTTCCAACCCCGTAAGACCTTCGTTCATCTTCAGAGCACAAATTAAGATATTTTTGATTAAATCTGAGAGCTGGATCACTCCTCCATAGGCTTCTAAGACATTATAACTTGCTGGCCCAGAAAAGTTATTAAAGAGATCGTTAATATAGTCCAAGTGACTTCAGTGGCTCAATCTTAAGTATATCAAGAGACGAGAATACTTTTTGTGCGCAAAAAGTAAACAAAAATTACTACTTTATTCCACTATATTCCACTATTCATTTCCTTCTCTCTGGGCCTCGAGTTAGTTCACGTAGTATAACTGCGCAGCGCTCCTGTGTTGTACGTCTGTGTTTTCTGTGGACGGTGTAAAAAGAGACTGTGTACTTAAAGGTGAATTGCGCAAGTCTCTGAGTTTTTGCAGAGCTATGCCCCCTTCTGGCGACACGCGAAACTGCAACCAGAGTTGTGCACGCGGTTATGTGGAGTTTGCGTTGGGGTTTGGGATGAACTAGAAGCCGGTCTCTTTGAATCCATCTTCTACTTTTGCAAAAGTCGCTTGAGTTGTCTTCGCTGATGCGGATAATGGCGGCGAATACACAAACCTGCCAGACATAGCCAGGTGAGCGTGAACGCGCATGACGTCACGCCCAGTCGATTCCGACCCGAATCCCTCTTATTTATTTTACTGTACAGGATTATAGAGGCAATCGCAGTGATCATAGAAGGGCTCATTCAGCCCATCAGGCAATTGTTTAAGCATGTATGGGTTAGAAAAACGGGTATTTTTAACATGAAATGTTGCGCAATGCACCTTTAATAGACTGTTCACACAATACAAGGATTCCCCTCAGATTTCATGCATGATGTATTGGAAGGGGTAGTACCAAAGCAACTGAGTTTATGCCTTAAATCTTTAATTTCCAAACATTATTTTACTTTTGATGATCTTAACTCAATTATTCAGTCCTTTCCTTTTAAATATTCTGATAAAATTATTATTATTATTATTATATTATTATTAAAACCATTCGCTTTGAAGCCAAGCACAGCTGTTTTAAACGAGTGATTCACGATGTTCGTAATTTTAAAAATATCTTACTCACTCTTGCTACAAAACATCAGTTTACATTAGCTTATTATCTAGACCTACCCAGTCTTTTTAAACCTGACTTGGAAGTTGGGCATGTTGCTTTTGTTTCTGTGGACACTCTGGAGTACTCTATGAAACGGGCTATAGAGGACAAATTTGCAAATATCACCACGGTATCTCTTGCAAGTCATGCATCTCTCCTCTCATACTAAGTATGCAGAAGGAATGTTCCTGTCTGTGGGACATACAAGTGGACTGCCTGACTTCACCAAGTTGGTTAAGATTTTAATAGTGTCCAACAGAGTGTCATTCATCATTGAACCTTACAATGCATGGTTCATTGAGCACTTAAGGTGTTATGAACTGGAAAAAAGACTTGCCCCTGAACTAAAAGTCGTGGAACCACATGAACTAAATGGACAACCACCCCTTCTACCCATACATGCGAGCAGGCAAATTAATGGTGGTACCAAAGACCAGCCTTCTTTATTAGGGTAAAGTATGGCTGTACATGCCTTTTTATATTGAATAATTTGGTTTGATAGGAGTTAGGGCTGTGCAATATATTGAATTTATATTATATGGCCAAATACACACAAATTCATGTCAAAATTGTGACAGCAGCATAATAGACCTGCTTCTTTCTGTGTGCTTAAAGGGATAGTTCACCCAAAAATGAAAATTCTGTCATAACTACTCACTCTCATGTCGTTCCAAATCCGTAAGACCTTCGTTCATCTTCGGCAAACAAATTAGGATATTTTTGATGAAATCCGAGAGCTTTCTGACCCTTCTTAGACAGCAACAGTACTACAATGCTTAGGGTCCAGAATGTTAGTACGGACCAATTAATTTGTGTTCCGAAGGTCTTTTGAGTTTGGAATGTGGGTAAGTAAATAATGACAGAATTTTGGGTGAAATAACCCTTTAAATGTTAATAAAACAACAAAAGACAAAGACAAAATCATTCACTGCTCTGGACTGAATATCTTATGTAGTTTTAATGAGTATCAGTGTACATTTATATGTTATAAATTAAACATATACATACAATTTGTAATATTAAGCCTATAAAAAACAAATATAGCAATTGTATCTATGTAGGCTTTTATTTATTACTTGTTATAGCCATAATATGAGTTCAGATGTTGAAATTTTGAATGTAGCGAATACTTTACTGCTTCCACTTATGTAGGCTGAACCTGTTTATGCTTGTTAGCACTTCTACTAGGTACAAATTTTGAACGTACTACTTTATTAACACTATATGGTGCCTTTCTCTGAATTACTTCTTTGCTGGTTGTAAAGGTTCCACTCCAACTTCAAATTGCTTCTTCGAGTGATCATCTCTGAACGGGACATTCAAAAAATTACACTTGACACTGTCCCTGACACTGTCAATAAACTGCAGACGTGGTCCACCGAAGCCAGTGGTGTCGGGGAATTGGTGTCAGTTACACAAGCTTGCTTTGCAACTAAAGTGTTTGTGGTTTAATGTCACACTTGCAAAAGAAACTTCACTAGACGCATGATACAAGCTTGCTTGCCTGCCAACTCTCACACATTCACTGTGAGACTCGGGCAATTGACACTTTTTTACACGCACTCACGCCACACATCCATTTCCTCACGCAGAGAACAATAGCGAAAGCAAAGAGGACACGGAGACCGACAGACTAGACAGAGCTGGGTACTTTTATAAAAAATTCAGCTCTCAAATTCTGTCAATTCCATTACGAAATTCAAACAATAAACACTGTTTTGGCGCTTGTAAATGTGACATGACCGATCCCTAGCGTCTCAGTTCTAGCGGCACGTGAACAGATCATCTCTACTAGCTAATAGTAAATAAACACGAATGAACAATGTTGAAAGATACAGTACAACTTACCGAAATGTATATTCCTCGTACATAATATCGACCATTTAGTGTTTTTCATCAGTGTGAAGAGGTCAATAACACAGCTGGAGAACAATTATGTCACATTTACCTCAGGAAAGCCAATTAATGACCATAATATAGGCTATAGCATGTTAGTTGGCCAGAAAAAAGAGCTATAGAGAGTATTTTGCTAAATATGTGTACTATATTACATATGTATTATATTTTTACTTGCATCATTAAATAAAGTTGTTATTATAATAAAACACGCATTATATTTCATTTGAGTTATTTTTAACCTTAAATAATACTGCCAGCTGATAGGGCTGTATGTTTACAGCATTAGGTGAGTTTTTTTTTTCTTGAGAAAAATTAACGCCTATCTTGTGTACCTAATATTTATCCAAATGAGTCAATATTAAATCAAATCACAAGAATTGAATTGAAATCGTGAAATTTGTGTTAAGCAATAATAAAACACCATAGCTTACCAGAAATTGTACCAAGTAAACATTGAATTGAATTTATTTATTTAAATAGGACAGTGCATATTCATGAACGTACAATCAAAGTTGAACGTAAATACGCCGGATTTAGCACAATGCTAATTTCCATCCGTAGTCCCAAACATAGACAAATACAAACCAAAAAACAAACAAACAATATACATATCAACAAATATACGCATAGAGATAAAAAAAAACATTAAAAGTTCCTATACCTTATAGAGTACTTATTGTAATATTTATTTAAAGTGCATAAATGCCTGTGCATAGACATCCCAAAGTGCTAATTATAAATATATAAATAAAACTACCTATCACACTTTACCTTCATATTTAATGATTACATTTTTGATTGTTATTCAGACATTTTTTAAGATCTTTCTTAAATGAAACAAAAGTGGGGCTATCTCTAATTTCCGTTGGCATACTGTTCCGATTTGTGCAGCCTTTAATAGAGAGGATATTTTGTGCAAACGAGTATTTTCTAAATGGTACTTCACAATCCCCCCGGGTAAATGATCTAGTCCTAGTCTCGCTATTTCTCTTTTTGATAAAATCCCCCAGGGGTGGTGGGGCGATTCCATTCATTGATTTGTAAATAAGACAGCTATTTTAAAAAAAATTAAGATTTTCAAAATTTTGGAGTTGATACTTCTCAAGAATTGGACAAAGGTGAAACGACTGTGGTTTCCTGTCAAATACCTTAACTGCTTTTTTTTATTTTATTTTTTTTATATTCTTTTTATTAACATTTTCGTTATTTCAAATAAAACATAAAAAAAAAAAAAAAACAACAGCACAGAAACCAATATTAATAACCATATCTATGGGCATGTGGACAATTTACATACAGCATCTCGTCATATGATTGTACCTACATTTTATCCAGTTTGTGTTTATGACCTTTTAATCTTCAAACATTTTAGAATATTCTCCCATTTTTTAAACATGTGCGATTTACCATTGAGACAATACCTCAATCTTTCTAGAGTTACAACTTCTGATATCAGAGATTTCCACATCTGAGTAGAGGGGGCATCGCTACTAACCCATTTGATCATTATAGCCTTTCGAGCCAGCATTAGGAGAAACTGAACAGTCTCTTTGTGAGCTCTCAGAGGGTCAGGTATAAGCCCCAGTAGGCACATGAGTGGGCTGAATGGGGCTGTCTGTCCAATCACCAAACTGATTTCCCTGCATACTGCCTGCCAAAATACCTTGATGTTCTTGCACTCCCAAAGACAGTGATATCTAGTGCCCTTAGCTGCGTTACATTTAGGACAGTTCGGAGAAACACCTGGAGTGTACTTACTGTATATATAAGGTGATATGTAAACATTATGTAGAATATTGAACTGCATTTCTTTGTATCTATTACAGATTGATATTCTAGAGGGCAGTATTACTATTTCCTCCCACGACTCAGAGTCAATTGACATTTTAAGCAACATATTCCAAGTTGTTCGTAAGTGTTTCAGTTTGTCTACTGTTAGAGTCTGTAACTCAGAATAGAATCTAGACACAAAACGTCCACGTTTCCGACAGTCCAGTAGAGTTTTTTCAAGCAAGTAACAGTTCGTTGGTAGCTCCAGGGATCCAGTCTTTGATTTTACGTAATGCCTGATCTGGAGATACTTGTAGAAATCTTTGGCAGGTATATTATATTGAGATCTTATATCTTCAAATGTCTTGAATTTACCTTTGTCCCACAGATCATACATTCTCCTAATACCAGCTTCTTGCCATGACTTGAGATTGAGACCAGCGCCCTCTGCTGTTAAGTCTGGGATATCTACCAGAATTGCAAGAAAGTTAAGAGCCTGAGACTTCCCAAATAATTTCTTCAAAATACTCCATGTCTTGATAACATTATTAATTAGGTAATTGTCTTTAACAGCGGGTGGCAGTTCTCTTGCCCGTTTATCTAATAAGTTTATAAGACAGAAGGGTTGGCTAATTACTTTTTCAATCTCAAGCCAAGGTGTCACATCATGTTCAGTTGCCCACACTGAAACAATTCTAGCATGAATAGACAGTACATAGTTCTCAATCTTTGGTAAGCCCCACCCACCCTGTTGTTTTGGAAGTTGTAAAATATCCATTTTAAGCTTAGGTTTTCTGCCTGCCCAGATAAAGTCTGATATCAGTTTATTAATGTCCTTAAGATCATTTGAGTTCAAAAACACAAAAAGCATTGACACTGGATAAGAAATTTTTGGAAGTAGTACCATTTTAGTAAGGTTAATCCTACCAAGCATTGATAAAGGAAGCTTTTTCCAACTTGTAACTTTTTCTTTTATGTGACTAATTAAAGGATTGATATTTTCCGCATACAGCTGACCAACTTTGGGTGTGATTTTTATTCCTAGATACTTAAATCCTTTAGGCGACCAGCGGAAGGGTTTAACATAAGCAGGCTCAACCTGACCACTGTTTGTTAAAGGCATTATTTCTGACTTTTCAAAATTGACCTTATACCCTGATATTTGTCCAAATTCTTTAATACAGTCAATCAATGCTGGAATTGATTTATCGGGATCTGTTAAAGTTAAAAGAATATCATCGGCATATAATAAAATTTTGTGCTGTTTTGTTCCTATTAAAGTTCCTTCTATATTTATATTCTGTCTGACGGCTATCGCAAGCGGCTCTATAGCCAAGGAAAACAGCAAAGGTGATAAAGGACTGCCCTGAGCAGTACCACGTGTGAGTTTAAATGGTGTGGATAAAAGACCATTTGTCAAGACAGAGGCTACAGGCATCTTATACAAGATCTTCACCCAATCTATAAAAGTGGATTTAAAACCAAATCTTCTTAGCACTTCAAACATGTAGTCCAGTTCGACACGGTCGAAAGCTTTTTCGGCGTCCATTGAAACAATGGCGCCGGGTATTTAATGATAATTGAGATGACTGATAATATTAATCAAGCGTCTTGTATTGTTTGAGGACAAACGACCCTTAATAAATTCAGTCTGGTCTGTGCTTACTATGTCTGATACAACCCGCTCTAATCTATTGGCCAACACCTTTGACAATATTTTCATGTCTACTCCTAGCAAGCTTATCGGCCGATAGGAAGAAGGCAGTTCTGGGTCCTTATCTTTTTTTGGTATTACTGTTATATTGGCAATATACATAGTCCCCGGAAGACTTGAGTGTTCAAAAGATGCATTAAATACTCTCTTAAACTTATTAATCTTGCCTTTCAAAATCTTAAAAAACTCAACAGGATATCCGTCAGCTCCAGGGCATTTGCCCGATTGGAGTGATGAAATGGCTGTATCAATTTCTAACAATGTAATGGGACCTTCCAGTAAGTTAGCCTGGTCTTCGGTTAGTCATGGTATATTCAAGCTGTTTAAAAAGTAGCAATCTTTTAATTTGTCACAGTCAGTCTCAGAACTATACAATTCCTCATAAAATTGTCTAAAACACTCATTAATGTGCTTATTATCCATATGGCGCTGACCATTCTCATCCTTAACTGCCGAGATAAAGAATTTAGGGGGAGCATTGTTTGCCAACCTCGCCAAGAATTTGTTTGGTTTATTGCCAAATTCAAATAGTCTTTGTTGTGCAAATAACATATCCTTCTCAGCTTTCCTTGTCACTAAGTCACTTAACATGTACCTGGATGTCTTTAATTCCTTAAGGACTTCATCTGATTTTGATGCATAATATTCTTCTTCCAGTCTTTTAATTTTTATTTCAAGGTTATTTTGTAATATTATTCGTTCCTTCTTTTTACAGCTTGTATATGAGATTATAACCCTTCTCATGTAGGCTTTATAAGCATCCCATACCATTCTAGGGTCAACGTCCTCATTGTCATTGATGTTTAGATACAAATCTGTCTGTTCTTCTAAAAGTTTAATAAAATTGTCGTCAAAAAGTAATAGCCTGTTTAACTTCCAATAAATAGTTTGCTTTAGTGATCTGGGCGGTTGCATCTCTAAGCTAACAGGAGCGTGATCAGAAATGGCAATAACTCCTATATCTGACTTCTCCACTAGATGGGCCAAATGCCTTGAGATAAATATATAGTCAATGCGGGACATTGATGAATGAGGTAAGGAGTGAAAGGTAAAGCTTTGTGTTGAAGGGTTTAAATGTCTCCAAATATCTAGCAGGCCGATTTCCTCTAATACGTTTTTAAGCGACCTTGCTGTCCTAGACCGACTGTTCTGAGATGGGCTCCTGTCCAGAAAAGGACAAAGAGAACAATTAAAATTGCCTCCTATCAAAATGTTTGATGAGTCCATCTCAACAAGCCGATCAAAAAGCAGGGAAGAAAAATCATCATCATTTACGTTAGGACTATAAATGCTACCCAGCAAAATAATTTCCCCATAAAGCATTCCTTTGGTTAAAACGATTCTCCCCTCTGTATCTTTATATGTGTCTATAACAACAAACGGCAAGTTTTTATGTATCAATATTATTACCCCCCTCTTACTTGTTGAGTAGGATGAATAATAAACCTGACCAACCCACTCCCGGAGATATTTCTTATGTTCATTGTCACTGAGGTGTGTTTCCTGTAAAAAGGCTATTTGGATTTTGTCCTTTTTTAGACTGTTTAGGATAGCTTTCCTTTTCACTGGATTGTTGGATCCCTTAGCATTCCAAGTACGAATTCTAATACTCATTACTAAATATAATACACTTTATGTACTTAATGCTGTATTCAGAAAGGTAAAAATAAGTAGGTTTAGTCCCATCCCAACATTTAACTCTGCCTGTGCTGATAAAGAAAACATAAAAAATCCCAAGCAAAAACAAAACACACAGCTTGGAGTAACAAACAATAACCTTAAATATCCACCAACCTATTAAAAGGTAGAAGATACAAAAACTAAGAACAAACTTCGTCATACTCTTATTAAGGAGTATCCAACTGGGGTCTTAGCGAGCCAGAAAAAAGATTGCAAAGAAAAAGAAAAAGAAAACAAAAAACCTTCCCAACTGGGTCGTTGGTCAATGTAACAAGCCATGTGATAACACTAATTAAAACGTACATTTAAACAGCTACGGTTTGAGTGTCTTAACCCACAACATAAAATAACAGAGAATGAGGTCCAGTATTTGTCAAAGCACTCGTTTAAACGCTTTTTAAGTTCTGTCATTTGTCATCGGAGCTTATTAATAGCCAGACGTTGCTATTACCGGAACACAGGCAAAGTTATTTACCTGTGTCTTATCTCTCAGTCAGTCCTTTAATGTAGTTGTTGACGTCTTTCATGTTGGAAAGTGTTTTTGTAGTCCCATCCTGCTGAAAGATCCGTATTACGGCCGGGTACACAAAGGCGTATCTGATGCCCGCTTCCCGTAACCTCCGCCGAGCGTTTGCCGACTCTTGCCTCTTCTTGATCACTTCAGCCGAAAAGTCTTGGTAGAAGGACACATCCTGACCGTCCACTGTCAGCCTGCCTTTGTTCCTCGCTGCATTAAGGATCTTCTGTTTATCGGTGTAATTGTGTAATCTCACTAGGACCGCTCGAGAGCCGCTTTTCTCTCCTCCTCCAAGCGCGGGTCCCGTGCGATGGGCTCTCTCAATCTTGACCCTGTCCTGCTGCATATCCAAAACTTCAGGAATCCATTTCTCAAAGAGCGTAACTGGATCTTCACCCTCAAAGCCAGCCTTAAGCCCAGTGATCTTAATATTTTGGCGACGACTTTGATTCTCATAATTATCAAGGCGTTCCAGTGCTTTTTTGAGAGCATTTTCCAAAGATTCTAGTCTCGGCTCAGTAACCGTTGACGCGTCCTCAAGATCAGATACGCGCTGTTCTACAGCCGTCATTCTTTCCAAAATGCCGTCCAACTTCTGAGACAGTTCCGTAACTGGTTTAACAACAGCAGCAAGTTTGGTGTCTAGCATCTCAGCGATGTTGGTGGTCACTCTCTCAACTAATATGTCATCTCTTAGGAGGTTGACGTCCTCCGGCTCCGCTTCACATTCTATAGCCGCTTGCACCGTATCACGCACATCCTTTTCGTGTTCAGTGTCAATTTGGCTAGCAACAGATGTCACGTTAGCAGTACTATTAGCATTAGCCTTAGCTGTTTTCTTTCGTCCGTCTCTCTTCTTACTCGATGCGGGCGGTGCAAAAAAGTTATCCAGGGACATTTTGACACTTATTACAGCTGTTGCTGTAAATCACACGGCGAAATTGTTACTTCAAATAGTTATTTTACGTCAACCCAGTGGGGAGGCGTAGAAAGTGCGTCTATCTAGTTGCAAGCATCACGTGATCCTCTATTGCTTTTGGTTTAAGTTGTTCTTATATTATCATAAACCCTTTAACTGATTGTCTTGTCAAGTACTTTTTACTTTACTATATTTTCTTTTATTGAAGTGACGTAAAAGTTTAAGTAAAACAAATGTGTGTGTTTGAATACAATTTTTTCAAATGTTTTCAGTCAGGACTACTTTGGGTAAACAAAAATATTTAAACAATTGAACATGTTATTTAATATTTATTCATTGCATTATGTAATTGGTTAACACACATAACTATGACTGTTAGTGGTTTGTTACATAATTAATCCTTGTCATGTTTACCAATGTGAACAGTGCCAAAGATGGTACCCAGTGTATGCTGCATTGGACTATCACCAGACAAGCTACCTGGAAAAGATGCCCAATGGTTGTGCTCACTGTGTACCTTAAACAGTGGAACATCATTAAAGAATATCTGATGAAACTTCTGCTTTATTGTCCTTGTTGCAATATGGATTACCACTGTATATCTGTATTTTGGGACTTACAGTTAAAGACCCAAGGACCAGATATGATTTATTAAGACCAGGAGTTAGAAGTACAGTCAATTTAAGACAAGAGTCAGAATTATAATAAATTAAAGGAAATTTTACTGATAGATTTGAAGATAGTTTGCAGTTTCATCAGGCAGAAGTCAGCTTCAAGAATCACAAGGAGTGATTACTCCAGTGATCAAAAGTAGGCCGCTTCCCCGTACATTTACAAAAATCACAGCAATTATACCCTTCACCAAGGTCTAAGCTTTGTCATTGCTTCAGGTTGAATGATTCTGATTGGCTAATAAATAATCACACATTTTCTACACATAGATAGACTGAAGCATATCTCCATCAATTATGCGGCTGACATTCGGACCCTGAATTTACAGATGGTGGACAACCAGAATGAGACTTTTACCGCAGAGTGGGATGTGTATTTGCTGCCTTTTACCGCTGAGTGGCGCTGTAATCACAGACTTTGAAAAGTGTCAGTTTATTCTCTTTAATGCCGTAATCTGCCGCGGCAGTAATCTGAGCTGAGGTCACAGATAAATTCAAGATAAATATTGTGGTTAAACGAATTCAAATTCATTAAATTTAAACAAAGTAGACACACGTTAAAATTGTGTGCCCAGTTTTTCTATAATTTAGAAAGGCTATGTCAATAGGTTACTTGTCATTTACTTTGTGTTATTTTAATGTGTTTGTAGATTTATTAACTGAAACATAACAGTGAAATAAATTAAAATAATTTACCGTAAAATTAAAACATTTTCAGGACTTGCAGTTACTAACCGATGTTAGTCGGTTTAAGCATTATTTGTTATATTCAGAATTAAATAGGCTTACATGTTGTTATGATTATCAATTGAATTATTTAATAAATGATCAACCACAATGCCTATTACTGCCGCAGCAAAAATAAACCAGTCGAATTTCAAAGTCGTTCGCGAAATGACTAGGCTATACCGGGTGGTGCAAGTGACAGGGCAAAACAGCAGCAACTGCGGCATTTTAAAAGGTAAGTTTCCTATCTGTTTATTTAAAAAAATATATTGAAAAACAAGAAACATGGCAAGATCTTGTAAAAAAAACAAAAAAAAAAACTTTTTATTATTTGAACAAAAATGAGACTGATTGAATATGTAAAAATATAAACAAACAAAGCAGAGAATAAAACAAACTTTTAGGGAAAAAATATAGGCCTATTATGCTACAACAGAATTGGTTAACATTAACGAAAGCAAAATATGTAAAAATACATTTAAAACAAAATAAAACAAAACAAATTCGTGGCCGAATTCAAATCGGTTCAAATCCCGAACAAACAGTAGTAGACCTAGGCTATTCAGACGATAGCTCTGTGGTCAATGCATTAACAATAGCCTCTAGGAGCTTCAAACGATCTGAGATCGAATCTCAGTGTAGCCGACAGTGTTTATGTTTTTCCGTT
The DNA here is from genome assembly GCF_963993115.1 of Abramis brama. NCBI lineage: Eukaryota > Metazoa > Chordata > Actinopteri > Cypriniformes > Leuciscidae > Abramis > Abramis brama. The sequence continues at coordinate 83,287 of NC_139984.1, read as the reverse complement.
CTTGATGCTTAAATATGCATCTGTTTATTAAAGTCAATCGTCTTGTTTAATTAACAATTGTACATTACAACATAAATTTGCTACATTCCAGTTGAGCCGCTGCAAAGACGACACATCTGATGAAGGAAGACTGTCAGCCGATTGCACCAGAAAATAAAGATGATGAAGCTCGTCTTCAGGCAAGGCAAGTTTATTTATATAGCACATTTCATACACAATGGCAATTCAAAGTGCTTTACATAGAAGAAATTAAAATAATAAAAGAAATAAGAATAATTAAAACAGTTTAGAAAAATAAAATAAAATACAGTACAGTACAAACAGTCGGACTTATGATGTGGAGGACGCAGTAAGATCCAAATGCAGCTTTATTAGAGTAATCAACAGGCAAGGTAAATCAGGGGCAGACAGAACAATGGAGATAATCTCAGAGCAGAAACAGATAACAGGCAAGGGTCGAGGCAGGCGGCAGGAATCACAGTCCAATGAACAATCCGGGTCAAGACAGGCAGCAGAAGAATCAGAAGTCGGTATAAACAATCCAAGGTCAGTAACAGTACAGCAAACACAGGGAAAACGCTCAGAAATTGTACGCCGGGGCAATGCAATACTTCGCAGAGAAGTGGAGTGTGGAAGTGGCTTTTATGTGTGTGTAAATGAGGTGCAGGTGTGTGTAATCAGTGCAGTGCAGGTGTATGAAGTAATCAGTCCAGGTAGATGCAGGATGGGAAATGTAGTCTGTGAGTGAATATGATAGTCCGGTGTGGAGTGCCCTCTGGTGGCTCTCAAGGGCACTCCAGCTGGTGACCGTTACATAGCCCCTCCCCAAAGAGCGGCTTCCAGACGCTCCAAAAATAGTCCAGGAGGGAGGTGGAGCGGAGGCGGATCCGGGGGCGGGATGGAGGGCCAGGTCCGTGGGGCAGAAAAAGACCTGTAGATTGCAGCAGAACAGATGTCCAGGGTGGATCAGGCTGTGCAGGCGACCAGGGCGGATCAGGCTGTGCAGGCGACCAGGGCGGAGCAGGCTGTGCAGGCGACCAGGGCGGAGCAGGCTGTGCAGGCGACCAGGGCGGAGCAGGCTGTGCAGGCGACCAGGGCGGAGACGACCCTTCAGCCGGCCATGGCACAGGAACAGACACCGGCTCGGGAACAGGAACAGACACCGGCTCAGGAACAGACAGCGTGACAGCGGCCATCTCTGTTGAGGGCTCAGGTTCAGGCGTGTCGGCAACTATCTCTGCTGAGGGCTCAGTCGACGTGGCAGCGGCCATTTTGTCCAGAGACACTGGCTCAGTGGCGGCCATCTTGTCTGGAGACACTGGCTTGGCGGCGGCCATCTTGTCCGGAGACACTGGTTCGGCATACGTGACTTGAACAGACTCTGGATCGGCGGCGGCCATCTTGTCCGGAGACACTGGCTCGGCGGCGGTCATCTTGTCCGGAGACACTGGCTCGGCAGACGTGACTTGAACAGACACTGGATCGTTGGAGGCCATCTTGTCCTGAGACACTGGCTCGGCAGTGGCCATCTTGTCCGAAGACACAGGCGTGGTTTCGGCCATCTTGTCCGAAGACACAGGCATGGAGTCGGCCATCTTGTCCGAAGACACAGGCGTGGAGTCAGCCATCTTGTCCGAAGACACAGGCGTGGAGTCGGCCATCTTGTCCGAAGACACAGGCGCAGAAAGAGGAAGAGATTCAGGCTCAGGATCAGTATCAGGAACAGATTCAGTCTCGGCAGGACGAGACTCTGGAAGGACGGACGTGACGTGAAGCTCTGGCTCTGGCTCGGCAGGACTGACGTGAAGCTCTGGCTCGGCAGGACTGACGTGAAGCTCTGGCTCGGCAGGACTGACGTGAGGCTCAGTCTCTGGATCAGGATCAGCGTGCTCTGAGCTTGACGGGACCAGCGGCAGCGAGGGCTTTGAGCTGGGTAGGACCAGCGGCGAAGAGGGCTCTGAGCTGGGCAGGACCAGCGGCGAAGAGGGCTCTGAGCTGGGCAGGACCAGCGGCGAAGAGGGCTCTGAGCTGGGCAGGACCAGCGGCGAAGAGGGCTCTGGACTGGCGTGAAGTGCAGGCTCGGCTGGACTGGCGTGAAGTGCAGGCTCGGCAGGAAGATACCCAGGCAGGAAGGTCTCGGTGAAACATGATTTATGCAGGATAGTCTCGGCGGGACGAGACTCCTGCACGATGGCCCCTATGGCAACACGTACTGACCTCAGCGGGGAATCGGCCACACTGGATACCAGTCCTGGACGATAATAGACCGATCCGGTGACTAGCTTGATGGCTGGCGTGACGGGAACAGTCTCTGGAAACGCCCCCTCAGCAGTAGAGGGCTCGGGGAATTCTGCTAAGACGTAACGAGGCTCTGGACGGTCTGCTGAGACGTGACAGGGCTCTGGACGATCTGCTGAGACGTGACAAGGCTCTGGAAGATCTGCTGAGAAGTGACCGGGCTCTGGAAGATCTGTTGAGACGTGATGAGGCTCTGGAAGATCTGCTGAGAAGTGACAGGGCTCTGGAAATTCTGCTAAGATGTAACGAGAGTACGGGGAGGTATAGCAGAATTCTGGTTCAACGGGTGTGGTAAGTTCATGGGAACCCTCATCCACTGGGCCCGCAGAAAAGGATGATCTGCTTAACCTCAGAGCGAATTCAATATATTGACAGAGTCCATTGAGGGGTGTTGTCAGGCATGAGATAATTTAACATGTCCTCAAGCCCATATCGGAAACTATCCTTTAAGACTGCCTCGTCCAAGTCTACCCCATGGCAGAGCTCACAAAATTGTTCAACATATTCCTCTATAGATCGGTTACCTTGACTGAGGCGGAAGAGACTGATTAGTGGATCCATGGTGGGTCTCGGTCTTCTCTCAGCTGCTGGATCTGAAGCGGCGAAGTATTCTGTTATGATGTGGAGGACGCAGTAAGATCCAATTGCAGCTTTATTAGAATAATAAACAGGCAGGGTAAATCAGGGGCAGACAGAACAATGGAGATAATCTCAGAGCAGAAACAGAAAACAGGCAAGGGTCGAGGCAGGCGGCAGGAATCACAGTCCAATGAACAATCCGGGTCAAGACAGGCAGCAGAAGAATCAGAAGTCGTTATAAACAATCCAAGGTCAGTAACAGTACAGCAAACACAGGGAAACCGCTCAGAAATTGTACGCCAGGGCAATGCAATACTTCACAGAGAAGTGGAGTGTGGAAGTGGCTTTTATGTGTGTGTAAATGAGGTGTAGGTGTGTGTAATCAGTGCAGTGCAGGTGTATGAAGTAATCAGTCCAGGTAGATGCAGGATGGGAAATGTAGTCTGTGAGTGAATATGATAGTCCGGTGTGGAGTGCCCTCTGGTGGCTCTCAAGGGCACTCCAGCTGGTGACCGTTACACGGACGAGCATTGGCACAGTGCTCATTCAGTAAATGCAAAGCTAAACAGAAGTGTTTTGAGTCTGGATTTGAATGTGACTACTGTAGGAGCACGTCTGATCTCCTCTGGAAGCTGTTCCAGCATAATAGCTAAAAGCAGACTCACCATGCTTAGAGTGAACCCTTGGTATTTCTAGCTGATATGATCCTAATGATCTGAGTGATCTGTTGGGTTTATATTCAGTGAGCATATCTGCAATATATTGAGGTCCTAGGCCATTGAATGATTTATATACCAGTAATAATACTTTAAAATCAATCCTAAATCTAACTGGGAGCCAGTGTAAAGACCTGAGGACTGGTGTGATATGTTCATATTTTCTGGTTCTGCTCAGAATCCTGGCGGCAGCGTTCTATATGAGCTGCAACTGTCTTATGGTCTTTTTGGGAAGGCCAGTGAGGAGTCCATTACAGTAATCCACCCTGCTGGTGATGAAAGCATGCACAAGTTTCTCTAAGTCTTGTCTGGAAACAAAGCATCTTATTCTTGCAATATTTTTCAGATGATAGTATGCTGATTTAGTTATAGCTTTGACATGACTACTGAAACTAAGGTCTGACTCTAGTATGGGGATAAATTGATGCCAAAACCATTGAAAATGGACAGACTAAAAGTCACAAATAGATATTACAACTTGTAAATACAAAGCACAATCTACAAATAGATTAAAAATCCGCAAACAAAGTCCTCATGATCCTCAAATGTAAAACAAGATCTACAAATAGATACAAAGTCCTCAAACAAACTCTTTGTGACCCACAAATATAAAGCATGATCTACAAAAAGATTAAAAATCCACAAATAAACACATCCTGATTCACAAATAGAAATCAGTGACTTGTACTTGAAAACCAGAATTTGGATGAATGTAAAGTGACTTGTTTGCAGGTGAAGATCATGTTCTGTTTGTAGATTGTGTCACATTTGTTTTCAGAATTCTGACACTATTGTTTCGCTGTTGTGACAAAATAATGCCATAATCATTGAAAATGAAGAGACTCTGAGTCAAAAATGCATATTACAATTTGTAAACACAAACAAGATCTACAAATAAATTTTAAATCTGCAAACAAACTCCTCATAATCTGCAAATGTAAAACACAATCTGTAAATAGATTCCAAATCTGCAAACAAACTCCTCATGATCCGCAAATGTAAAATGCGATCTACAAATAGATTTAAAATCCACAAACAGACTCTTCATGATTCACAAATAGAAATCAGTGACTTGTACTTGACAACCAGAATTTGAATGAATGCAAAGTGATTTGTCTGCGCATGAGGGTCATTATTTGTTTGTAGATTGTGTTGCATTTGTTTTCAGAATTTTGGCACAACTGTTTCGCTGTTTTTCACATTAAAAAATCTACAAATGCCCTCCTCACAATTTGCAAACAAACACAGTCTAACTTGTATTTTCAAACCACTGTAAAAAGACATTCTTACACATTCTGTGCAAAGCTCAGCATGCAAGTGTTGAATATGCATTTGCAGATCACAGGGCATTCACAGATCCCTCTACACGCGTTTGCAGATCACAGGGCATTTACAGATCCCTCTGCACACGTCTACAGATCTTTTTGGCACTATCTTTCCACAGAGAGTGTGACTACGATCCACACGTGTAGTCAGCCAATCAGGGGTATTGCTTCAATGTGATGTCACGCCCCCTCAATGAGCCCTTTTCAAAATAAGAGCTGACACTTCTTGGATAGGTGGGCTGTGCTCACTGCCATTTACCGTTGCCGGTGTTGTACCGAAATCCGACTCCCCGGACAAATCGCACTCTCTTTCGCATGCACGCGCAAGCGAGTTTAAATGCACTTCCTTTGCTATATTCATTTATCGATCGATTTTTCACACAGCAAGCACCCAGATCCTGCATGGAAGCTTAGTCTACACTTAAATAAATTAACAGAAAGTGAACTAGTGTGGATAAAAGATGCAAAAATAGATAGCTATCAAAACAAAACTGTTAATTTCACTTAATTTAACTGAACTTATCGTTTGTGTGTTAAACACGATGTGGTTCATAGGAAAATATTGTATTACTCTCCCCATTGCACATGAATGTCATTAAAAATAATAATATTTAACCTTTTTTCACGAAGATAGGCTTTAAGAGTTCATCAAATACATATGGCAAATACCTGTCTTTTTTTTTTTTTTTTTTTTTTTTTTTGCTTAATTGCGTCTTAAACATAGAAATAAAACAAATTATTAGTGATAATTGAAAAAAGAATGTAAGAAACCTTAGACATTTTTTTTAATTAATAGTTATTTTCCAGCACATTAGGGCCCAGAAAAGCAGTATTTATTTAATTCATTCTTTCAATTTTACATCTTACATAGCCAGGGCCGTTATAGACATTAGGAGGCCTTAGGCAAAATTCATGTTGGAGGCCCCCACCCCCAATAAAAAAACACTTGAAACAAATATGATTCCTAACCTTTTTATTTATACAACATGTCATTTTTAAATTTAGTATATTTTTACTTACACAGTAGGCTACATAAGTTTGGACACATTGCTATTTTTAATGTTTTTGGATTTATTTGATCAAAAATACAGAAAAATAATATAGCCTAGTGAGTGAAATATTATTAAAATTTAAAATAATGGTTTTCTATTTTACTATACTTTAAAATATATTTCTGTGATGCAAAGCTGAATTTAGTGTCACGTGATCTTTCAGAAAACTTTATAATATTCTGATTTATTATCAAATGTTAGAAACGGTGCTTAATATTTATTTTATAACCTGAGATACTTTTTTTCAGGATTTTTTGATTATTAAAAAGTTGCTTTAAAAAAGTCTTCACTATCACTTTTTATATATTTAACACACCCTTGCTGAATATTCCTGTTTTGGGTTTTTTTTCTGTATTTTTGATCAAATAAATGCAGGCTTGTAGAGCATAATAAGTAGGCCTAACTTCTTTCAAAACCATTAAAAATAGTAATGGGTCAGACTTTTTACCGGTAGCCTACTGTATAGGCTACATATTAATCAAACTTTATCTAAGGTAATCTCTTTTTTGTTTATTGAAGATGTTATTGTTGTTGTTGTTATTATTATTTTGCTGTTTTATTCAATTTATTCACAGTTCCAGAATACCACTTCAGTAGAAGAACATAAGTGCTTTTATCATTTCTTCAGCTGCGGTATGGGCAGGATCTTTCCCTCCCATTTAATCAATATTGACTGCAGATATTGTCATATTATTAATATCAGTAATATTATAGGCTACTATTATGTATTGCATTGTTACCTTAAATATGCTATAGGCTACACAAATCAAGTGGAAGAAAGACACGATCGCTACTGAGCATAAAAAAAGAGCTTTTTTACTAGTCAGCTCCTGACGCGATGTTATTCATAAGCGCAAATTCAAAGCGTCGCGTCTGGGCACTAATGACGCTCGCGCTCTTTTAAACTCGTAATAAAGCAGTGAATGATTTTTGCACTGGTGAAATCAGTTGAACTCATTTTGTGTGAATGTAAACTGTACATGTTACTATACATCCAAATAAAATGTAGGCTATTTAATAATTTTATGATTATATATTTTTTAATATCCAATATATTGTTTTATTTTTAAATATTTTAATAATAATTCATATAATAATTTAATAATCATTAAAATATATGTATATAGTTTTACTTAGAAAGTAGTTTTATGATATATTATTAATATTATTATATTAATATAATAAACATAATAATTTAATAATAATTAAAAAATATGGTTTACTTGGAAATTGGTTTTATGATAAATATTATTTTTATTATATTAGTATTATGATAGATATTTTTTATTTTATTTATTTTGAAAATATATTTTAATAATAATTAATATAATATACTCTTATATATTAATTTACGAATAATTAAAAATATACATATATAGTAGTATAATGTCGAATTCATCGGGCGGATGTGCACTTGTGAAAATCGCGCGCGCTAATTCATTCCAGGCATAGCTAACGGTACCTTGTTTGCACACTTAATTATCACGTTGTTTTTCCAATGGATCCTGGGATTTACGAAGAATTATTTTTATTTATTTTTTGGTTAAAAAAGGACACCTGACCGCAAAGCAATTGCTCCAGGCTATTTTAATTGTATATCCATAAGCTATGTAAAATTGAAATATTTTTTCATTATTATTAAATTATGTTTATTATATTAATATAATAATATTAATAATATATCATAAAACTACTTTCTAAGTAAAACTATATACATATATTTTAATGATTATTAAATTATTATATGAATTATTATTAAAATATTTAAAAATAAAACAATATATTGGATATTAAAAAATATATAATCATAAAATTATTAAATAGCCTACATTTTATTTGGATGTATAGTAACATGTACAGTTTACATTCACACAAAATGAGTTCAACTGATTTCACCAGTGCAAAAATCATTCACTGCTTTATTACGAGTTTAAAAGAGCGCGAGCGTCATTAGTGCCCAGACGCGACGCTTTGAATTTGCGCTTATGAATAACATCGCGTCAGGAGCTGACTAGTAAAAAAGCTCTTTTTTTATGCTCAGTAGCGATCGTGTCTTTCTTCCACTTGATTTGTGTAGCCTATAGCATATTTAAGGTAACAATGCAATACATAATAGTAGCCTATAATATTACTGATATTAATAATATGACAATATCTGCAGTCAATATTGATTAAATGGGAGGGAAAGATCCTGCCCATACCGCAGCTGAAGAAATGATAAAAGCACTTATGTTCTTCTACTGAAGTGGTATTCTGGAACTGTGAATAAATTGAATAAAACAGCAAAATAATAATAACAACAACAACAATAACATCTTCAATAAACAAAAAAGAGATTACCTTAGATAAAGTTTGATTAATATGTAGCCTATACAGTAGGCTACCGGTAAAAAGTCTGACCCATTACTATTTTTAATGGTTTTGAAAGAAGTTAGGCCTACTTATTATGCTCTACAAGCCTGCATTTATTTGATCAAAAATACAGAAAAAAAACCCAAAACAGGAATATTCAGCAAGGGTGTGTTAAATATATAAAAAGTGATAGTGAAGACTTTTTTAAAACAACTTTTTAATAATCAAAAAATCCTGAAAAAAAGTATCTCAGGTTATAAAATAAATATTAAGCACCGTTTCTAACATTTGATAATAAATCAGAATATTATAAAGTTTTCTGAAAGATCACGTGACACTAAATTCAGCTTTGCATCACAGAAATATATTTTAAAGTATAGTAAAATAGAAAACCATTATTTTAAATTTTAATAATATTTCACTCACTAGGCTATATTATTTTTCTGTATTTTTGATCAAATAAATCCAAAAACATTAAAAATAGCAATGTGTCCAAACTTATGTAGCCTACTGTGTAAGTAAAAATATACTAAATTTAAAAATGACATGTTGTATAAATAAAAAGGTTAGGAATCATATTTGTTTCAAGTGTTTTTTTATTGGGGGTGGGGGCCTCCAACATGAATTTTGCCTAAGGCCTCCTAATGTCTATAACGGCCCTGGCTATGTAAGATGTAAAATTGAAAGAATGAATTAAATAAATACTGCTTTTCTGGGCCCTAATGTGCTGGAAAATAACTATTAATTAAAAAAAATGTCTAAGGTTTCTTACATTCTTTTTTCAATTATCACTAATAATTTGTTTTATTTCTATGTTTAAGACGCAATTAAGCAAAAAAAAAAAAAAAAAAAAAAAAAAGACAGGTATTTGCCATATGTATTTGATGAACTCTTAAAGCCTATCTTCGTGAAAAAAGGTTAAATATTATTATTTTTAATGACATTCATGTGCAATGGGGAGAGTAATACAATATTTTCCTATGAACCACATCGTGTTTAACACACAAACGATAAGTTCAGTTAAATTAAGTGAAATTAACAGTTTTGTTTTGATAGCTATCTATTTTTGCATCTTTTATCCACACTAGTTCACTTTCTGTTAATTTATTTAAGTGTAGACTAAGCTTCCATGCAGGATCTGGGTGCTTGCTGTGTGAAAAATCGATCGATAAATGAATATAGCAAAGGAAGTGCATTTAAACTCGCTTGCGCGTGCATGCGAAAGAGAGTGCAATTTGTCCGGGGAGTCGGATTTCGGTACAACACCGGCAACGGTAAATGGCAGTGAGCACAGCCCACCTATCCAAGAAGTGTCAGCTCTTATTTTGAAAAGGGCTCATTGAGGGGGCGTGACATCACATTGAAGCAATACCCCTGATTGGCTGACTACACGTGTGGATCGTAGTCACACTCTCTGTGGAAAGATAGTGCCAAAAAGATCTGTAGACGTGTGCAGAGGGATCTGTAAATGCCCTGTGATCTGCAAACGCGTGTAGAGGGATCTGTGAATGCCCTGTGATCTGCAAATGCATATTCAACACTTGCATGCTGAGCTTTGCACAGAATGTGTAAGAATGTCTTTTTACAGTGGTTTGAAAATACAAGTTAGACTGTGTTTGTTTGCAAATTGTGAGGAGGGCATTTGTAGATTTTTTAATGTGAAAAACAGCGAAACAGTTGTGCCAAAATTCTGAAAACAAATGCAACACAATCTACAAACAAATAATGACCCTCATGCGCAGACAAATCACTTTGCATTCATTCAAATTCTGGTTGTCAAGTACAAGTCACTGATTTCTATTTGTGAATCATGAAGAGTCTGTTTGTGGATTTTAAATCTATTTGTAGATCGCATTTTACATTTGCGGATCATGAGGAGTTTGTTTGCAGATTTGGAATCTATTTACAGATTGTGTTTTACATTTGCAGATTATGAGGAGTTTGTTTGCAGATTTAAAATTTATTTGTAGATCTTGTTTGTGTTTACAAATTGTAATATGCATTTTTGACTCAGAGTCTCTTCATTTTCAATGATTATGGCATTATTTTGTCACAACAGCGAAACAATAGTGTCAGAATTCTGAAAACAAATGTGACACAATCTACAAACAGAACATGATCTTCACCTGCAAACAAGTCACTTTACATTCATCCAAATTCTGGTTTTCAAGTACAAGTCACTGATTTCTATTTGTGAATCAGGATGTGTTTATTTGTGGATTTTTAATCTTTTTGTAGATCATGCTTTATATTTGTGGGTCACAAAGACTTTGTTTGCGGATTTTTAATCTATTTGTAGATTGTGCTTTGTATTTACAAGTTGTAATATCTATTTGTGACTTTTAGTCTGTCCATTTTCAATGGTTTTGGCATCAATTTACCCCCATACTCTAGTGTCACACCAAGATTCCTGACTTGATGTTTAGTTGTTTGACCCCTAGAGTGAAGGTATGCGTTCACCTTGAGAACTTCATCTTTGTTTCCAAACGCAATGACTTCAGTTTTGTCTTTGTTTAATTGAAGAAAGTTTTGACACATCCAACTGTTGACTTCATCAATGCATTGGCACAGGGAGTCAATGGGGCTGTAATCGTTAGGTGATAGGGCTAAGTAGAGCTGTGTGTCGTCTGCATAGCTGTGGTAAGCAATTTGGTTCTTTCTCATTATTTGGCTCATTGGGAGCATATACAGGTTGAACAGGAGTGGTGCAAGAATTGAGCCTTGAGGGACTCCACATGTCATGGATGTCCACTCAGACTTATGGTCTCCTATACTCACATAATAACCTCTCCCATCTCCCAAGTATGACCTGAACCATTTTAGGACTATCCCAGAAAGCCCCACCCAGTTTTCCAGCCTGTCCAGAAGTATGTTATGATCGACAGTGTCAAATGCAGCACTGAGGTCGAGTAGTACCAGCACTGATAATTTGCCTGAATCGGTATTTAAGCGAATATCGTTTATTATCTTTATGAGCGCTGTCTCTGTGCTGTGGTGCGGTCGGAAACCAGATTGAAAATTGTCAAAGGATCCATTCAAGCTCAAGAATTTGTTCAGCTGATTGAAGACAACTTTTTCAATGATCTTGCCTATGAAAGGAAGATTTGAGATCGGCCTATAGTTGCTTAATATGGTCTTATCCAGATTGTTCTTTTTCAGGAGGGGCTTGACAACTGCAGTTTTCAGGGAGTTTGGAAAACTCCCAGAGAGAAGTGAGGCATTTACCACTTCTAGAAGATCTGCTTCTAAACTGTTTAACACACTTTTGAAAAATGATGTGGGAAGTGTGTCAAGAGCGCAGGTTGATGTTTTAAGGTGCTGTACGGTTTCTTCCAAAATTTTGCCATCAATTTCTTTGAAGTCAGACATAGTAACTAATTTCTCAGGTGGTTTGATCTGTCTGACCCCAGGGCAACTCAAGGATGTGCTGATCACCTTTCTGATATTATTGATTTTCTCAGAAAAGAAAGAAGCAAACTCACTGCACTTGTTGTCTGAGAGCATTTCACTGGGAATCTGGCTTGGGGGGTTTGTCAGTCTCTCTACAGTAGCAAAAAGAGTGCGTGTGTTGTTTAAATTGCTGTTTATAATATCTGGGAAGAAAGTCTGTCTAGCTTTGCCTAGTTCCATATTGAAAGCATGAAGGCTGTCTTTGTAGATGTTATAATGGACTACAAGTTTTGTCTTCCGCCACATGCGCTCTGCTTTTCTGCATTGTCTTTTCATATTTTGCACTGCTGTTGAGTTTCTCCAAGGTGCTTTTTGTCTGCCACTCTTCTTCCTGACTTTAACAGGAGCAATATCATCAATTACACTTTTAACTTTTGAGTTAAAAGAATCAAGGAGAAAATCAATAGCCTTCATAAATAGGACACCAGTGTTCTCATTTAAGCAGGGACGTGCACAGACATTTTGAGGGGCAGGGGCTCAAGTGAAATAAAGGGCACTTCTCATAATTACGTATTTTTAATAAATAACTTTTTAGCTGAACACAACCAAGCATCAGAATACTGAATTGCCTTAATGTTTTAATCAAATACATTAATATTATTATTGCTATGCATGTACACACACACACACATACACAATAACTGATGGTGACTGACATGGACTTAGTTTCACATTTGAGGGAGGACTGTATCATCATCATCAAATAAAACCTTCAAAATCCACATTTAGATGGAGTTTGTTTTAAACCTACTACACTCTTAAAAATATTCTATGTCTTAGTAAATATTACAGAAATATTTAACTTTATTAACTTAATAAAATCTCTGAAAATCTTACTTGATTGTTTGAATTAAACTTACCAAAATAATTTAGTAAAAATTCAATAAAAGCTAATGTCATGTATGTATTTGTGGTTGTATGGAATACTATTTTATAAAGGTTTAGAGGAAATAAAAAAAGTTAAATTACTCATAAATAAAAAGTTAATTTATAAATATTGTTATTTTTAATGTTTAATGTTAACTTATTTCTACTCAGTTTTATTTATTAATGTACCAGATGCAGTTACTCAGATTTACTACATTTTTTAGAGTGTATCCTCCATCTGTTTGCATCTGTAGATTTCTTCTAAATTCACCAATTTAGATTTCTAGATTTCAGGGGGAAAGACTCTTGATGTAAGTCATTAACTGGGGACGTTCTGTATGCAAATTAGGCGTCAACTAGTTAAAAAGCGTACATTTGCATCTAATTGACAGGGCAATGCAGGTAAATAGGATAAACAAAATAACTAAAGCATATCACCTGGTGGTGATATGCTTATTTTATTACTAACTTATTTTATTACATGGCTTGGTTGAATTCCAATGTAGAATGTGGTCTGTTATTTCTTGATAACAGACCGCTGTGCGGAGTATAACAGACCGTTGCCATGAAAAACAGAGCGTTGCTATGGACTCACAGGACTCTAACCGTAGAGACGGAGCGTACTATTTTCTTTAGCGGACGCAATACAATCGGGTTTAAATCAATAAACTCCCTTTTAAATCAATATTTTGTGTCAAATTAATTATTTATTTGGTAGGTAGCCATGTAATAAGCGGGATAATGTATAGCGATTATCCCTTACATATTAGCTAGTCTAGTAGCTCATGAGGCATGCATGCTAGCAAAACACAGGTTAACTATATTTGTCTTTGGCTAATCAGCAGTAAATTAAAAGCAGTTTAATCTTTTGTTCACCGCCAGCGCCACTCACCTCAGCACAAGCCAAGAAAAACACTGCTGGGAGGGGCTGCTGCTGCCTGCAGGTGTGTGTGTGTGTATGATGTGCGCCGCTGCGCAGAGACGAGAGAGAGAGCGCTTCAGAACTCCTAACCTGATATTTAGATATACTATTCTTCAATAAATATTGAAGGGAATTTGACAGGGAAGCTGTGCGCAAACAGGAATATATATTATTTTTCAAAAATAAAATAAAAAGCACCCCAGAAAAAAGGGCACTTTCTCTCCATGAATAAAAAGGGCAGGTGCTCAATCCCCCTTTGATGTCTATGTGTGCACGTGCCTGCATTTAAGCATCTCTTCTTGACAGACACAGATCTAGCTTCAGTGGCAGGAGAGATCAATATATCAAAGAAAATACAGAAATGATCAGACAGTGCTACATCCTTAATAACAATCAATGAAATGTTTAGACCCTTACTGATAAGTAAATCTAGAGTGTGTCCACGATTGTGTGTAGGTCCATGTACATGCTGAGTCAGATCAAAAGTTTTTAAAACAGTTTTGATTTCTTTTGCCATATTATTCTCTGCACTATCTATGTGGATGTTAAAATCTCCAGCAATGGCAAAACAGTCAAACTCTGAGGTAATTGTTGATAACAGTTCTGTAAAGTCCTCAGCAAAGGCTGGAGAGTATTTTGGAGGCCTGTAAATAATGATGAGTAAAATGCGTGGAGCACCTTTTAACACAATACCCAGATATTCGAAAGACGGGTAATTCCCAAATGATATTTGCTTACATTGATAGATATCTTTAAAAAGAGCAGCTAGACCCCCACCTCTCTTAACAGCTCTGCAGACACTCATAAAAGTAAAGTTAGGAGGGGCTGCTTCATTGAGGACTGTTGCACTGCAGCTGTCTTCTAGCCAGGTTTCATTTAGAAGCATAAAATCTAGGTTGTTTGTGGTTATTAAGTCGTTGACTAGAAGTGATCTATTTTTAAGTGAACGAATGTTTAAAAGTGCTAACTTAACAGTCTTACTTTTTGTCCCCACATCAATCTTACTTTGACGTGTAATAGGCTCCAGATTAGTTGGGTTTGCTGTACGGCTATTGAAGGCCTTAGATTTTCTATCTTGTAATAGAACAGCAATAGAGAAAGATACAGGCACACTGGGTTCCCGTTTGTTCTGTAAACATTTGAGAAAGTTACTGTTATCAGAGCGGGGACCCGACACATATCACTGAGAGCTGGTATCAGTTGTTTTTGGTTCACCTCGAGCAGATGGAGGAGGGTGTGGGCCCTGGCGTTGTGGCAGAGGCCGAAGAGCTCTCACAGGAGGAGGGGGAGGGCGAGCTGGGCCCGCAGGCTTCGGTGGCAGCGGTGCCTGTCGTTTTTTGGTTGTTATCTGGGGGCTTGCAGCAAAAGAGTGGGATAGTTTGATTCCAGCGTGCACCAGTTCTTCCATTCTCTGTGAGAAGCACAGTAGTGGCGATGCTGGGGAGAGAGAAAAGGTGTCTGGTGAAAGGGGCTGTTGCTCTGGTGTTAAAGGAGGCTGTGATATGCTGTCCTGGCTTCCCTGGCTGTTTTCCAGGAAGTCGTCCTTGGGTGCTGAATCTTGGAGCAGTTCTAATATGTCTGTCAGTGGTGAGCTCTGTGGGCAGGGCTCTGCTGAGATTGAGTCCGTGAGCAGAGGTTGTTGTGGCGGAGTGGTGTTATCATTGTCCTTGTGTGATATGTCAACCGCATGTCCATTTTGCTGCTGAAGTGAAGTCCTGTGGTCATTCATACTGTGTCCAGGTGTGTGTGTGCCATTCAGATTGAGTGGATTGGCACACATTGCAGAAGGATGATTGAGGGAGAAGTAGAAATTGTCCTTTAACACTCTTGAGCCAAGTTTGTTTGGGTGATGGCCATCCCGATGAAAAAGTTGTCTCTGACTCCAGAAAAGATTGAAATTGTCAATGAAGTTTACTGCTTTTATATTGCAGGTTTTTTGCAGCCATGTATTTAGCCCAAGCAACCGTGAAAACCTGTTTGTTCCTCTTGCTGGGAGAGGTCCACTGATGAATGTTTGAACTTTCAGTCTTTTAAGTGTTTCAAAAAGTTCATTGAAATCCTTCTTAAGGAGTTCTGACTGCTCTT
The DNA here is from genome assembly GCF_963993115.1 of Abramis brama. Taxonomy (NCBI): domain Eukaryota; kingdom Metazoa; phylum Chordata; class Actinopteri; order Cypriniformes; family Leuciscidae; genus Abramis; species Abramis brama. The sequence continues at coordinate 67,641 of NC_139984.1, read as the reverse complement.
TATGAATATCATTCTTCCCCACATGAATTATGAGTCGATTTGCAGTCTTATGTTTCATCAGAATGTTCTGAAGTTCCCTGTTTATATCAGAAGTTGTTGCTTGTGGAAGGCAGCACGTAGTTTAGGGTGACCAACCGTCCTGTTTTCCCAGGACATGTCCTGTTTTCACGTCCTGTCCTGGCCGTCCTGTCTGTTTTTTGTAAAGTGGTGAAAATGTCCTGGTTTTCATTATTTTTCATTGGGCCATTAAGCGTGTACTTTAAATACATGCTTGCCTTTGCACACAAAACATATGAAACCGACTTCGGCTTCGCCCCGTCTTATAATCAGCGCGTTCCTCAAATTCAATCCGCAGCGGCAAGCAGAGCGCACGTCAGAATACAGATGCCTGTGTGTGTTCACTGTTCATCTCAGCCTCATTGGTCTGTCACACTGCTCTTCAATGTCAGAATATTTGAAATGACCAATCAAATCAAAGTAGGCGGACTTTACGTTCACAGACACAGAATTTCAATTTTAGCAGCGTGACTTGACCAGGACTCGACGGTCGACGCTTCAGTTTATATGTAAGTAGCTAACAGCGTAAAAAAAAAGCCCAAATGTAAATTCACAGATGATTTACAGAGAAAATTCCCGTGTTTTCGTTTCGGTCGGGATCCGTGTAAAGCAGAATGCTTGAACTGCAAAGCTGGCACGTAAGTGTCAGTGTCAAATAAAGGTGCGATCTAGAAGCCCACATAAAGAAATTATAGGCTACAAGAGAACATCAGGAGGATTGAAATATATATATATATATTTTTTATACTGAAATAGTGTAGTAGATTTTTTATTTTAGTGGTAGATTTTTAACCTATCACCATGAAAAGAAATAGTGTCATGTAAAAGGTGTTAAAAGCTAAACTTTTTTTTTTAATAGTAGGCCTATTCTATTGTTTCGGTCCAAACATTGAATGGAAAGGATGTATTACTTTATGTATTAAAGTACAATAACATAGTTGCAAGGTTGTGAATGCATTTGTCAAGTATTTTTTTATGCATTCACCCCAACCACGCCCCCAACCCCTTAACCACGCCTCCCAGACCACGCCCCCGTCCATCAACCACGCCCCCAACCCCTTAACCACGCCTCCCAGACCACGCCCCCGTCCATCAACCACGCCCCCAACCCCTTAACCACGCCTCCCAGACCACGCCCCCGTCCATCAACCACGCCCCCGTCCTGTTTTCTGAAAACTAAAATATGGTCACCCTAACGTAGTTGTATCCCTGCTGCTAATGTTTCTGATTATGGAGTCCCCCACTATCAGCGTCCTGGGCTCGGCTGCGCTCTGAGCTGAGTACCGCTGTCTGCTCGACCTTGAGCGACAGTTAGCATCAGTGTTAGCTACTGGCCCATTCAGTCTGTGTTCGATCACATTCATCACATTTGGGGATTCCTCATTTACATTCATTAGTACTTCAAATCTGTTCTCAAGATGTATAGGTGTTGGTAGGAGACCAGTGTTTGCAATCCTTGTCAGAGCTGTATCTGGGGTAGAGGATGCTATTGCGGTAATATGTGAGGCTCGTGACAGTCTGATGTCTCGAGTGCCTTTGGGTCTCGCTCCCTGTTTGTGCCATCGATTTGTAAGTCGATCGGCTTGTTTCTCTACCTGTCGAGGAGCACTAGTTTCATGGGACTCACCGGCTGTATGCTGAGGGTGTCCATGAGGAAGCTCTGTTGTGTGCTCCATCTGGTTTGGTGGTCCCGTAAGTAATTTTGTTTCAAGAACTGCAATCCTTTGTAAAAGTCTGTGGCAGTTAGTGCAGCAAGTAGATTCTTGAACCTGAAGAGGCATTTTCTCTCTTATCCGTATGAATGTAGGCAGTTGTGTTTTCCTTTCCCAGAATGTAAGCTGGTCGGGTAAAAGAATTCTGCGTTTTTGTAGTAATCCAAACTTTGTTGTCTGAGCACTGTGCTGTTTGTTGAAGTTAAAATTAGGTGATAAAAGGAACTAAAATATAAAAATATAGGAGATAAAATGTAAAAGCGATAGAGCAAAGCGCGGAGCAGTAAGCAAGAGCGTCCGAACAGTAGCTGAGCAGGAAGTGTTTCAGTAGTGTTATTTAGTGTTAAATTATTGTATTTGGGTTAGGTGGCTTAGGTTTTATTGTTAATTTGTTATGTAAATTTGTTGTGTTTTGTATTTAGACTACTTATGTTTATATATTTACTCTAAAAAATCTATTCAGTTGTAAGAATTTTTGTATTTATTTTATTTTTTCAATAAAAAAAAGTTCTTTAATGTCATTCACCATCGTTTTGAGGCTCTCTTTTTTTTAAGTATCATTTCAGGCACCGTTTAGGCACTTTTACCCTTTTAAATGTATCGATTTTGCACCGGTATAAAAAAAATAAAAAAAACGATACCCAAGCCTAATTGGCTCCCTATTAAACATCGTATACATTTTAAAATATTGCTGATTACTTACAAAGCACTAAATGGTTTAGCTCCGCAGTGCTTGAGCGAGCTCTTAACGCATTATAGTCCGTCACGTCTATTGCGATCTCAAAATTCCGGCCAGTTGATAATACCTAGAATATCAGAATCGACTGCTGGCGGTAGATCCTTCTCCTATTTAGCACCAAAACTCTGGAACAGTCTTCCTAACATTGTCCGGGAAGCAGACACACTCTGTCAGTTCAAAGCTAGACTAAAAACACTCTCTTTGACCTAGCATTCACATAATACATTATAGACTTCTATAATTTAATGTTAGGCTGCATAGATTAGGTCAGCCGGAACCGGGAACACTTCCCATAAATCCTGATGTACTCGTTACATCATAAGACGAATGGCATCTACGCTAATATTAGTCTCTCTGTTTATCCCAAGGTTTTCCCGCAGCCTGCCGGATCCAGGCCGTATCCAGATCTGACGAAGAACCTGCGCCTGGACACACACACACACACACACACACACACACACACACACACACACACACACAGACATCTACACTCTCTCACACACACACACACACACACACACTGACATCTACACTCACACACACACACACACACACACACACACACACTCACACACACACACACACACACACACACACACACACACACACACACACACTCACACACACACACACACACACACACACACACACTCACATCTGGACTCTCTCTCACACACAGACTGACATCTGCACTCTCTCTCTCTCTCTCTCACACACACACACACACACACAAACACACTGACATCTACACTCTCACACACACACACACACACACACACACACACACACACACACACACACACACTCACATCTGGACTCTCTCTCACACACAGACTGACATCTGCACTCTCTCTCACAAAGAAAACAAAATTAGAGGTATTTCGCATTTCATGGAAAGAGAGCTTGATTGCTTACAGAGAGGCTTTAAAAGCTGCTAGATCTGCTTATTTTTCAAACCTATTAGAAGAAAATAAACATAATCCTAGGTATTTATTTGAAACAGTGGCTAAACTAACGAAAAAGAAAGCTTCAAACACAGAAGGTTCCAAGCAGTACAGCAGTAATGACTTTATGAACTTCTTCACTTATAAGATTGATAATATCAGGGATAAAATTATAACTATGCAACCGTCTACTACAGTATCACATCAGGCAGTGCATTGTAGTCTCCCTGAGGAAAAATTTGATTCATTCGTTGCTATAGAAGAGGAAGAATTTACTAAACTCGTTAAATCATCTAAATCGACAACATGTATGTTAGACCCTATACCGACTAAGCTACTGAAAGAGATGCTTCCAGAGGTCATAGATCCTCTTCTTAATATCATTAATTCGTCTTTGTCTCTAGGATACGTACCAAAAAACTTTAAGCTGGCTATGATTAAACCGCTTGTTAAAAAAACGCAACTTGATCCTACAGAATTAGTCAATTACAGGCCGATCTCGAATCTACCTTTTCTGTCAAAGATACTAGAAAAGGCAGTATCTTCACAACTGTGTTCCTTTTTAGAAAGAAATGATATCTGCGAGGATTTTCAGTCAGGATTTAGACCGTACCATAGTACCGAGACAGCTCTCATTAGAGTCACAAATGATTTGCTCCTATCATCCGATCGTGGTTGTATCTCGCTATTAGTGTTACTCGATCTTAGTGCTGCGTTTGACACCATTGACCACAACATTCTTTTAAATAGACTAGAAAACTATGTTGGCAGAGAGAGTATAGAGGGAGCCTTTCTGTCACTTTAGAGTGATTTATGGCCCCTCTAAGCCCCGCCCCTTTTGACAGTGGGAATATTCCCACACTAGCTCCTCCCACTTATGGGCTGTACGTACAGTGTGGGAAAATCAGACTTGTGTCACGCCTTCTTCTGGGTTGAACATCTGAAGCGTGGGAAAATTTCCCACGCTCAGTAGTTCTAAACGGTGTATATTAAAACTTTTTTAAGAAATGTACAATAAAGACATAGTCAGAGATGAGATCAGTGTTTTTTTATTTATTAAAGAAGACAGATGTACATTCATTACATATGAAGTGTTCCCCACTTTTAAAACATCAATGAAATAAGTTTAAATTACATTTTTCTCTAAAAGAGTTATTAAAAATGAGTTAGTGTTATTTTAAGATGTTAAAACATTAAAATTCACTGTTCAGTCATTTAGCATTCATTACATAAAACACAAATTAGTTTAAGTCTTATGTTTTTACATACCCAGTTGTTAAAATGGCTCAGAGTTTTAAAGACACATAAAAGTGTTCCTGGAGCAGAGTGGAGAGCGCCCACCCACATCAGAGGTTTGTCAGGTATGACAGTATGTGAGCTTCAGTACAGAGTCCCACACAAACTCCGCCCCTAATCCCTCCCACAACAGCTGTCGGCGTGGGAAAAAACAACAGCCCTTTTCACCTCCCAAATAGAAAACACGACTGGTCAAGTCCGCTGTCCGAACTTAAATGACGACTGAAACAGTATGCAGTGCCTTGCACAGACCACACCCACTACACACCCCTCTCAAAGCTGAGAGGTCAATTTCGATTTAAGGACGTGTGTAAAAAATGACGCAGATGATGACATCACGTGGGAATCACCCTCCCTCTGTCACATGATCTGGTTTAAAAAGAACCGCAAACACGTCGAGAGATACTTGTGGTTTTATTCAAGTAGAACACTATGGCTACTGAGGCACCCCCGAAAACACCTGAAAGAAGGATTACTGAAGCTATGGAGGATTTGACTTTAGCTCCGCGGAAAAAACATGGACCCTGTTTAACGCGATTTCTCCACGAGCCGTCAGATTCTGTGGAATATAAGCCTACTTTTCACTTATCTGGAGGACGTGCGTGTACGTATGTTTATGACAAAAACAATGGATAACGACGAGCAATTCACAAAGAATAGGCCTACAACAGAGGATCCCGATTTACGGAAAGGGACTGGATTTTAGGGATTGGAAGTATAAAGAGATTTGAAAGATGATGGAAGTGAACCGGTTTTCATAGCAGAGTGGGCTGGATTAACCACGGGTAGGCTACAAGATAACGTTACCGGCGTTTACATACTTTGCAGTGATTTTGGAATGGATGTACCCGAATGTTCGTGTTCTATTTCTGAGGATGAGCATATAAAATAGCCTACTACCATTTAAAATTCATGTTTCAATGGAAGGTTTAGGACTACCTGTGTTGGAACAGATTTTTTCTAAAATCAAATAGCTTTTTTAAATGGAGCGACGCATTTGGATCTGTTGATGGATACCCACCAATAGGATTACCGGCTGCAACGAATGGATACCCACAGAAGAGCATCGATTGGCTGAATAAATTTTGTGATTATTTAATCATTTCTACGTAAAGTACTTTGAATGGCCAGTGTATAAAATGTGCTATGTTAATAAACTTGCTATGTCTTGCTTCGCCTACAGGAGAAATTATATTTAATTTACAACTCTATGCTAGAATTGGCTCACACTCTCACAAACAACCACCCCACCCCACTTTTGGACTGAGCCCTCCAACGTGGGAAAATTCCCACGGTCCACATTTGAAGTTGTACTTTTCACAATCACATACAAAAAAGACATTAAAACAATGTTTATCATTAAAATACAAAGGGCGGTAAACACACATCTGTAAAATGTTAAAAAAGTTTTGAATAGCAAACATCTAAAACAACAAGTATTAAAATTATATCAAGCAAATAGTTCTATTTTCTAACATACATTTGAAGAAAATTTGTACTTTCACAATCACGTAGTGTTTAAGGCATTAAAATGTATAAATTTAAAATACACGTATTTAGCGTTCATTCATTTGTAAAATGTTAAAAACGATGTGCTTTTAAACTTTTTAAAAGGTGAAGCAATGTATTGGGTAACAGATCAGCGAGTTGTTTTTAATTAAAGAAAAGTTTTGTTTTCCACATATATTTAAAACTTTTTAAAAACACTGTATAAAACACAGACATCAGTCATAGACATCAGTCTCTCTAATCCAAGATGGCAGCGAGTAAGCTAGGTTACTGTCTTTGATCTGTAAATAGACAGTTAATCTGGCAGGCGAATACGGCAAGTGGTTTATAGGCACTATGCTGGGACTAATCTACACTGGCTGTTTTCTGTTCATCGCTAACGGTCTATAAGGAACCAGTCCATCACATAATCGAACTTGGATTTAATTGAAGTGAAACTTACTCTCTTGACGTTTCGGATGACCCGGACCGCCCTGTCAGTGCGGAACTTGGATCCTGTTCAACGGAGCCAAATCGCCGACACGCCTTTCGAATCTTACGTGTCCAAACTTCTCATGAGAAAGGGAACTAATATAGGGACTATATAGGGTCTATATTTAACCGAGACGTTGAAATGACGGCTATTGCTTGCTGGCTATTCTCTTCTGGTGAGCACCAGAAAGATCTTGAGAGACAGAGACGCGCTAAAGCAGCATCATGTTGTTTTATTTATTTTTCAGTGCCATTATATTTTGTAGTCATTTTGAATGTACACAAATAAAAATATACATTTTAATGTTTCTAATGATGTCATATTATCTGTATGACTATAAATAACAGAGTAGGGGAGACCGGGGACAGTTGCAACCCTTTTTGCATTTCTCTCAATTACTCAGAGACTATTTGGACTAGACCAACCAAATTTGTATATATTAAACTTGCATCTGTCTGCTAATTACCCATACCATTTAAAGATAATTATATATGACATATCGTTTACAGTATTTATTTGAATGGAAGAAGTCAGATGTTGCAACTGACCCCGACCCAGGGACGGTTGCAACACGTTAAAAATGCCTTAAATTTCTCTAATTAATTTTAGCTTTTTGTTTCAATGAGCATATAATTCTGAAAATATTTTAGGCCTACTATAATATTATAGTATTATTTATTTCAATAATATTATTGTTGCCTATAATTTATTTATTTAGTCATATTTATCAAATAACAGTTATTGAGGTTTTGTTTGTGTATGTGTAGAACATAGGCCTAGAGACAGTAACCATAGACCGTATATAAACTGGACACAGCGACCCCATAGGTTTCAACGGAGAGAAGTGAAGCACATTAGAAGCCCTCATTTCCTGATAGCTGAGCGAACTGCGCAGACTCAACCTGAGCTTGATGGCGTAGATGTGACGTGAGCAGCCCGTCTTGTCTTCTAGTAGCAGTAGCTGTGCCGAGAGAAATCTGAATCATTCCCTTCCGAAACTTGCAGAGACAGAGAGCGTGAGTAGGAGCTGTCCATGAGCTAGGAGCAGGAGCAACGTCATGGCTCTCTATGGGCTTCTCCCTTGACTTTATGCCTCCACGTCCCCCGATTGACCGCGAGCTTCTCCTCCTGTCTCTACGGTAATTTCCAGAGAGTCGCGTGGTTATGACGCAATCGTTAGCCTATTTTTACAAAAACTGCTTCTACGGGGCCATAACGTAAGATACAAGGTAATGGAGCCTTTTATACATTGTCGTGTTTCTTTAGAAATAAACCATGGACAAATGGAGTCTTTAAACGCCTCAGATGTAAAGTTATTCGCTGTCAAAGTGACGCCAAAATGAATGGGAGTCAATGGGATGCTAACAGCAGGTGAAGGCTTGTTAGCCAATGGCGGCTCCCGGGGGTGGTACGGAAATCGAGCGCTCAGTTACCCCCCTGGGTCTAACTGTGCATGTGCAGTATGAGTGTCATCACTCTAGCTTGTTTCTGATTGGAGAAAAATGACATGTTGCAACTGTCCCTGGTCTCCCCTATAAAGTTATAATATCCCAGCAGTGGAACAAATCCCAGTGATGGCGCTCTCACACAACATATATCAGTTCTGGCGTTGCTTCATATCGCAGACTGCTCATTATCAAAATAAAACACAGTCAACCAAACATATAAAAAGTTATTCTGCCTAATTGAATTGGTCTGTTGTACAATATAAAGGGCAAGCTGTGCCGCACACAGTCCTACTCCAAACATTTCCCTTGCTGTGAAGACGCTGATTTAGCCTACACGTGTATTTTGGGACTCGACTGAAGTGTGACGCATTTTTATTTGTATTATAATATAATATATTAAAATACATAATCTTCTGAGTTTTATGATGTAGACCTTGTGTGTTTTATTTTAATTAAAATGTATTATAATTTACATCTCAAAAGGATGCGCTTTGTGCATTCTCTGACATTATATTTTTTTATTTCATTAATACTGAGTATCAATTGATGTCAAACAAAACTGTGTGTTATTTTCTCTGGCAACTAAACATAGCAGATGGTGAACCTCCACCGTGTGGAGCCTGGTGGCCTTTGTCTCAGGCATGTCCATTATAGGTTTCCTGAACCCTCCTGATCTCGTGTCTCTTGTGCTTATTTCTGGGAGACTCCGTGAAAGCAGGATCACCTTGAGGCAGTCACATAGCTATAGGCTGAAAAAACAACAACTGAATTTAATAAATGCAGTATAATAATTAATCATAAATAACACAAAATTCCCTGCATTACTGTGGCAATAACAATATCACTTATAATTTATCTTACAGTCTGCAGTTATAAAATTAAATTAAATCAAATTTGTTATGAAAATGATTGATTGTTCTAAGAGTATTGTTTCATGCCTCTCACCACTCATTTCAGTTGTGACTTCTTCTAATGGTTTTAAAAACCTCACCAACCTCTTCCATTTCTTTCCACTTATGCTGTGTCAGAGTTTCCAGTCGGTAACTAGTGCTAGTGTGGTGATGATCTCCGATTTCTCCAAGAAATCTCCGTAACCTAAAATGGTGCGTTCCATCGTGTTGGGCAGTCCTGTTTCAGTTTTAACTCTGGCAAGCCCAGCTCCTGCGGAGTTCCTTGAGCTGTTCAGCTGCCACTGTGCTTCACTGCATGTACTCCACAACTGCTTTCATCTTATTCAGTGTATTCACAATCAAGGTAACTGTGTGGGCAAAGCATGGCAGATGCTTCCATGAGGGTTTGTGAATGGCCAGGCTTATGTTGTGAGCATTGTCAGTGACCCAAGCTACTATTTTGTCCGTTATGTTCCACTCTCTGGCAATTCTCAAAAGAGTGTCTGCCAGATTATCTGCAGTGTGCCTTTCAGCAAATTCAACACAATCCAGCAGACATGTCTCCATTGAACATTTTCAGTGAAGTGGCCTGTAACCACATGTGGTCCTAGATGTCCAGCAGTCTGTTGTGAGGCACACAGCCGATGCCTTGCCAACTTTTTCCGTAATTTGTTCATGAACCTTCGAAAACATTTCTGGAATTGTATTTGACAGGGTCTGCCTGCTGGGCAATATACAGGAGGGGTTTAAGGCCTTTGTAAATGCTTTGAATCCTCTGTCCTCCACAATGGAAAAAGGTTGCAGATCCAATGCCATCATCCTTGCCAGGTCCTCATCCACTTTCTCTTGTCTTAGTGGGTCAACTGGCCGAGCCACAGAATGTGTTAGGGTGGTCTGCCCTGCTCGTCGCCTGAGAAGTGCTGGTAGTTTTCCTCTTCCTTTGACCCTCCCTCGTCTGGCATATGCTACTCTGAGCAATGCCTGAACTTTGTATATTGAGCACTTGTGGTGTTTTTGCCTCTTCACGATGACTCGCCTGCTTTAGTCCTCATTTGTAAGTCTCTTTGTACAAAAGCGTCTGCTGAATGACTGAATGTAAATGGTAGTGGCAGGTGAGGTAGGAGGAGGTTGTGCAGTACTGGTTCTGCTGGATGATCCAGGACCCTCAGCTTGTTCAGTTTCCCTCAGCTGCACAGGTGGATGCTTTACCATTAACATGCCTGTTAAGGTTAGCTGTAGATCCTCCTTTAAATGACAACTGTGTTTTACAAATTGTACACGGCCTGTGTTGGAGACGCCTCATTAAAATACTTCCATACTACACTTCTCTTTCTGGTGCCACTCATTTTCAAGTTAACAGTCAAATGCTGCTGTGACTATCAGCAGATTACCTGATGATTAGCTCAAACCTAGTAAAAACTAAAAATTAAGTTCTCTTTGTTAAATTTAACCATCAGCTTGCACTGTGTACACAGTGTTCTTTTCTTTCTTTGATGCAAAAATGCAGAAGCCGAGCTCTATCCGTTCGCCTGGCCAACTTCGCCGTCATTATCGTGACGTTCGAGCAACTGGTTCTTTTCATTCACGAACGAGATGTAGCCTACCAGTTCATTTAACTCGTTCAGACTCAAAAGCAACTCGGTCACGGTCAGTGAAGGGCGTATTCGTTCACTACATTCAACAAATCACATGCTCCGTCACATCTCCTACTCAAAGGCTCGAGGTTTAGTCCTTCTTTGACACGATGAAACCGTCCACGGGGCTGCCCGGTTCACTGAGCTGCGCATGCGCTGCTGCGCTCATGTGGACGGAGGGATTTCAGTGAAATATGAGGCAATGGATTACGTGAACAAGAACAATTCGAACACCTAAAAGATTCGTTCAAAAAGAACGCTTCGTTCACTAACGTAACATCACTACTGAACCTTCTTCCATCTAGTCTATCTACAGGTCTTTTATTACTCTTATATTGATGCTGCATTTATTTCTCGGTGGATATCAAGAAGTATTTGATTGTGTGATTTGATGGTCAGATATGGCGCAGTGTGTTGCTGTGAATGAAGCTGCTGCCACTGGATCCAAACGGACTTCCAGAGTTCGTGTAGCGGTTCGGCTGAGGCCCTACATGGACGAGCAGGATAGGGAGAGGGGCCCTGTGTCGGGGGTCTGGAGATCATCAACTGGAGGAACGCCTCGGAGACCTTTCAATACCGCTCAGTCATAACCCTTAAAACCTTTCTCATTTCTCTCATTTGGTTGTCTTTAATGTCAAGCACTTTAGCAGGCCATGGTCTCAGTGCAGTAGGTCATGATTTGGTAGCTGGTGCTGAGATGAATCTTCTCTTTTTAAGAAAATCCACTGGCACTTTGTGTGCCTGTTGGGATAATCAGGAAGAGAAACACTCATAACAGTCCTTGATACTTGGAGAAGAGGGTTTTACTGTTGTTTACTTTATCCTGTGTTTCCATGTTTAGGTCAATTACCAAAATAATATAATACAACAAAGATGATCCTTATTGTTTTATAGTTTTTTATTTAGATTTACTGGGTCATTTGTAACCATTATCAGAGCATGTTTGCAATTTTATAAATCCAAACACAAATTTTAATTTATTGTCCAAGCCTGGTCTTTTTTTTTTCAACAGCTTTGTTTGTTTTTGAAGTCCACATATAAGAGCTGCTTTTAAACCATATTTTTTTGGGATAGTTCACCCAAAAAATAAAATTCTTGTAATTCACTCCCGCTCTTGCCGTTCCTAACCCTTGAGTCTTTCATTAATCTTCAGAACGCAAAATATGAGATATTTCTTGTCCCTCCATTGAAAGCCTATTCACCCAAAAATGTTCATGAAGAGTTTGTAAAATAAATCATTATGACTCAAGCGGTTTAATCCAAGTCTTCTTGAAGAGATCACTTTATATAATGAACAGATTTAATGTAGGCTTTTATTCTCATATCAACATTGATCAGCAAACATACTTGCAGCACTCACATTTGCTAAATGGAAGCTCATGCTTGCTTGATGAGAACAAAATTGGTCTTATTGGATTTATTTTACTATCTCTTTATGAACATTTTGAAGCATCAGAATTTTGGGTGTTGAGGGACTGTTGGAATTTTCATTTAAAGGACAAAATATTAAACCTTTATAAACTTACATATAACACAGTTGTTGTTGATCTTGGTACTCGACAAATTATTCCATTAGGGCCTGGTTTCACAGACAGTGCTTGGAATAAGCCAAGATTAGGACTTCAATTAGGACCTTTAAGGAGCTTTTATAGACGTGCTTTAGAAAGGGGGAGAAAAAACATTACTGATGTGCATCTTGAGACAAAACACTGGCAGTGACATATTTTAAGATCTACAACTATCTTTGTGAGGACCAGTTTGAGTTTTAGACCATTGGAGTGAGGACAAAGAGAGTAAAGGACATGTTTGCCGGTCCTCACTCTCTGAGAGCCTTTAAAGGCTGTTTTAGGGTCAAGACTGGGTTTTAGGGATAAGGTTATGATGAGGTTAAGGGTCGGTTTAGGGTCAGGGGTCGGGTTAGGCACTCAGTTGTGATGGGTAAGGTTAGGGTAAGGTTAGGGTAAGCGGCTTTTTAACCCTTAACTGGGAAAATCAGTCCTCATGAACTTAAAGCAGTGCTTTCCAGTATGAGAGAAGTTAGATTCCCAACAGGTGTGTAATTAAGACTTAGAACTGAACTTACAGGTGTAAAAAGAGGTTTATGTGAGGAAACATTTATCTTAAAGTGCAGTGCAGCAAAACATACAAAAAAAGTAACATCATTTATTAAACATTTATGAAACCCATGGTCATGTTTCATAAATGATTAGTTAAGCATTTACTAATCACTTGTAAATGACTTGTAACGAAATGTACAAAACATACATAAAATGTTAGTATATTCACTTGCTAATCATTTATGAATGTTTTGTAAATTATTAGTTCTTCATTAACTAACCACTTATTAATGACTTACAACTGAACGTTATTATAAAGTGTTACCAGTTTGTTTTATTTCCACGCTTGAGATCTTAATGACTTACAGTCTCTGACGCCCAGACATGTTCAGAGCAGAAAAATAATAACTGATAAAACACTGCAAATATAATAATGTTGCAGCGGCTTCAGTGCTTGAACCCATGAAATACACCTGGATTAAAATACGTTTAACAAATCCCACTTCTACATGATTTATAGATGATTGATGTGAAACTAAATGAAGCTGATCTTCATCAACACAAACAGAGCTTGAGAAAAGCACAGATACATACCGTCACACACACTGATGTCTATATGAGTATTTATTACACAGTTATTCTGACATGATATTTCAGTGACAGAAGTTCAGCTGTGTTATTAATGTAATGAAGAGGAAATAAGAGACTCTGTAACATCTCACTGTTACTGATTTATCATGCAGCTCAAAGCATTATGGGTAGAATCTCTCTACAGGCTAGACTCATTCATCAACAGTTTCAATGATGATTCATAACTAACAAAAAACCCTGGATAGAGCGGTTCAGTGAATGTGGTCTTCTCTGTGTGGATGAGGCTCATTGTGTCTCCGTCGACGCTGTAGAAGGACAGAGTTCCTGCACTGGGATCCACATACACTCCTACTCTACTGCTGATGGGCTTTACAGGGAGTTTAGTCTCTATGGCATTGTGCCAGAATGAGTAACTGGAGGGAGAGCAGAACAAACTCCAGGACTGATCATTATATCCAAACCGACTCTCATTACCAGATCCCTTCCTGCTGATGCTCTTATATGACACTGATACATACACACCATCACCAGTCCACTCAACACCACGCCACTCAATCTCCCAGTAAGAGCATCCTGTCACACTCTCTCTACACAACACCTGAGGCAAATCAAATCTCTCTGGAATATAGGGATACCGCTGAAGCGTTGTGTGAGTGCTAGTAATCATTCTATTCTCCTCAGACACAACGAGGTACCTTTCCGCTGTGTACAGATCCAGAGTGAGCTGACAGGAATCTGATGGAGATAAAACACATTACAATCAGGAGTTAGGAATCTGATCTTTTAATGTATCTGAACTCTTCATGTTCAATATACCAGCAGTGTCTCAGTGCAGTTTAATCATCATTCACATGATCAACTCTAAAACTCTTCTGTCATGTTTTCTTTCAGCTTCTACAGGAAGAACATGAACACACTCAGTGAGTTTCTCTGCTTGTGTTCTGACTTACATTGAAGGAACTCTCTCCTGGTCCTGGGAACATCTGTGGAAATCAACAGACATGAAGAGTGTGATTATCAAGTCCAGAGAAAGTGATCCTGCATCCATTGCTAACACATGCAGAAATCCTCCAACACAGAAGATATTTAGAAATGTCTCTGTTGTTTACAGAGCCCAGATCCTGACACAACCACTGCTGAGGGTTGATATTAGTGACATGTCACCATATTTGATTTGGCTTCTGTAGAACTGAGCACAGATTTGATCAGAGGGAATATGGTTAATCATATACAAAGTAATCATATTGCTTTATAAGACTTGGATTAAACCTCTACCTCCTTTTTATTCTTTTTCAGAGAGACATCAATTGATCAATACATGTCTGATGCTCAATCATTTTAATCATTCTACTGAAAGCCCCAAACCCCGGATAGAATGGCTGAGTGAATGTGGTCTGGACTGTGTGGATGAGCAGTTCAAACATGTCCCTGGCAACATTCAAAAGACAGCTGAAAACCCATCTCTTCCGTGAGCACTTAACCTCATTAAAAAATCTTTCCTTTTCCTTTAAATCCTCGCTTTGCTACTCTGAACAATGCCTGCACTTGGTTTTTTGAGCACTTCTTGCGTTGTTTTTGCCTCTTCACGATGACTCACTTAATTTAGTCCTAATTTGTAAGTCGCTTTGGACAAAAGCGTCTGCTAAATGACTAAATGTAAATGTACTGTTTATTATGAGAATTTCTGTGAATACATGAAAGCCACATTTTAGTTCTAATTATTAAAATGATTAAAATCATAAACATGCATCATTGACGTTTGGTTTTAAATGCTGATATCACAAAATCATATCTCTTACATTCTTAAAAACATATTGTTATCAGATATTCATTCAACTTTTGGTATCAATAGAATCAGCAGTATTTAAATGTGTGATTTAACAGTAAATATCAAAAGTTTCCTTCATGTTCACAAAAGGGTTGTTGTCATCAATAGTGTCTACTTAAAGTCACAGAGTATGGGGATTTAATGTCAGATATACAGGTTTTAATTATTGGCTTAAAGCACTTTCAACTCGTTCAAGTATTTGCAATAAGACAAGCTGACAACAGAGAATACTGTGAGTTGTGTTGTCTGTAATATTGCTGTCATGATGTGGTGAACTAATTCATACAGTATATTAAGCTTTAATCTGATAAAATATTGAATCTGCTCTCATCTTTCTCATTTTATCATTGAACAGCCTGGTCCCATTGTTAATACGTAGATATTAATATGTAATTTTCAGAGACACAAAAATGTATGTTTTTTTGTACATGTAGATAGATGCTAAAATGTATAATGTGGAAGTATCTGCAACATTTAAACGTAGCATTATTACGTTTTTACAACTACAGGACATCACATATTTACAAATCTTTCATAGCATAAAGATATCTGTATAATTTCCCTTTTACCTAAACATACCCTTTTTATAATTTAAACAGCATAAAACGTAATGAAAGGAGATGTGGCGGAATTTGGAAAATTACAATTTTAGAAACAATATAGCATTAAAAAGATGTTTTGAGCCGCTAGATTAGGCCGCTACGCCTAACACATAACCATTGCTTCAAACTACGTAACGTTATGAAGAAAAACATAACAGGACAGACAAGTGTAATCATAATCATTTATTTATTGTGAAAATGTCAAAAGCGCCACCAAAAGTCATTCATATGACGATGTGTCACATTCGCAGTGTGGATTCTAAAGATTAGGATAACAGCGAGCAAACAAAAATGATGTCTTTTGTGAATTTCTGTTGTGTTTTGGTGTTATACGAGCGCATTGTGACGCTCAGAGGGTTCGGTTAAGCACTAGTTACACAGGGGTACTCAAGTTCAGATGCCAAGGGGGCCACATTTAAACCATATTAAATGTGAAGGGCCACAAATTACAACTTGCATCGTAAAACTTTATTTATGACAATATTTACAGTTTTTACTTGTATAGAAAGTCAGTTTATTACCTATCTTGCTAGGTAAGTCTTGCTAGTCTGTTCTATTTAAAGTAATTTAAGTAATTTAATAAAAATTTAAATCTAGATAATAATTTTCTTGCGATATTAATGCAAAAAAAGAGAGTTCATACTCAGAGTATTAAAAAACCTTGCTAGGTAAGTCTTGCTCTTTGTCCTATTTAAAGTAGGCTAATACTGAACATGAAAATGAAAAAATATGGAACAAAAAGTGGATTAACAGTTCCCTTTCGAAAGGGAACTCTACACTACGTCAGAATGACGCTATGGGGAACGCCTCAGGCGTGACAGGTGTCTGAAATCAAATATCAACTCACGTCAATCATGTTGACCGGCGACAGCCCGTGAATCATCAGCTTGATTGATTAACGCGCGACCTGGATGTATAAAGGGGAGCCTTGCATACATGACAACATCTTTTCGTCTTCAGGGACTGTTTGTCTGTTTTGAGAATATCGCTGAAGCGCCTCTTGTGCAAACTGTGAGCGTTTTTCATTTAAAGATGCTCCGCTCTCGTCGGACCCTTTTCTCGAGGGAGGAGGGTTCAGCATCTGAGCTGTGGTGCGTGCGATCTGTGAAACAATACTGTTTGGGTACGAGGCGTTCACAGTCAGTTCCTGAGGGTGCTGGCAGTGTTCATTAAGAAATATCTCGGCGTGCGTGAGAAAGAAAAAATCTGTGCGCTGTCGGATGTTTCAACCTCGCACCTGGTGACTTTCTTCTCGAGGGATGAAAGCCAAATATATTTTAACGGCTCGTTTCTCGCGCTTGCCGAGGCAGTGTGTAGAATACGAGAACGTATAAATGTTAAAACAGTATTGTCTGGTGATTATGGCTGCATTTAATTCTATGAATTAAAATGATGGAATATTATCTGACTTTTAAGAAGTTAGATATTTAGTAATTCAGCCTATCATCCAGATCGCGTTATCCAGTGTTTTTGGCTGCATTTTAATTGAGGAATTAAAATGATGAGCAGTGAACAAAAAGAGCAGGTGTAATTCTGGTCTTTTTGTAAAATGTGAAATTAACATATTTCTGTTTCTTTTCAGACCACGTCTCCTGTCCTAGAGTCTGGGGCAAAATGTTGTGGGTAAGAAAGTAAATCTAAAGATTTTTTCTTGGTCAGGTAGTAGGTCCTATCAGGCCTCCTTGACCAGACAGTCCCCATTTTGCAACCGGACAGCGCTTGGGCCTCCCTGAGGTGAGCTCCCAGGAATTGACTGTGGTTATCAGGTCAGAGGCCTCACCAGGCCTTCCTGAATATGAGCTCCCACATACTGTGGTTGAATATGAGCTCCCACATACTGTGGTTATCAGGTCAGAGGCCTCACCAGGCCTTCCTGAATATGAGCTCCCACATACTGTGGTTGAATATGAGCTCCCACATACTGTGGTTATCAGGTCAGAGGCCTCACCAGGCCTTCCTGAGTATGAGCTCCCACATACTGTGGTTGAATATGAGCTCCCACATACTGTGGTTATCAGGTCAGAGGCCTCACCAGGCCTTCCTGAGTATGAGCTCCCACATACTGTGGTTGAATATGAGCTCCCACATACTGTGGTTATCAAGTTATAGGCCTCACCAGGCCTTCTTGAATATGAGCTCCCACATACTGTGGTTATCAGGTCATAGGCCTCACTAGGCCTTCCTGAGTATGAGCTCCCACATACTGTGGTTGAATATGAGCTCCCACATTCTGTGGTTATCAGGTCAGAGGCCTCACCAGGCCTTCCTGAGTATGAGCTCCCACATACTGTGGTTGAATATGAGCTCCCACATTCTGTGGTTATCAGGTCAGAGGCCTCACCAGGCCTTCCTGAGTATGAGCTCCCACATACTGTGGTTGAATATGAGCTCCCACATACTGTGGTTATCAAGTTATAGGCCTCACCAGGCCTTCTTGAATATGAGCTCCCACATACTGTGGTTATCAGGTCATAGGCCTCACTAGGCCTTCCTGAGTATGAGCTCCCACATACTGTGGTTGAATATGAGCTCCCACATACTGTAGTGGCCAGGTTATAGGCCTCACCAGGTCTTCCTGGTTATGAACTTCCACATGTCAGGTTACAGGCCTCACCGGCCTTCCTGAATGTGATCTCCCACATATTGTGGTTGAATATGAGCTCCCACATACTGTGGTCGCCAGGTTACAGGCCTCATCCGGCCTTCCTGGTTATGAGCTCCCACATACTGGGATATCAGATTACAGGTGAGCTCCCACATACTGTGGCGCCAGGTTACAGGCCTCACCGGCCTTCCTGGTGATGGGCTTCTACATGTCAGGTTGCAGGCCTCACCCGGCCTTCCTGAATGTGAGCTCCCACATACTGTGGTCATCAGGTTACAGGCCTCATCCGGCCTTCCTGGTTATGAGCTCCCACATACTGTGGTCGCCAGGTTACAGGCCTTACTAGGCCTTCCTGAATATGAGCTCCCACACATGGTGGTCGCCAGGTTACAGGCCTCATCCGGCCTTCCTGAATGTGAGTTCCCACATACTGTGGTCACCAGGTTTCAGGCCTCATAGGCCTCCCTGAGTATGAGCTCCCACATGCTGTGGTCGCCAGGTTTCAGGCCTCGCCAGGCCTTCCTGGTTATGAGCTCCCACATACTGTGGTCGCCAGGTTACAGGCCTCACCGGCCTTCCTGAATGTGAGCTTCCACATATTGTGGCCGCCAGGTTACAGGCCTCACCCGGCCTTCCTGAGTATGAGCTCCCACACACCGTGGTCGCAGGTCTTCCTAGTTATGAGCTTCCTCATGTCAGGTTATAGGCTTCATCCGGCCTTCCTGAATGTGAGTTCCCACTTACTGTGGTCACCAGGTTTCAGGCCTCACAGGCCTTCCTGAGTATGAGCTCCCACATACTGTGGTCGCCAGGTCTCAGGCCTCACAGGCTTTCCTGAGTGTTAAGCTCCCACATTCAGTGGTCACCAGCTTCAGGCTTCCTAAAGGCCTTCCTGGTTATGAGTCTTCACATGTCAGGTTACAGGCCTCTCCAGGCCTTCCTGAATGTGAACTCCCACTCACTGTGGTCGCTAGGGTTTAGGCCTCACTAGTTGTGAGCTTCCACATGTCAGGTTGCAGGCCTCATCAGGCCTTCCTGAATGTGAGCTCCCACGCATTGTGTCCATCAGGTTATAGGCCTCATCTGGCCTTTCTGATCATGGGTTCCCACATGCTGTGGTTGCCAGCTTACAGGCCTCACCGGCCTTCCTGGATACGAGCTCCCACGGTCTGTGGTCGTCAGGTTATAGGCCTCACTAGGCCTTCCTGAATATAGAGTGATTAAGTACATGCACCTTTACTTCATCTATTTTTCTTAAACCCATGCTTTTGGTAAGTCACACGACTAACGTCCTGTGTACTTTCTAAAATCCATTTTTATGGTAAGGGTCATGCGCTGTTCACTTCTGTCCCTTCCTATGTGGCTCAGACCCTGGTCTTTTCACCTCGGGTCCCACTCTAGATGCGTCCTGTCGTCACGTATATTACGACAGACGCCTTTCTCTAGCTAACTTCCACATTCTGATGAGCTCCCACACACTGTGGTCACCGCGTTACAGGCCTCACCGGCCTTCCCGAGTATGAGCTCCCACATGCTGTGGTCGCCAGGTTAGAGGCCTCATCAGGCCTTCTTGGATTCAGAATGGCTAAGTACATGCACTTTCTTTCATGTACTTTCTATAATCCATATTTATGGTAAGGGTTATGCGCTGTACGCTTAATTCCCTTTTTGACGTGGCTCAGACTCCGGTTCTTCACCTTGGGTCCCACTCTAGATGCATCTTGCTGTCGCAATGTATTACGACAGACACCTCTCCCTCGAGCTATCTCCCACATTCGGTGGTTATCAGGATACAGGCTTCATTAGGCCTTTCTGAAAGTAGCCCCCACATGGTGTGGTTGTCAGGTTACAGGCCTTACCAGGCCTTCCTGAAAGTAAGCTCCCACAGGTTGTGGTCACCAGGTTACAGGCCTCACAGGCCTTCCTGAGTATGAGCTCCCGCACGCTGTGGTCGCCAGGTTACAGGCCTCACCGGCCTTCCTGAGTATGAGCTCCCACATGCTGTGGTCGCCAGGTTAGAGGCCTCACCAGGCCTTCCTGGATTCGGAATTGCTAAGCACACGCACTTTCGTTTCGTGTACTTTCTAAAATCCATATTATGGTAAGGGTTATGCGCTGTCGCTTCATTCCCTTTTTTACGTGGCTCAGACTCCGGTTCTTCACCTTGGGTCCCACTCTAGATGTGTCTTCTGTCGCAAGGTTTTACGACAGGCGCTTCCCTTTTGAGCTATCTCCCACATTCTGTGGTTACAGGCCTCATTAGGCCTTTCTGAAGGTAGCCCCACATTGTGTGGCTGTCAGGTTACAGGCCTCTCCGGCCTTCCTGAATACGAGCTCCCACTTACTGTGGTCGCCAGGTCTCAGGCCTCACAGGCCTTCCTGAGTATGAGCTCCCGCACGCTGTGGTCGCCAGGTTAGAGGCCTCACCAGGCCTTCCTGGATTCAGAATGGCTAAGTACACGCACTTTCGTTTCGTGTACTTTCTTAAATCCATATTTATGGTAAGGGTAATGCGCTTCTGCTTCATTCCCTTTTTTACGTGGCTCAGACTCCGGTTCTTCACCTTGGGTCCCACTCTAGATGCGTATTCTGTCGCAATGTTTTACGACAGGCGCCTCCCTTTCAAGCTATCTCCCACATTTTGTGGGAACAGGCCTCGTTAGGCCTTTCTGAAGGTAGCCCCACACTGTGTGGCTGTCAGGTTACAGGCCTCTCCGGCCTTCCTGAATACGAGCTCCCACTTACTGTGGTCGCCAGGTTTCAGGCCTCACAGGCCTTCCTGAGTATGAGCTCCCACATACTGTGGTCACCAGGTTACAGGCCTCACCGGCCTTCCTGATATGAGCCCTCATGTACTGGAGCTCCCCACATGAGGGGGTCATCAGGTCTTAGGTCTCAGTAGACCTTCCTGGTTTTGAACCCTCTCTTACTTCCCCAGTGTTCGGATCGAGCACTGGGTAGACCCGTGGATTGAGTGGACGACTTCCGTCTTTTCCTGAGGTTGAGTCACACTCTCCGGGAGATCCCGTCTCTGTGATCCAGAACTGAATGGTTCTGCCAACTTCGCAGGCCTTCGGTTTCTGTATGCCTTATCCAAGGCAACTTCCAGAGGCTCTGTCTCGGACAGACAGGCAATGGCCAGACTGTGTGTCTTAGTATAGATCACCAGGCCAGCCTGGTGGTATTTCAGGAGGCATGCTCCCCTGAATAGTGACTGGCTGGGAGTCCCTTGGGTCCCCTAGCCACACTCCCTAGAAGTGACCCCTTCTATTGGAAGTTGTGGTCCTAAGCCTTTGAGCTGGCCCAGATATACCCCCCATTGACTATGTTCTGGCGGTTTCTTGGTTCATTAGCTTGGGCTATGACCGGTAGGGAGTGCTGTCACTGACAGCCCGATGTGACCTAAGGGTGAGTGGTTCCAGTGTTTCTGAATTACTGGTTCGGGCAGTTGTCACTGCCTTTGGGCATGCACTCCCCTCAGCATGGTGGCGTTGGTATATCGTTCCCCATAGCGTCATTCTGACGTAGTGTAGAGTTCCCTTTCGAAAGGGAACGTCTCAGGTTACGACTGTAACCTATGTTCCCTGAGAACAGGGAACGAGACACTACGTCTTCCTGCCATGCCTCGGGGCCTGCCTGCAACAGTCCCTTCAGACGATAGGATGTTGTCATGTATGCAAGGCTCCCCTTTATACATCCAGGTCGCGCGTTAATCAATCAAGCTGATGATTCACGGGCTGTCGCCGGTCAACATGATTGACGTGAGTTGATATTTGATTTCAGACACCTGTCACGCCTGAGGCGTTCCCCATAGCGTCATTCTGACGTAGTGTCTCGTTCCCTGTTCTCAGGGAACATAGGTTACAGTCGTAACCTGAGACGTTTTCTAGCAATATTAATTATTAATATTAAGCAAAAAAAATAAAGAAAAGAGTTCATCAAACATCAATTGTTTTCCCAAAACGCGAGAGTGCAAGAGTGTTGTGAACTCACTGACGTATTGACAGCTCGTAATTGTAATGGGAGCGCTTTTTGCTACTGTTTATAACCCATTGACAATTTGAAAATAAGTTTTGTTTTTCATGCTGTTAAGAGGATCATCGGCCAATTACACACTGCAGTAGAGATCAGCTCTAACGTCACCCGAATCAGCTGTGGGTGCGCAGCTCTGAATGCACGAGCTATGCATAGCGCGCTGCACACACAAGTTGCCTGGCAGTTTTACCGCTTGTTTTGCTATTGTTGCGCTTAGCAAGTTAATGGTACATTTCGGACATATCAAGTAGCTATATAAAGTCTCACTAAACATTCCACACACATCACAATGACGATGATGAATGTTATTTTTTATTATCGACCGTCCGCAATATACATAGATATAAATCACACTGTCTAATATTCGCGCAACTTTTGAGCTCAAATTATTAAAAAAAGTGCGTTCATCTTTTGCATGACACGGGCCATAAAAATAATGCCGATGGGCCGGATGCGGCCCACGGGCCGCCTGTTGAGTATCTGTGCACTAGTAGAAATGGTGGTGGGAGTTTCCAATTAGAGAAACTGGAGCAAGAGAGCAGAAGGGTTTTAGTAGGATTATTTCCTTTGCAATGAACTTATGCATGCTTTGCATTAATAATGATTATTATTAAAGGTGCAGTGTGTGATTTTTAGCGGCATCTAGTGGTGAGATTTGCGAATTGCAAACAGTCAGTAACTCACGGCCTTTCTCTCAAATTGCAAACTCGAATGAGAAGCTACGGTGGCCGACGTAGGATCGGAAGATGTCGTCGTCTGAGTCAGCAGAGAGTAGCAAGTCAAGCAATGAGGTTTCTTTCAGTGTTGGGCAGTAGCGTCGCTACAAGTAGTGACGTTACTAGCTTAACTACATTTCTCAATAGCATGGTGGTAGCGTCGCTGTTTTCTGAATCAAATAGCTTTTCAGTAGCAAAGCTCTTTTGTTGATCAAGTAGTGCGGTAGCGTCCACACAAGCTGAAGCAGTGTTGTAATGTAACGGAGTACATATACTTCGTTACTGTACTTAAGTAGAAATTTCACGTATCTGTACT
The DNA here is from genome assembly GCF_963993115.1 of Abramis brama. Lineage (NCBI taxonomy): Eukaryota > Metazoa > Chordata > Actinopteri > Cypriniformes > Leuciscidae > Abramis > Abramis brama. The sequence continues at coordinate 44,190 of NC_139984.1, read as the reverse complement.
TTACTTCGCTATTTAAATTTATTCAACTTTCACTTTTACTCCACTACATTTCCTTGATAAAATGTATACTTTTACTCCGATATATTTCCACTAAGCATCTTCGTTACTCGTTACTACTAAATAAAATCAGAAGAAATGTGTGCGACTGCAATAAGGGAGGTTTGGCGAATCACTGCTCCTAGATTGCATTACGCACGCTCCGCACGGCACGCGCTCTATTTCAGCGTAATGGTTGTTTGTTGCCATGCCAAAGGAGGAGGAAGCACAACTGAAACTGCCATGGAAGCACGAGTACCTACTGGAGGACCTCCCGTTATCGTAGACGACCACCCGCCAACTCTCACGCATTCACCGTGAGACACACGCAATTGACACTTTTCACACGCTCTCACGCCACACATCCATTTTCTCACGCACAGAAAAATCGCGAAGCAAAGAGTCAAGTCAAGTCAAGTCATTTTCATTTATATAGCGCTTTTAACAATGTAGATTGTCTCAAAGCAGCTTTACAGAGATAAATGTATAATTTAACGTAAGATTGTTTTGGCTTTATAGCGGTTCTTTAATAAAGTTATTTTCCAGCTAAAGTTAGTTTTGATTGATTCGCTTCCGTCGCAACGATCATTTGTTTTTAAATTAGGGCCGCCAAGACGACACCATTCTCTCTACACAGACTTTAAACGCGAACCTGTGAGAAACGCTGATGGCGTTCAGATGCGCATTAAGAACTGGTTCTATAGTTATGTGCGTTTGAATATATGTGTGCAGGTTTGGAATTCCCTACAAACCAAACCTAAACAAATTACTGGTGTTTCCTTATAGTTTTGATTCAGAATTTTATTTTATTTTATCAATTCGGGGTAGATACGCAAATTGAGTTTTCCCGACGACGCGTTATCTGTAGAGTGGGAAAGGGATCCTCCATAGGGAGAGACTAGTTGGCACTTCAGCACTGCGTTGACACCGGGTCCAGGCGAAGGTCCTTCATCAGATCTGGAAACGGCCTGGATCCGGCAGGCTGCGGGAAAACCTTGGGATAAACAAAGACACTAAAATTAGCGTAGATGCCATTCTTCTCATGATGTAACAAGTACATCAGGATTTATGGGAAGTGTTCCCGGTTCCAGCTGACCTAATCTATGCAGCCTAATATTGAATTATAGAAGTCTATAATGTATTATGTGAATGCTATGTCAAAGAGATGTGTCTTTAATCTAGATTTGAACTGACAGAGGACACGGAGACCGACAGACTAAACAGAGCAGGTTACTTATGATATAAAAAAAATCTCAGCTCTCAGATTCTGTCAATTTTATTACGAAATTCAAACAATAAACACCATTTTGCCGTTTGTAAATGTGACGTGAAAGATCCCTAGCGGAAAGGGTCAATAAAACAGCTGGAGAACAAATGTCACATAACATTTAGGCTACCTCAGGAAAGCCATTTGATGACCATAATATAGGCTAGAGCACGTAAGTTGGCTAGAAAAAAACAGCTATAGAGAGTATTTAGCTAAATGTGTGTACTATATTACATATTTATTATATTTTTACTTATATCATTAAATAAAGTTGTTAATATGATAAAAAACGCATTATATTTAATTTGAGTTATTTTTAACCTTAAATAATAGGCTACTACCAGCTGATAGGGCTCTCTGTATGTTTACAGCAATAGGTGAGATTTTGTTTCTTGAGAAAAATGAATGCCTATCTTGTGTACCTAATATTTATCCAAATTAGTCAATATTGCATATTGTGATGCAAGATATTTTTTTTACATCCCAACATCCCTAAAAACGCAAAAATCTGCTAGACAGTGAAGGCACCGATCACCGGTCCATTGCCACCTAGCCGCCTGGAGTGAATACTACATCGAATTTCACACACTTTTGCGTCTCCATATGCACGCAGATTTCCCCCCTATAACGCTTGTCTAAACGCAGAATAAAAAAGTGACAACGCAATGCCACTTTTGCATTTTCTCTTCAGATCGTTTCCGTGTAAACATAGCCTAAATATCAGAAAATTACTTTTGATACTTAAGTACAGTATATATCAGATACTTTAAGACTTTTACTTAAGTAATATTCTAAAAGGTAACTTTCACTTCTACCAAAGTCATTTTCTAGTATGATACTTGTACTTTTACTCAAGTATTGCTTTCTAGTACTTTATACAACACTGAGCTGAAGCTACATTTTCTGAAGCACAAGCTCAACTCGGCTAAAATGCACATAATTTGCATAGTACAAATGTAAATGTTCCGTCACTACTAGCACAACACGCCTGTTAACGCGCCACCCGTGCGCTCAGCTATTTTTATTTATTTTTTCTCACGCGCTCGCGGCTTTGAGTTCATAAAAAGCTCAGGTGAGTAAGAATCAGTCAACAAACACGGTGAGTAATGTCTTGTCCTGTTATTGTCACCTGCACTTCATGTCACATGTTTAGCATAGCCTTCTCTGTTGGCAATATAGGATTTATATGTGATAAATGCAAGGAGACGGTTAGGCTGACAGAGAAGATTTCAGAACTAGAGGCATGCATCCAAACTTTAATTGAGGATAGTAAGAGTGCTAGAGCTTTAGATACTGCTTTGGATGCGCCTAGCTTAGTGGACTCTTTACATGGTGCGGTTCCAGCTGAAGTTGTGCCTGAGCAGCCGGGCAAATGGGTGACAGTGAGGGATCGCTCTAGTCGCGGATCAAAAAACCACTCTTCCGTTCCGATTACCATAACAAATCGATTTGCCCCGCTCAGTGAAACACCCACTGAGAATTCTGTTGATTGTGCCCTTGTAATTGGTGATTTGATCACACGGAACGTGAAAATAGAGACACCAGCCACCATAGTCACATGTTTGCCGGGAGCCAGAGCGCCTGACATCAAAGCAAATTTAAAAGTGCTGGCTAATGCTAATCGTAAATTCTCTAAGATCATTATTCACGTCGGCACTAATGATGTTCGACTCCGCCAGTCGGAGATCACCAAAATTAATATTAACCCTCTGGGGTCTAAGGTGTTTTTGGGGTCCTTGAGATGTTCTGACATGCCCTGACATTTGTGCTTTTTTCAGTTGCTTATAAACATAGTAATGGCAAAAAAAATTACACACTATTTAGCACAAACAGGGCTACCATAATATGTGAGCAACAAGAATGTACATGTCTGCATTTTTGAGAGAATAATGTTTATGCGTGGTTATTGAAAAAACTAAAAACTAAAGTTTCTGAAATAAGACCACAAAACACACACTAAATATGTGCCAATAAGACTTTTGTCTAATGGATGTCATCGCCTAGTGTTTTTTCTTCAAAATTATGTGAAAATCACCCTGCCTAATCCTTCACATAACACAATACATTGATTTGAATTTTGCAAAGCACTTTCTGTTTGGAAAGGCAATATTCGAGTGGGCGTCGACGATCATGCATATTTAGTGGTTCACACCTGAGGACCGCATACTTAATGAGCCATTCATTCAGGTGAGTCACTGAGCCACAAGAATGCAAGAGCAACAGTTGGAAGCATCTCAATTCTTTTTTATTTTTCCACATATTGTGCTTGCAAATTGGCCTATTGTTGAGGGTTTTGAGCAAGGTCCATCTGCGGGTGACATTTCACTCACTTCACCTACACTTCAAACTCGACGTCAGAGAAGGAAGGGTCACAATAAGAGGCCTATAACTAAGGGTATTCCCAGCGAACTAGCTGGTTTGTTAAAACACATGACTATCTAAAAATATGGTTTTGAATAAAGAGTTTTGTCCATAGCTGGTTTTCTCAAGTCACATGAGGGAACAGTGACAAGGGTCTTTGTCCACCAATACAAAGGAACTGTTGTATCTTCGGAGAGCAAGCTGATGACTGGACAGTCATCACAGGACCCATGCAGTCATGTGCCTTATAGTGAATATGACGAAGATTTCTCAATTCGGACTATAAAAGAAGAAACCTGGACGAAATCAAATTGCTCTTCCTTGCAATCTACAATCCAGAACCCCTGCAATCTGGACAGCAAGAAGCTCTTAAGCCTAGCTAGCATTTCTCTGTTAGTTCAGTACTCTATGATAATCTGTAACAAGTGTTCTTTTCAATTTTGATTCTTTTAATAAATATTGTTAAACATTTATTCTAAATCATCTTGTCTGGACCTTGGATTCTTGAGTACTTGCCTCCTTCTTTCCTCTGGATCAGAGAGATCCTAACTGAGAGACACGACAGGAGGGTAAGCATTATTTCTGATATATGAATAATCAGTGTGTGCTTTTGATTGATTGATAGCCTAGCCAAAGAGGCAGCTTACAATAGGGTTATTGTTGTAGAGCGAACACGGTTGAAGAGTACCTAAAAAGGCAGATTTATACTACGAAGGGTAAATTTATTATATTTATAATCCTTATTATCTTTATAATAAAATACGAATTTGTAGAGACTATTCGCCTAACTCTTAAATAGCATGACTAAAGGATAGGCTCTTTAGTTACCGCGGGATTATTTATATATCCAGGTAGGACGTAAAATAATTTGGAACGGTATTAATCGTGATAAACTATTACACTATAATAGCCAAGGAAAACATGTAATTGTGCAGTTAATTCTCATACTGTATTTTCAGTTTTGGAATATTTATCCTCTCCCCAAATTTGTCACTAATAAAACACAATAAAAATTATTTAAAGAAAAGGCTTATATTTACCTTTTAATAGTTTGTTTACATCTACCTTGTAAATATTTAAATAAACAACAATTCAAGTGTAATCTTTCTTTGTACAAACTAAAGTATACATTTTATCATACATATTTCAAAGTTAAGGATTTGATTGATTATTTGATTATTTTTGACAAAAAAATTGGCAAATAAAAGCTTATTTGAGGTGGCAGATATTTTACAGTAAAAATGTATAATCTATCCAAAACTAATCAACGAAATATTGTCTTTCATATGTCTGTAACATAGGTCTTTCATTTTTATTATAAGGAATATAAATGTTAATTTGCAGTTTAATACGTTGCTTATACAAATATATATATGTGCATACACACACACATATATATGTGTATATATTTATACACAAAAATAAATTTTATTTATATTTTTTATATACATTTTTTTTTCCACAAATTGTGCTTGCAAATTGTATAATATCCAAGGTAAACATGTCTAGTAATTGTGCAGTAAATTCTCATACTGTATTTTCAGTTTTGGAATATTTATCCTCTCCCCAAATTTGCTACTAATAAAACACAATAAAAATTATTTAAAGAAAAAAAATTATATTTACCTTTTAATAGTTTGTTTACATCTACCTTTTGAGGGACATTTTCCATTATTATTATTATTATTCCTCACAGCGCTGCGAGACGGTGTAAACAAGTAATGATCTGAATAAACTTGTGTTTTCTCTAGCTGATATGGGGCTCGAGAAAACACAGCCCCTCACAGGTTTGCGCCGTGGATTCCCGCGAGTCAGACGCGGATAGCCTACTGTGTTTGTTTTAGGCTCACGCAGTCTTCACTCGGACGCGCGCTTCAATCCGTTGTGGAGACTCTCTATTCGTTCCAGTGAAATTACAAAACAAAATACACACAAACATGTCTCTGCCTAATATACAACCACTGATAAACATAATCTGATTTGACAAAAAAAAAAAAAAAAAAAAAAAAAACTATATGAGTGCGGATTCGATCTCAGAACCTCTGACACACTAGGCAAATGTTCTACCACTAACCACTTGAGTTCACGTATTTACTCACGTGAAAACTCTTGAAAAAAAAAGTTGAAAGTTGTTTACTCGGCGTGATCAATTCGCTCTTGAACATGCTGCCGTTCGTCTGAGTTACAATCTTCCTCTGAGGAAAAGCCAAGGTGAGTTATTCCTCGCTGTCCAGAATCATCTGAAGGGCGTCTTTACCGGAGAAACGCGCCATCCTCTCTAAACGCGATGAACTATCAGTGAATCTGATCTGATGAAACTTCGTGTTTTCAAGGCATTGATCGGGGGGCGGGTGTGAAGCATAGATTACCTAAACTATTTACCATGTGAATAGTGCCGGGGGCGGGGCGGCCTCAGTTCATTATAGAGATAATTAGGCAGAAGGAAAAAACGGTACCTCTCCTTGCTTTCAAACGGATTACATGAGTTGAAAACATTTGTTTTTTATATTAATTACTTCATTTAAAAGAAGAGATTTCAAGCTTCATAAAGACATATATTACGTGCCTGTGTGAGAAGTATTCGCTGAGTTATGATTCATTTTCGGACGCGTTTCAGAATGGACTACACGGACAGAGAGAGAAGGCAGAACCTAGCTTCGTGTTAATTTTTCTTAATTTGGCGAAAAGCACAACACTTTGTTTTTATTGTGAGTATACAGAAAAATAATACACATTTAACAGAATCGATTGATGTATGAAACTCCTATGGAAAATCAAAGTCAACAGAGTATTTATGAGTTTCTTTTACACTGATAAAAAAAAAGCGAGCTGGTATCGCCGGCGATACCGCCGACCTCAGGGGGTTAAAGAGGTGTGTGAACTTGCAAGTACAATGTCAAGCACTGTAATTTGCTCTGGCCCCCTTCCTGTTCGCAGGAGTGATGATATAGTTAGTAGATTGTGTTCACTGAATCGCTGGCTGTCTAAGTGGTGTCCGCTTAATAATATAGAATTCATAGACAATTGGAAAAGTTTTTGGGGCAGACCTGACCTGTTGAAAAGAGATGGTATTCATCCCTCCTGGGATGGTGCTGCTCTTCTCTCTAGTAATATGGCTCATAGTCTTAGAGCTCAAACATGACAATCTGGGGCTCAGGTCAGGAAGCAGACAGACTGGCTAAACCGACCGTCTGCTAGCGGCCTCGCGTCACCCAGGTCAGATAAATCCCATCACATAGAGCCTCTTTCACCTAGCTATCATCATATAGAGACTGTGTCTGTTCCCCGAATTTGGAAATCCAAAAAACGTTTAAACCCATCTAAGGTTAAAAATTTAATTGATGTTCAACAAATAAAAAACAGCTATAATACAGATGAGCAAATGATAAAGCTTGGGTTGCTGAATATTCGATCGCTTACTTCAAAAACACTCATTGTTAATGATATGATTTCAGATAATAACCTAGATGAGCTGTGTTTGACAGAAACCTGGCTAAAACCAAACGATTACATTACATTAAATGAGTCCACCCTGCAAGATTACTGTTATAAACATGAACCTCGTCTGAAACGCAAAGGGGGAGGAGTTGCTATAATCTATAGTAATATTTTCAAAACCACTAATAAATCAAGTTTTAAATATACTTCTTTTGAAGTGTTGGTGCTTAATGTAAAAATATATAGTGTAAATGATAAATCACGTTTGAGATTTGTGCTGGCTACTGTATACAGGCCACCAGGGCACCATACAGACTTTATCAAAGAATTTGCGGACTTTCTATCAGAGTTAGTATTGACTGCCAGATAAAGTACTAATTGTTGGTGATTTTAATATACATGTAGATAATGAAAAAGATGCATTGGGATTGGCATTTAAAGACATTGTAAACTCAATTGGATTTAGACAACACGTGTCAGGACCTACTCATCGTCGTAATCATACTCTAGATCTACAGATGGTGGACAACCAGAATGCCTATTACCGCCGCGGCGAAATCACCGCGGCGAAAATAAACCAGCCGCATTTCAAAGTCGTTCCCGAAATGACCGCCAGGTGGCGCAAAGGGACATTGTGCAAAACAGCGGCAATTGCCGTATTTTAAAATGTAAGTGGGTTAAATATAAAACCCTAAGCCTAATAGGCATATTTTTCATATATAAATAGGCCTATTAGGCTACAACAGAATATAACCAAAGATAGAATCAATTTTAGAACTGAAAAAATAGAATCAAAAGTTAAAAATAGAGACGATATTAGGAGCAATGACGATGAATATTTTTACTATTCTATTGAGGAATTAGATAAATGAAGAGCTCTCGTGAGCGATACAATTGCATAGTAATTTATAGTGATTTCAAAAGCAGTCCTTAAAAAAAAAAAAAAAATACATGGAGTAGTGTGGCAGAATTTTTGAGAGATTACGCGGAACGCGTTTTAGTTAAGATCCTGGTTTCAATGCCCTTAATGTATATAGGCTAGGCTACTGCTTTAAAAAAATGTCACAACGCGTTTTGAGATTGTTTTGAATTAAACATTGAAGTTTAAAATGTAGTGTTTTGGCACACCAGGCCGAGTGGCGTTACGCATTGTTCAAAAATCAGGTTTTATTCTGGCATGTTGAATTGGCGTTAGATTTTTTTTTTTTTTTTTTTTTTTATTTATTAGATTTAGATTTAGATTTCGTTAGATTTTTTTTTTCTCATAACTAAAATAGCTAAAATAACTAATATATGCCTTGTCTTAATATGACCTACTTAATATAGGCAATAGGCATATAATAGCCTAGGCCTATATAATAAATTAGCAAAACTTGGCCACTAAATATTTAATTTTCAATTATTTTAATTATCACAATTAAGTTTTAATTTTATTAAATTGAACAGGCGCAACAATCAGCATTTAATCAAATATTCTAAAAGATGTATTATTAATAATAATGTTATTTCAACATAATATTTCGTTTTTTCGACATAATGTGTGCCTGCAACAAGCAAGATGTGTATTTGTAAATCCGGTGATGCGTGCATGGATTTTTATCAATAAACTAGTGTTTTCTGACAGTGTCGACTGCAAAGATGAAGTTGACGATCGCCATATTTGTAGTGAACGCACCTAGAGAGAAATGCACATAAAGACATAAACAGAGAGTAGCCTTTTTCTTTTCGTTTTGAATTATTTCGTTTGAAGACATTTCAAGCTTTGTGTATTTGATGTATTTATCATGTCTGTGTGAGGCATACGCTGAGTTTCGTTAAGTTAGGAGGATGAGATGCGCTCCAGCTGACGTGCAATGCAAGTGACCGCGCGGGCGCCTCCATGATTAGTGTCTGTTATATTTGCTTCTCTTACTTATTAAATCCAGGCAATTTTGATGAAAAATGTATTAAAATTAAGATACAATTTATAGAAAACGAAATTCACTTTAAAGAAAGGTTTTCTACTAAACAAAACTTAATGAAGTGGTCAAAATCATGTCTGACCCACTCCATATCCATCTCTCGATATAATGCATCCTATCTTACTCGTGCTGTTCACTTTTCATATTCAACATAGATGGAAAAAAATAACATTATAATATTTTAACAAATATGATACTAAATGAGATTATTTAATGGCTACAACAGTATAGTAGGCCTATAGACTTTTTTTTTTAGAATAGATTTTTGCTGTGCACTTGCATATTAGTGTCAGCTGGGAAGGAAATATAGAGACCAGACCTCTTGGAACTTTAATTGAATACATAGCGTTGGTAAAGCATACTGAAATTACATCCCTACAAATGTATTAGGCCCTACTGAAAATAAATGTATCGAATTTAAGCAAAGTAGCCTAAATGTTAAGACTGTAAGCCCTTTGCTTTTTTACGTAGCCTATAAAGGACTCTTATAGCCGACTTTGTGTTAATTTAATTTGTAGAGGATTTTTTTAACTCAAACATTAACACTGAAATAAATGAAACTAAATTATTGTAAATTTTTCTGGCACACCACGACGAGTGGCGCTATGCATTGTTCTAAAGCCAGGTTTTATTCTGGCATGTTGAATTAATGTTCGACAAACGCGGCGGCGCGTTCATTTGAATGAAGAGCGCTTCTCGCTCGTTTGAGCGAACACACACTGGAACGTTAGGCCATTTTGCAACGAGTGAATCGTGGCCGAGTGGTTGAACTTACGTTACGATCATTTAGATGACACGGGTTCGAATCCCGAACTAACTTGGACTACTGATATTTTTATATTAGCCTATTAATGCATTTTATAGTCTATTGTTGATGCAGAGAGATATGTCTAGTTCTAAAACATAGTTTTTTGCTTATAGCCTATTTACAAAATAAAATCACCATGCATTTCCATTTTACACTAATGAGGAACAAATATTATACAATGACTTTACTTCTGTAGCCTATAATAATTCCAATCGTAATTTCAAAAGCAGGTCTGTTAAAAAAAAAAAAAAAAAAATTTATATTTATATATATATATATATATATGACGTTTAAACGACAAACAATAAAATCAGAACCAGTATTTGCGTTCATGGTTTCAGTGGCAGTAATGCATCCACGGCTTTTCAAAATGTCACAAAGCGTTTTTTGAGATTGTTTTGAATGAAATATTGAAGTTTATAATTAAGTGTTTTGGCACACCACGACGAGTGGCAAACTCTTTGCTTTGTTTTGCAAACTCAGCTAGCCTGTGGGGGGTTTGGAGAAGGCAATAGTTGCTTTATCGTGGGGTTGCAGGACAGAGGTGTTAATGTTCCGTCTTTCATATGGAGAGTGTCGGAGTCAGCCTGATGAGCAGGCAAAGGCTAAATTCTTTTAAGGATTAATCTCAAAATCTCCAAAAGTCCATATGTAGGCCCTATATCTTATTAAATTATAAATATTGTAGTTTTATTGATTGTATTTAAAGGTTTTCCACACACAATTTCAATTTAGCAGATACAGAGCTCTTTAATTCGCGACCCACCTCGTTTTATTGTAAGGTGAATTCAGCAAGGCATGTTGTATCTTTGAAGGAACAAAAGCTATTTGTTACAGTTTTTTCTTTCGTGATTTGTGTGGATGACACACAGCGACATATACAGTATTATCAGCTGTATGGTGTTTTTTACGCTGAAATGCTTAATTTCGAGAAAGACCCGCCGCGCGCAGTGAGGGAGACCAAACTTACTAAAAAAATATCCAGCGCGAGAGAGGCAAAGAAAAACACCTGTTCTTAATTTATGTTGCTTTGAACTTTTTTCGTTTTGTACCGTTTTAATTTTTTAATTTAGCTGCAATTTCTTTGACAATAGAAATTTAAAATGTTGCAAGAATAAGATTCTGTGTTTCTTATTTTGCATCACAAAGGGAATAAACTCTATCGATGCAACCCTGTTTAAATAAATAAACTGTCCCGACACTTTATTCATACCTTGAAATGTGCGATGGGTTTTCAAACTTAATTAATTTTCTTTTTCTTTTACATTTTCATTGTTTATTTTTTAATTGAAAGTAATACTGTATTGAAAGTATTTTTATGATTTGTTCGATCTGTTTTGAAAAATGTCTTCCGTTGCTATGGCCGGGTATCACTGTCAGTCATCTCAATCTCGTGAATGATTCACACACACAAAAAAAATAATTTAGCAGATTAAAGACGAGCTTCATCATCTTCATTTTCTGGTGCAATCGGCTTACAGTCTTCCTTCATCAGATGTGTCGTCTTTGCAGCGGCACAACATGTTGCAAATTTATGTTGTAATGTACAATTGATAATTAAACAAGACGATTGACTTTAATAAACAGATGCATATTTAAGCATCAAGAACGGAAAAACATAAACACTGTTGGCTACACTGAGATTCGATCTCAGATCGTTTGAAGCTCCTAGAGGCTATTGTTAATGCATTGACCACAGAGCTATCGTCTGAATAGCCTAGGTCTACTACTGTTTGTTCGGGATTTGAACCGATTTGAATTCGGCCACGAATTTGTTTTGTTTTATTTTGTTTTAAATGTATTTTTACATATTTTGCTTTCGTTAATGTTAACCAATTCTGTTGTAGCATAATACGCCTATATTTTTTCCCTAAAAGTTTGTTTTATTCTCTGCTTTGTTTGTTTATATTTTTACATATTCAATCAGTCTCATTTTTGTTCAAATAATGAAAAAAGTTTTCAAATTTTTTTTTTTAAATAAACAGATAGGAAACTTACCTTTTAAAATGCCGCAGTTGCTGCTGTTTTGCCCTGTCACTTGCACCACCCGGTATAGCCTAGTCATTTCGCGAACGACTTTGAAATTCGACTGGGTTTTTTTTGCTGCGGCAGTAATAGGCATTGTGGTTGATTATTTATTAAATAATTCAATTGATAATCATAACAACATGTAAGCCTATTTAATTCTGAATATAACAAAGAATGCTTAAACCGACTAACATCGGTTAGTAACTGCAAGTCCTGAAAATGTTTTAATTTTACGTAAGTAAATGACAAGTAACCTATTGACATAGCCTTTCTAAATTATAGAAAAACTGGGCACACAATTTTAACGTGTCTACTTTGTTTAAATTTAATGAATTTGAATTCGTTTAACCACAATATTTATCTTGAATTTATCTGTGGCCTCTCAGCTCAGATTACTGCCACGGCAGATTACGTCATAAAGAGAATAAACTGACACTTTTCAAAGTCTGTGATTACAGCGCCACTCAGCGGTAAAAGGCAGCAAATACACATCCCAATTTTGCCGCCGCGGGAACGGCGGCGGTAAAAGTCTCATTCTGGTTGTCCACCATCTGTATTGTGAGTAGCAAGAAGGAATGGACACCGACAGGTTTTCTATGGGACTTTCAATGGAAGTTGAATTCACTGGGATGGTGTCGGGTAAGTTAGCGATGGACGAGACTGAGAGTTCACCATTCGTGGAAGAGCACATACAACCCCATTTCAATACCTTACCAGACTTCCAGTTGATGTTAGGTTGATGTCGTATAAGCCATGGACGGCCAAGGATAATATCAGTCTGGCTATTCTCAAGTACAGAAGGTTCAAACAGTTCATGATGTGTGTCTTCAATACAGAGTAGGATAGGTTTAATCTGAGATGTGACATACCCCTTATTGATGATTTCACCAGTCACTGCATGGATGGAGTATGGTTTGGCGGTGGTGGATTTCTGGAGCTGGAGCTTCTGTCAGAGCTGTCCGGAGATGAAATCTCCTGCCGACCCGGAGTCCACAATGGCTGTAGCAGAGACATGGAAATTCATAGATTTCAGAATCACTGGTATCGTTAGCGGAGCTGATACAGAGACGGACGTAAGAACAGAACTCACAAGCATTCTAGGAGGTCGTGTAGGGCATGAACGAAGAAAATGTCCTCCCATTCCACAGTACAGGCATAATTTTAACTCTCTACGTCGAGAACGTTCAGCTTGAGACAGTCGATAGGTATCCACCTGCATCTTTTCTACAGTTGAGTTGGAGGAACATTCAGTGGAATACTGAGGAGTTACAAAAGTGGGTTGTTGAACTTCGCGATAGCAGCCTTGAGATCTTTGATGCACACGGAGGGCTTGTTGTATGAATTTCTCAAGTCCCAGATTATCATCATAAATCGCGAGTTGGAGGCGAAGAGCAGGATTTAAACCACGTCGGTAGACGGAGATGAGAGCCTTTTCGTTCCACCCACTTGCAGAGGCCAGAGTGCGGAATTCCAGTGAATAATCAGAAACTGACTTTTTGCCCTGATGTAATTGTAACAGTTTATCACTGACGGATGAATCTTCCACTGGACGCCCGAAAACTTCCTTGAAATGGTTTACAAATTCCTGTACCGAAGAAGTAACAGTAGATTCCTGCAGCCACAACGTTTCAGCCCATCTTAATGCAGCTCCTGATAACTGTTGAATAATAAAAGCAACCTTCGATTTTTCAGTAGGATACAACTGGACTTGTTGTTCCAGAGCGAGTGAACACTGTAATAGGAACCCGTTGCAATCCTCCGCCCGGAGAACAGCGCTGGACGGGAAGTGGGATTTGCGAAGCAAACCAGAGAGGAAGCGGAGTTTGCGGAAGTACTGGGTGCTGGCTGACTGGGATTCACAGCGGCGGCTATGGGTTGTGCAGGATTATCAACACCAATGGCAGATTCCATTGCGCGGTTTCTTCTTTTTGTAGGTCAAGTCTTCTGTCAGGATATAAACCAGGAGATCGGAGGTAAGTGATACAAACAAAGCTTTATTCAGAGATGACCAGAGTGCAAGGTGAGTATTCATTCAATTTAAGTGCAGATTCCGTGAAGATGAGTCGAAGTGGGGCAGAAAGCAGGTAAGCACTTTCACTTCAGATAAGTTGATGTCAAGTATTCACAGTTCAGTAACTTAGTCTCTTCTCTTTCAGATGCGGTTGGCAGTAAGCAGGTTCGGATGAAACACAGGACACTCGAAGGAACATAGGATCTCAGACAGCATGCGAATCGGACAGGAATTCTGAAGACGGCACAACAAGATATAGAGGTTAGTGTTTCAGGTAAGTATACATTACTTCTTGGAGTCTTGATGCATCAGCAGTAACAGAGACAACAGCATATGATCTGTTCCTGTTGGAGACTTGACAAAGACTGAAATCACAGTGAAGGTTTTATGCGTTGACTGATGAGGTAATTGATTATGAACAGGTGTGTGCGATTAATATTCTGGAGAGAGTGATCTTTGAATGGTGGATTGAAACGAGCTTGATTGATCTCTGACAGATCCAGTTATTTTCAATCAACACCCTTGGTCGATTCTTTCTGGTGTGATTTTAACAATCACTTTTTTGTCTTTTTTTTTGTCTTTTTTTTTTTTTACCCCTTCTAACACAATTTCAACACTTTACTCGAACTTGTCTCTATTTATTCCTCAAATAAGAAATACTAATATCCTTATTTGTATTATCACTTTTAGCTTTACAGAATATTGCATTTAATCATGTATTTTTCAATACAACCGTCTTATTTTCTTTAATTAAAATTCTTCATGTTATTCTTGCTTATTTATTTTATTTATTTATTTATTTATTAAAGTTATCTCTGTGTTTTACTTTGACTCTGATAAATCACTGCTAGGTCTAAATTCCTAACTTGCTCATTAATCTTCTTCCTTAATTCAGCATATTCTTTTTCTGTTAAACTTAGCCCACCTATTCTGTTGTTAAATGTCTAAGTTTTCATTTAAACTTGTCTCAACCTTTTTGTTATCCGTTATCATAATAATTTGTGTAGCTTTTATTTCTTTTAGCCCTTCTAGTGCTCTTAAATTAATACAGCTGTAACTTCTACTTATTGAGTTGACCCAGGACTATTCCCTGGTTTCTTATTTCTTCAAGAGTTTTTAATTTATCTATCTTGCCTTTAATTTCCTTTAATTTACGCTCTTTATTTAATATCTTGACATTTTGATTTAAGAGTGTATTATCCTATACTTGCTCAGATAATTTTGGGTTTTTGTATTTTATACTTATCTTTAGTTTAATGCCCCTTCATTGTTTTATCGGTAGTCTATTCTAGTTCTATTTTATTTTAGTCTATTCCTTTATTTATTTATTTTATTTTTTCTTGCAAGATCTCGTAATTCTGCATATTTTTTACTCATACCTGCCAGTTTCTTCTCTACAAAAAGAAGTTTCTTTTCTGGATTTTCCCAGTTTTAACACTTTATACATATTGGTTTATTGTTTTTCTTATTTCTTACTATTAATTGATAACCAATTAAATCCATATCTATAGCTCAACTTTATGAGCTTTCTCCTCATCTCTTCCTTCTAAGAGTTTAAAATAGCTTTTTACACTCTTGAAGTGTTTTTCTGTCTATTCACTACAACACAATTTATTGCTTTTTATTGTAGCATGCATTAGTCTAGCTTTTGACTAAATTCAAGAATTATCTCTTATATAATTCATGAGCCCCTTTACTTTTTGTATCTTTTTAACACTCTCTGGGGTTTTTAGATCTGCTATCCGCTCTTTCATGGATTGCTTAATTATTTTGTTTCCTACAGACACCCACAATCCTAAATTAACCATATCTGCCATTACTACACTTTGTTTATTTATTTATTTAATTTTAATCCAGACCTGGTAAGCCAAGTAACTTAAAGCCTTTTGGTCACGGTTTCAATATGCTCTTTTTCCTTCTTTATTTTCAATTTATTCTGTTCAAGTCTTTTTATACTTGATTTTTCTATTTTACTCATCACCTATCTTCTTTTTTCTAGGGTTATCTCTTTCCATTTATCATTAGATATAACTTGTCTATTGTATACCATTTTTATTTTCATCCTCACAAATTCCTGTATTATTTTCTGCCAGGCTCTTGTATTCTATTCTTCTGTATTAATTCAAGTCATCTTTATTTATATAACATTTTGTGCTATATCAAAGGATCTACTTTTTCTGTTGTTTCTATCCTCATTTGTTTGGAGGCTGCTTTTTCCTCACTATTCTCACATGCTGAGAGCTTAAATCATACTCAGCTATATTTTCCTCTATTTGTTTTTCAGTTACAGTATTCAAAATTGTTACTAATTTGTATCTATTTGATATTTCCTGACATACTTCTCTTATTTATCTTACTTTATCTGGTATAAGTATGTGTGACGAGTCTCTACTCTTCCCCGCTACGGCCGGTTGGTGGGTGTGGCTAGGAGACTCATCAAGGGAACGATGTCCACCTGTTCATCCCTCTATAAAAGTTTAGGCTGGCTAGTGTTGAGAGAGAGGTCTTTCTCCGCGTTACTTTGAGTTGGCTCGGGTTTGTTTTAGGGTTAAACTTGCTTTTGTTATTTGGTTTAGTATTTCGTTTTCTGTGATTGATACCCTTACATTCATGCACCTAACAGACATTACAGATGACCATGTTTTCTTGCTTATATTTTTCTATTTATGTTAATAAATCTTTATTTCTGCAAACCAATCACTATGTCCTCCATTTCATTTGCCACGGCTTCGAGCCGGTCGTGACAGTATGTCATCCTCTTTGATAACCATACACTTAATAGTGTAATGTGGTCTTTAGATGCATTAACTAACATCTCCTCTCATTGCCAATATTTCACTTCTGTCCCTGGTAAACTTCTCATTTTGTCAATAGCTTCTTGCTTTTGTTATAGCTATACTGACTTAATCAGTGTTATATCCTCTCCTCTTAAATCCGCATTTTTTGATGTTCTAACAATCTGTATTAGCGTTGTGGTCTTCTCTTAAACATTTTAATTTTATCTGTTTTCTGACCGCATCTTTTAACAGCTTCAAAAACTTTTCTCCTACACATTTCTTTGGGTTGTTAAATTCCAGTTGTCTGACTGGATTCCTCTCCTATCAGAGGTCAAAGGTCCTCTTCTATCATCCTCCCTCTGCTTTCGTCTATACTCTTTTAGTTGATATCTCTGAGTTTAAGGGTTTTATAGCTTGCGGACCTTTTTATTGTTTCCAGCATTCTCTTTAGTCTCTTTATTTCAGATGTTTTAATGTTTTTATAATTCTTTACATTTCTCTCACTATTCTTCTGTTAAATTCATAACTTAAAACATAATTGTATCATATTATTCTGTTCTCCTGACTTTCACAATCCCTTTTCTTTAACTATTTTTTTAAGCCGGAGGTATTCGGCTGTTTCTCTTACCCATAAGTCAAGTCTCTATCAGGATTTCCCCGTATCAGCGCTCTTTTCACTGCTATAATCCCTTTAACTTATTCCTCAATTTGTTTAGTTATTCTTTTCAACAGCAATATACTTTCTTTCTTTTTTTTCAAAGTTTTGTCATATTCCTAACTTTGTTTCAGTATTTTCACTTTCTGTATTTATTGATGATACAATTCATCATTTTCCTGCTCTCTGTCTGAGTTATTTTCAGAAGTCCCTGGACCTGTGTCTGTCTCCTTGGAACTTAAAGACTGCTGTTACGGCAATCATTGCTGCTACTTCTATCTTATCATACATTTGTTTAAACTCCTCTTCATTTCTATTATTCAACATGTCTATGTTAAGAGATTCTTCTTCTGAATTCTCTATTATTCTTCCATTAATCACGTCTATTACTTAATTTCCAATCTGTCCTGTCCCCATTAAGGTTAAATTCATTATTATAACCTTTCCACTTATTTCCTTTTGAATTAAGGACAATATTATTATTTCAGCTTTTTACTCAAAGCATTTAGTAGTACACCATAGTGTTACAATCTGCCATCATAGCTTATGTTACTCAATTCCAAGTTATTCTTACTGGATTACACTTTTAATCTCCCTTTTTACATCTTTTATCTCTTTAACGCCTGTATTTCTAACAGGTTAAAAACTGCACTGCAGTCCCAACAATTATCATTTGTTTATTTCTATTAAAAACAACCATTCTCTATATAGCATTAACTTTAGATCATAACATTGTTATTTTTACTTTTAATAATTTGTAATTATTATTTTTTGTTCTTTAATTGATCATTAATTGTTCTCTTATTCTATCTCAGCTTGGAAAAGCTCTTCTTAGTATTTCCAAAATTAATTATCTCTTCTTCATATTTCTTAATTTATTTTTTTCCCTCTTCTGCCTATTTACCTGGCATTCTGTCTATTATCATATATTGTTATTGTTCTCTCTTCTGGACTTTTCAACAATATACTTTCAACTTCTGGAAGAGGTATTAGCGAGGCCAGCAGGGGGTGCTCACCCTGTGGTCTGTGTGGGTCCTAATGCCCCAGTATAGTGACGGGGACACTCCAATCCGTCCTTCGGATGAGACGTAAAACCGAGGTCCTGACTCTCTGTGGTCATTAAAAATCCCAGGATGTCCTTCGAAAAAGAGTAGGGGTGTAACCCCGGCATCCTGGCCAAATCTGCCCCTTGGCCTCTGTCCATCATGGCCTCCTAATCATCCTCATACACTGATTGGCTTCATCACTGTCTCCTCTCCACCAGTAAGCTGGTGTGTGGTGGGCGTTCTGGCGCAATATGGCTGCCGTCGCATCATCCAAGTGGATGCTGCACATTGGTGGTGGTTGAGGAGATTCCCCGGTTCCATATGTAAAGCGCTTTGAGGTCTCAGAAAAAGCGCTATATAAATGTAACGAATTATTATTTATTATTAATTAACTTCTGTATCATTACACTGTATACAGAACTGTCTCTGGCACTCTCTATCTTGTGTGCCTATAGTATTACTGCTAAGGCTACTTTTGTCTCATTAAATTTTTCTATTTTCAAGTGGTCTCTGGATGAAAACCAACGTACTAATAGATCTGACTCTATTTCTATCGCCGATCTATTTGCTCTTAAAGCTTTCTTTTCCCACACAAAAACATTAATATCACTCCAAATATATAGTTGTTACGGAAGCAGACGGACAACAAGGTAAGAAGTGAAGTAGTGTTTATTTACAACAGCAGAGTATGAAGATGAATCAACGTGCAGTATTCGGTGAGTATCAGAGTTCAGAGGTGGATAGTTCTTGAGTGCAATACGTGAGTGAATAATCAATGTTTCCTTTGCAGGCACGGCGGGATGAGACTTCAGGGTGGATTGGATCTTCGTATGAAGAGGATGACAGACTGACGGCACACACTCACACACCACTTGGCAGATCAAAAGGCTTACGGCAAACACACCACTCGAGATGAGATCTGGACAGACTTGAACAGACTGGAATCGGCGTAGAGAACTGGTAAGTAAACACAGGTAAGTTTGGTTAGTGAAACTCGCAGAGAGAAGCACTATGTCCGCTTCGAATGAACGAGCCCGGACAATGAGAGGTGCGTGAGGTGTGCTTATGAAGCAGTGGTGATTGACGGGGTGCAGGTGTGACTTGTTAAAACTCAGGTGACTGTGATCGCTGGGTGATTGTGGTGGAGGAACCTGGCCAATCCGTGACAATAGTTTTATGTGGGTCTGTGCTGTCGTGGCCATCCAGTGAAGCGTCCCCCACTGAACAGTTATACAGCTCACACCAAGTCCTTTTCTTCTTCAGACTTAGCTAATCTCTACAACTCATGCATATTCAACCTTTCATTAGGTTGCTTTAATAATTCATTCTTGAATTATTTTCTCTATTAAGTTTTTTTTTCTTTAAACTTAATACTGTAGAGATTATAGTAGTGTCGTGCATGCACTTATAACCCTGACCATGTTATTTTAATAATTCTATGGTGAATTATTTTTTCCGTCTATAGGATTTTCTTCTCCTTTTTAGACCTATCTCATTAGATAATCACACTACTATTTAACCCTTCCTTTGGGTTGTTTCTATAATTTACTATTGAATTATTTTCTATTTCTATTGAGTCTTTTTAGGATTTCTCTCTTCCTAAAGCTCACTCTCGTGTAATTTACACGACGGTCTTAGTTTTTTGAGCAATTGGTCATTGATCTTGGCCAGGGATCAACGATCAATCTGCCCCTTTCACGTTGGGCGCCACGTTGGGCGCCACCATCACGTTTTATGGTGCTTAATTTAACCCCTTGTTTGGGTATTAAATATAGACACCTTCTACCTTATTTTGTTTATTCTCAGGTTAGGTAAAGTCAGTCGAATTCGTTCTAAACAGTAAGTATATAAATTTCCATACTTACAATCCAGTCGAAAGACTGCTCCGTGGTTTAGTTCAGCTCAATATTTTGTAAAACAGAGACTTAAGGCAGGCGAGCTTCTTACTTTCAATTATATGATTTTTTATTAAATACAGGTTAATTAGTTTACATAAACGGTACTAATATATAAAATAAAAATAAAAGTAAATCAAAACCAAATAATTTACAAGCTTTCATCTTCATGAGGCGCAATGGCAAGGCATCTAACACCGGAGAGGCCGTCCTTGGTGAATCAGCGTCTGACTGGACATGTCCTTCCCGCTCTTTTAAAGTCCATCAACTTTTTGACATCTTCAGAAATCTCCTCCTGGAAACTCCCTAAAACTTGTTCATTGGTTATCCTCTCCTGGAAACCCCCTAGGACTTGGTTATAAAGCCTTTGTCTCTCCGTCCTCCTTCTTCTGGACCTCCTCTCCATCGCTGCATCCCCTGTGTCCCGTCCGCAACACATAGACGGTAATGATTGCATTTTTCTTCTTTGTTTGGCAAAGCTCTTTCTAATACATTTTCAATTTCTCTCTATCTGCCATATGCTTAATGAATGCTTACAACATTCAGTGTGATCTGTTTTTCTTTATAAACCATCTTCTCAATAAATGACTTTACAAACAACAGTTGTGGTGTCTTTTCTTTTTAACCAATCAATAAAACAATTTTAAATGAAACATGTCTCAGTGTCCTTTCTATAAACCAATAAAACAATTTCAAATAAAAACATGTCTCTGTGTCTTTCTTTATGAACCAGATTCAAGGGTTTCATATAAAAACTCTTTACAGTGTTTTTCTTAATATAAGGTTTCTTATAAAAACCCTTTACAGTGTTTCCATAAGGTTTCTTATAAAAACCTTATACAGTGTTTCCATAAGGTTTCTTATAAAAACCTTTTCCAGTGTTTCCATAAGGTTTCTTATAAAAACCCTATACAGTGTTTCCATAAGGTTTCTTATAAAAACCTTTTACAGTGTTTCCATAAGGTTTCTTATAAAAACCTTATACAGTGTTTCCATAAGGTTTCTTATAAAAACCTTTTACAGTGTTTCCATATAATAAGGTTTCTTATAAAACAGTGTTTTTCTTATACAACACTTTTCTTACACAAAGTTACAATTAATACCCTATTATAAGCCTATACATATGAGTCATAAAAGAACAAATTGCATGTTTCACACAACACTATCTATCTATCTATCTATCTATCTATCTATCTATCTATCTATCTATCTATCTATCTATCTATCTATCTATCTATCTATCTCATCTTTCGTTCTAACTAATCTATATATCTTTCTAACTAACTTATCTATCTTTCTTTCTTACTAATCTATCTATCTTTCTAACTAACTTATCTATCTTTCTTTCTTACTAATCTATCTAGCTTTCTAACTAACTTATCTGTCTTTCTTTCTTTCTTTTTAACTAATCTATCTTTCTATCTAACTTATCTATCTTTCTTTCTAACTAATCTATCTATCTTTCTAACTAACTTATCTTTCTTTCTTTTTACTAATCTATCTATCTTTCTAACTTATCTATCTTTATTTCTAATTAATCTATCTATCTTTCTAACTAACTTATCTATCTTTCTTTTTCTTTTTAACTAATCTATCTGTCTATCTTTCTAACTAACTTATCTATCTTTCTTTCTTTCTTTTTAACTAATCTATCTATCTTTCTAACTTATCTTTCTTTCTTTCTTTTTAACTAATCTATCTTTCTAACTAATCTATCTTTCTTTCTTACTAATCTATCTATCTATCTATCTTTCTAACTAACTTTTCTATCTTTCTTACTAATCTATCTATCTTTTTAACTAACTTATCTTTCTTTCTTTCTTACTAATCTATCTTTCTAACTAACTAACTTATCTATCTTTCTTTCTTTCTTACTAATCTATCTATCTTTCTAACTAACTTATCTATCTTTCTTTATTTCTTACTAATCTATCTATCTTTCTAACTAACTTATCTATCTTTCTAACTTATCTATCTTTCTTTCTTTCTTACTAATCTATCTATCTTTCTAACTAGCTAACTTATCTATCTTTCTTTTTTAACTAATCTATCTCTTTCTAACTTATTTATCTTTATTTCTTACGAATCTATCCATCTTTCTAACTAACTTATCTATCTTTCTTTCTTTCTTTTTAACTAATCTATCTATCTTTCTAACTTATCTTTCTTTCTTTCTTTTTAACTAATCTATCTTTCTAACTAATCTATCTTTCTTTCTTACTAATCTATCTATCTATCTATCTTTCTAACTAACTTTTCTATCTTTCTTACTAATCTATCTATCTTTTTAACTAACTTATCTTTCTTTCTTTCTTACTAATCTATCTTTCTAACTAACTAACTTATCTATCTTTCTTTCTTTCTTACTAATCTATCTATCTTTCTAACTAACTTATCTATCTTTCTTTATTTCTTACTAATCTATCTATCTTTCTAACTAACTTATCTATCTTTCTAACTTATCTATCTTTCTTTCTTTCTTACTAATCTATCTATCTTTCTAACTAGCTAACTTATCTATCTTTCTTTTTTAACTAATCTATCTCTTTCTAACTTATTTATCTTTATTTCTTACGAATCTATCCATCTTTCTAACTAACTTATCTATCTATCTTTCTGTCTAACTAATCTCTCTTTCTAACTAACTTATCTATCTTTCTTTCTTTCTTTCTTTCTTACTAATCTATCTATCTTTCTAACTAACTTATCTATCTTTCTTTCTTTCTTACTAATCTATCAATCTTTCTAACTAACTTATCTATCTTTCTTTATTTCTTACTAATCTATCTTTCTAACTAACTTATCTATCTTTCTTTCTTTATCTATCTATCTTTCTTTCTAACTAACTTATCTATCTATCTTTCTTTCTAACTAATCTATCTTTCTAACTAACTTATCTATCTTTCTTTCTTTCTTTCTTTCTTACTAATCTATCTATCTTTCTAACTAACTTATCTATCTTTCTTTCTTTCTTACTAATCTATCAATCTTTCTAACTAACTTATCTATCTCTTTCTTTCTTTTTAACTAATCTATCTTTATAACTAACTTATCTATCTTTATTTTTTACTAATATATCTATCTTTCTAACTAACTTAAAAATCTTTCTTTCTTTCTTTCTTTCTTTCTTTCTTCCTAACTAATCTATCTATCTCTCTAACTTATCTTTTTCTTCCTAACTAATCTATCTTTCTTTATTTCTAACTAATCTATCTATATTTCAAACTAATCTTTCTTTTCCTTTCTAATTAATGTGTTTCTTTTTTCTAACTATTCTTTATTTCGAACTAATCTATCTGTCAAACTTTAAACTATTGTTTAGTTTGAACTGATTGTTCAATTAGTATTGTTTGAACTATGTAATGTAAACTGCTAGAAGCCATTGATACTCACTTAACCCTCTGGGGTCTGAGCTGTTTTCTGGGCCCTGGAGGTGTTCTGACATGCTCTGACATTTGTGCTTATTTCTGTTACTTGTGACATTTTCATGGCTAAAGTCTTATTACACTGTATTCAGCACAAACTCTGCTACAATAATATATCAACAGCATGTGTGTAAAAGTTTGTAGTTTTGAGATAATGACATTTATGCGTGGTTTGTGAAAATACAAAAAAAAATTCTCACTGAAATAAGGTCATGAAACCCATACTTATTATTTCTTCACAAGACTTTTGAAAATTGTACGACGTAGCCTAGAATATTTGCTCTAAAACTATGTGAAAATCACCCTGACTGCTCATTCAGAGAAGACAATATATTGATTTAAAAATTTTACGACGTGTTTTGTGTGAAAAAGCAATATGCGAAGGGGCGGATCATCTCATTAATATGCAAGCTTTCCACACCTGAGAAAGACAAAGACACTCCCTAATGGCCCTATTAGGAGCTTATCAGGGCCCATCATTCTGACCAACCTTGCACAAAGAATGAGGAGATTAAAAAAGAATGGCTTTTAAAATTGTTTGGATTTATTTACAACATAATCCAAAGATACACAACAAAAAAAAAACACTTATTGATAACAATGATCCAAAGAAAGAGACCTTTGTGCCATTCCTAAAAACATTGTACATACCTTTCATTTCCAAGGTGTTTGATTTTCACTTTACCATGTTCATGTACAGAGACATGTACTGTGAATGTTGAAGTCAGCAGGACTCAGTGGCATCTGGGCCCTGAAAAAAAAAAAAAAAAAAAAAAGTGAACATACTGATATCAAGAGAAAGGCCTGCACGATTTTGGGAATACATTTGAGATTTTTCTGGTTAAAATTGCTTTTTAAAATTCACAGAATACACACACACACTCACACAAATGTTTCCAACAATATATTATATAATGAACACCAGGTTTGTTGTGCCTTGTAGGTATAGGCTATGCGCAGTGCTGCATAAAATAATAACAATATAGCAGCCTATATACATTTTCAAAAAGATTTCAGTAACAACTAAGCTAGAGAAAAATATATTGATCATGTTACTTCAAATGTTTCCATTCGTTATGATGATATGAAATGAGATAATAGTAAAAACATGAAGCCGTTTGGAGCGTTTTGCTTTTCCAAAATATGATGCATTCAAACACGATCGCGATCAAAAATATGATACATTCAAACGCGATCGCGATCAAAAATATGATACATTCAAACGCGATCGCGCTCAAATATAAAACATTATGGTTAGGCCTACCATATACATATCTACGTTTGAGCAGATATCCACAAACACAGTAACAGTAAACACGGGTCTAAATATTATAATATTCAGCATATATCTAGCAATAGTTCAACTGCAATGTGAAATTTATGCAACAATAACAAACTAATATGTAATAATTTCTTACCTTATCTTTCTTGTCTTGAAATCGCGTTCTTCTTCTGGGGTAAAGCCAATGTAAACTCACGTCTTTCAAACTCGACGAAAAGCAGAGACTGATGAAGTGTTTTGTTTTTGAGGTAATGAGCACGTTCGCGTTCCATGTGGAGATTTGCATGTGAATATCTTTTGCGCGAGTAGGCGTGGCCAAATTAACTGTAATGAGCAAGCGTTTGAGAAGCTGGACATCTTGTTGGTTTTATACAAATTACTTAAACAGAAAATATTTGTTTTCAGTTTGAATCCGATCATTTAAAAGTACACACTTAAATGTTTATAAAGGTATATGGCTCATAAATGTGTGACAAGTATTCGCTGAGTTTTGTTTCAGTTTATAGACGTGCTCAAGAAAAAAAAGTTCACCGCGACGGAGAGGCAGAACGCACACCCTGTTTATTTTCTTTATTTTTCAAAAGCACAATGTTTTGATTTGATTGTAAGTGAACACATACAAAAGTAGAAATATCACAGATTCTTTTTTTATATTTATTTTTTCTGTATGACCATAAATGACGGAGTAATTTAAGTTTAAAGTGCTACAATGTAAAAAAAGTCCAGCAAAACGCGGGGGCGCGTTTTTCGACCTCAGAGGGTTAAGCTTTAAGCTATCTATGTTCTTTCTAACTAATAACTAATCTATCTATCTATCTATCTATCTATCTATCTATCTATCTATCTATCTATCTATCTATCTATCTTCAAACCTTATCTATCTATCTATCTATCTATCTATCTATCTATCTATCTATCTATCTAACTAACTATCTATCTATCTTCAAACCTTATCTATCTATCTATCTATCTATCTATCTATCTATCTATCTATCTATCTATCTATCTATCTATCTATCAGCGCTCCGCCCACACGGCACGCCTCCAGCCGCTCGCTTTTTTCCGGAAAGACTCGGTACAGCCTATCTTTCTTTTATAAATATAATAAAACTAAAGACTTTTTGGAGATATGAAGGATGCAATACTACTCTATAGGTACTCGAGATTAAAATGAGATTGACTGAAACTGAGTGTTTCACCCCCCCTTTAACCCTCTGGGGACCAAAAATGCGCCCGCGCGTTTTGCTCGTTTTTTTTTTTTAGCAATGAAAAATAAACACAAAATGCTCTGTTAATTTTATCTTTAATTTTCGTGTTATACATCAATCGATCCTGTTCAGTTTCTATTTTTTTTCTGTATACTCACAATAAAAATAAAGTGTTTTGCTTTTTGACAAATAAAGAAAAATTAACATGATGCGATTTCTGCCTTCTCTCTGTCAGTAAACTCCCATTTGAAACGCGTTCGAAAATGATCTATAACTCCGCGAAAATTCAGTCAAACAGGCAAACAGACCCACGGGCATAAAGCTTGAGATCGCATCTTTTAAATGAAGTAATTTATATAAAAAACAAATATTATCAGCTTCTGTAATCTGTATAAAAAGAGAGCGATTCCAGTCGAGCTCATTACGAGCTCATTGACTTTAATTCGTTCACGCCTACTCACGGAGCGCGCTATTCACAAGATAATGTGTTAAGCCATCTATGCAAAACAGGTAAACGCCCCCAAGCAAATGCATTAAACGCTTCAAGTTTCATCATTCAGTCACCTGCGCGTTGGGAAGATGACACGGTACACCGGTGCGGAAGCCCTTTAGTTCGTCCTGGATACTAGCGACGAAGAGTCCAGATTTTCATCAGAAGAGGAGCGCGACTACTCTGATGACGACCGTTTGTATTTTGAAGTGCGAATTGATCCAGCCGTGGATAGAATTTCGGATGAGTAAGTATTTATTCTTACTTGCATTAGTTTACAAGCTATTCAAAACATGAGCTTACATATTATACTGGGTGGACTTGCCATCCAGAGTACTGACATTTGATATCTACCTATATTCAACACGATCTAATGAAAGTGCATATCTATACCATGAATTTAATATCTCGTACCATTTCAACGTCAAAAATGTTTTTTTTTTGTTTTTTTTTGTGTACATATGCTACACCCCTTGGTTAGGAAATTTGTATTTGTATGTGTAGCCTAAATGATATGTTTAGATCATTATGTATGAAAGATAGAATTTAGAAATTATTTTAGAAAGTAGGCCTAGTAGGTGTTTAGATTATATTTTGACTATATAAATGCTGCCTCATTATCATTAACGATGCATGCTCGCAAATATCAGTTGTAAATGTGTGTAAATGTGCTGAAATGTGTAAATATACCCAGTTAATGAAGTGCACAAATGTGTTAGGCTAATGTTTGCGGTGTGCCTCTCCGGTAATGGCCCATTGACACGCATATAGGCTTATTGCACGTGTCTAAAATTATTTACATCAGTTATTCATTATAGACTAATGCTACTATAGTTATATTTATGTAATAATATTCTTCAACTTTTTTAAAAGGAATGTAGCTTCATCACTACCTCCGCCTGCAACTCGGAGTGCGCTTAGCAACACAGTCAGAAATCAGAAAGAGTAAGTACATATTTACCCACTATTTTACAGATGTTAGTTCAATTTTGTTTATACTTAGTGTTCATCAACGGGGCATAAGCATTTACTGTGAGATACCTGTCTTTACTTTTGTTTTTACAAAATTACAATAAAACAGATCTCCTCATTCTTTGTTCAGGCTGCCTCACTTGATGGCCCATTAGCACTTGGGGGAGCGTCTATGTCACACCCCTGGTCTGAATCTCATTAATATTGACGACCCATTACCACTCCCACGCATAAACCTCTTCTGACAAAAAAACTGTTTTACAATGTTTAACACAATGTAGTGTTTTATGTGAACGATTAGGCAGGATGATTTTCACATCATTTTGAAGCTAGAACTCAAAGGGACACCATCCATTAGTCAAAAGTCTTGTGGACACATATTTAATATGTGTTTTGTGGTCTTAATTCAGCAACTTTCATTTTTATTTTTTCCAATAACCACGCATAAACATTATTCTCTTAAAAATACAAACATCTACATACACGTTGCTCGCATATTATGGTAGCCCTGTTTGTGCTATATGGAGTGAATTTACACCTTTGCCATTAACATGTTTATAAATAACTGAAAAAAGCACAAATGTCAGAGCATGTCAGAACATCTCAAGGACCCCAAAAACAGCTTGGTCCCCAGAGGGTTAACTTGAAAAGCCAGAACCCCTTTTACATTTAATGGAAAATATAATTCAATTCAATTCAATTCAATTCAAATTGATTTGTATAGCGCTTTTCACAATACATATTGTTTCAAAGCAGCTTTAGAGAAAGTGCATTTCAGAAATGTACATAGAAATTAACTATTTATATTACGTAAAAATGAATACGAATTTTGGTAGATTTACAATGCTAATAATCATGGAAATGTCTGAAAATATCTTTTAACAACACAATGCAATCACTAGAAAGACTTCCTGTTAATAAAGTATCTGGTAAGAATCTATTCTATATTACCAATGCATTAAATCACATTACACATTAATATAAATAAATAAAACAAATTAAGTGATGTCTCATGTCTGAAGTCAAGTGAATAACAGGTCATTGGACAGGCGTCCAATCACAACTGACTTCCGGAAAAGGGGATGTAACCAATGACATTTGAGGTTATTAAAACAGTAAGTCCCGCCCCTCGACTGCCAAAAATAAAAGTGTTCGAAGCAGCAGGAGAGAAGAGATCAAGCGCGAGAGTGTGGGGAATGATCAGGGCGCGCAGGGTTTGAATGAGCTCGCGAGTTCCCGCTTCATCACGTGTAGATCTTTTATCCTCTTGCGAAAGTCATTTACAGCGTGCGCCAGCATAGATTTTTTTTGTCATTGATTTTCTGCCATACTTAAGTGTTTATTTAATGATAGCAATAACTGTAAAGTGACTATTGTAATGGGGTAATGTAGGCTTATATATGGTAGGCCAATTATTAAGTTCAGCTTCATCTTACCAGGTAAAATTTAGTCTGTGCTTTTGTTATTTATTTTAATTTTGTGATGTAAACATCTGCTTTAAAAATCTTTTTTTTTTTTTGATTGAAATATTCTAATGTTCTTCTAATAACCGTAAAATATATTACAGCTGCCAAACAAAACCAGAGAGAAATGTATTCATACATTTTAAAAACAATCTAATTAAATCTTACATCATTGAAGCCTTATTTAAGTTGATTTTCTGTATACTGTATATTTATTTTTGGACTGATAGTGGTTAATAAATTAAAACAATGGAATGCGAGAGTGTCAGTGGTAATATTATTGTGTAACAACTCAGGCTTAGCGTGACAGATAGCCTGACATGGGCCAGGGGTGCGTTTCCCGAAAGCATCGTTAGCCAACTATGGTCGCAAGTTCCCTCGTTACCAATAGAGTTCAATGGACATTGCGATGAACTTGCGACCATAGTTGGCCAACGATGCTTTCGGGAAACGCACCCCAGCTTAGTTTCCCAGCATAAGCTGCCAGAGTAACTAAGTTTGAATTATTTTAAGTTTGCTTTATGAAACAGAATCAACCGATTATAAGTCTGACTAACCAAAATAAGCCTGGCTTGTATTTTAATCTTGTTTATTGAACAACCCTCCAGTTTGGTATATATTGTATTTGTCTCTTTTTCTGTTCTTTTGTTTCTATTGTCTTCACTGGTTTATTTTTTTTATTTTTCCTGTTAGTCTAATTGTGGCATTTTCATTGTCATTGGAGAAGGGTGAGTAAAATCAGCTACATCCCACACAGAGCTCGTATGGCGTTTATCCCACAGCAAATTAATTTGTGTCAATGAGGCCACAACTCATGTGTGTCACGGTTTCCAGCTAGTCACCACCTCCTCACTACATTTCCCATCATCCTCCCTGGCCCTCACCTGCATGCACTTCCCAATCACAGATCACCTTCACCTGTCACCAATCTTCACTGATCATCATCCAGCACTATTAAACTCTTCCCTCTGCAGTTCACCGTTGTCTGGTCTCGTTGTTCCTTCAGAGAACTCTACCTGACTCCTTTCTTTTGAGATACCTTTTACCATCATTCGTCAGTCGTCATTTCAGAACCTACATCAGATAAGACTCTTTAACTTCCAGATTAATCCAGTACTCTATATTCTTCAGTTATTTTCCATCGCTGTGATATAATACTTCTGCAATTAAAACCTGTTATCCACTTTACCTGTGTGAATCCTTCTGTTTCATGACAATGTGATGTGTATCCTGGTCAACAGATTCACATATTGATCAATGATGTAAAATACACAAGTATGTGATTAAATATTTTGAGTGTTCTGTTTTTAAGAAATATAACTTGTGTTATAGGGAAGTGTAGTGTTGTTGTTTTTGTTTTTTAAACCAGCTGTCCCGACCATCCGATACTGCATTACTTTCAAAGCTTCAAACGTCATCAATCATGTGGTATTGTCATTTCGATACAGTGTGTGATACAATAGTGCTTTTAAAACTGCATCAGAGTCCCGGTATCAACCGTCCCATCTCTACTTAAATGTATTGACCCAATCAAGAGTTGTTTCATTGAGGACTGTGATGAGCTGCATCAAGAGATTACAAACTGTCTGAGGATAGGAACTGTCCAGGTTTGGCATATATTGTGTTTGTCTATTTTTCTGATTTTGTGTTTTTATGGTCTTCACTGGTTATCTGTTTTTATTTTTCCTGTTTGTGTAATTGTGGCTTGTTTTATACACCAATGATGTGTAAATCTGAGGAATTGGTTCATTTCATTGCTACTGGAAAAGGGTGAGTACATCCCACACAAAGTTTGAATGGTGTTTATCACACAGCTCTTCAAAAGTAGTTTGAATCTGAACCATTTCTAATAAGGACTTTGTCTTTGTGTACCTTACAGGTTAAAGAGACTTGTTTTATTTTGATTCCTTTGGGTTTGGATTCACTTAAGTTTTTGAACATGTAAATTAGGAACTTATTTGTTCTTAATATTGAACTATTTAATAGTTTGCCCAGTAGGCATTTAAGAGCACATCCTTTCACTGTCACAAATTTAATTTCTGTTTAATGGTTTAAATGTTTTAATTTAAATGCAAGTTATTTTTGTACAGTGTTGAATCAGAATGGGTTAAATAGTAATAATCGAACTAAAGAGCCATTTTGTCCTCTGTTAAGCATCCTGGCTATTGTAATTCCGGAAATTGTACAAACTGAAACTGGTGAAAATAAAGTTAGTCAATGTTTTGATGCAAGTTATGCTATGCACATCAAGTTAAAGTGGCACACTTGAAAATTGTCTACCAGTTTAAGTCCTTGGAATGTTATCAAAGGGAGAAATCTAGAAGAGAAATCTGTGTTCATCATTATGCCTCCTTTGATCATTCTCTGCACTTGATGTTCTATTAAACCTGTCCTAATGCACCTCAGACTGTTTTTTAGTTTTCTGGGTTTTTTAGTTTTCTTGCTGTAGCTGTTCTCTGTTAAATTGGATATATATGACATAATTTTTTTTATAACAAATTTTTCTTAAACGTATACATGCATATGTGTTTATTTATATATACAGAATAATTATACACCTTACAACCCTAACTGTAATATTATGTAAACAAACTTTTATTTTGGATGCGATTAATCACGATTTGTTTCACAGCCCTACTTTTTGTATTGACTTATTAGTATTATTAAGTATTATTACTATTGCCTGTTGTATTTCCTTATGCATGTATAGAAAAGTATTGACAAATGTGTTTGAAACAAAAAAGCTGGCCGAAATACACTAATTGTAAAAAATAAATAAAAAAAATGCAATGCATTAACCGTGCTTGCATTTTAATGCATTTTATTTTTAGGGCTTGCATTTTTATTGGCTGAAATTCAACATCTCACCAACTTCTTACACAAATGTTACTGTGTTACAAATGTTACCTAACCCTAATGGCTTTTTTATTTATACTGTATAAAGCTGTATAAGTAATTTGCTTTGTACAACACCATACTCCTGAAATTGCAGATTTTGTATGTATGCCTTCACCTCATGTATCCAATTTAAGATTAGCTTGTCTATGTCTGCTGTCTCAATGGCCCTTTTGTATTTGTGCATTTTCCCATCTTTGTATTTATATTCCTATCCCTTGTCTTTGCATTTGCATTTATGACTGCTCTTGTCTTTTGCATTATTTTCTAGCCTATTTTTTTGTTTTTTTGTTTGTTTATGATTTAATGTCTTCAATACATCTTTAATTTATGCTCCTTGCTTTATAAGCCATTATGCTGTTTTGTGGCCCTGTCCCATTGACTATTTTATGCCCATTGCTATTTTTCCAAAAATGTTGTATTTTGTATTGAAATGTACTGCATACAATTTTTTGTCTTTACTGTTTGTGTATGTTGTATATGTATGCTGTATATGTATGCACTTGTTTTTATTATCTGACTGCCTTTTTGTGTGTTAGCGTTAGTGTCTGTCTTACTATGCCCTTTTTCTGCTTTGTGATTTTTCTCTATGCTCTTGTACCCATTTGTATTTTTATCTGATGCTGCGATTTCATTTAACCTATTTGAATTTTTTTTTTCTTGATGGAATAGCTATCGGGTTGACTGGCTACTTCATTAATTTTCATGAACTTTCATGAATGTGGAGAACTTTCTTTTTAAGTGTTCAACAGTTGGACTTGGGTGTGTGGGACTTGTCCAGGATAGATTTCAACCCTGCAACCCAACAGTCTATCAACTGCAGGTGCATATCAAAGTCACTTAAGCTACAATATATGGGTGTGCCTCCCACTCACAAAGACAAAGTTTGTTTTTTTTCTTAAGTGTTTTTATTTTTTATTTTTTTATTTATATTGTACTAATTGGTTCCATTCAAGATTGTTTGTCTTTGTTCCTTTTTTTTTATTCATCCTTTTTATTTCTATTTTGTGACTTTTTTGGTCTGTGTCTTTGCATTTATGGTATATGTAGGTCTTTAATGTTTTTAAATGCATTTCACTTGTTTCTTGCATTGTCTGTTTGCCTTTTATACCATTGTTTGCCCCTTCTAATATTGTAAAGTTTGGGTTAGGCTTACTCTACATTGATTGATTCCCTGTTATCAAGTTTATTGATTCTCGTATCTTCATCTGCTGCCTGTTCCCACCTCTGCCTGGTATTGTTTATGATTCTGGATTTCCTTTGACATTCTTGGCACTGTTCTCTGAGTACTGCCTGCCTGACCATTCTCTATTAAATAATACTGCAAATGGATCCGAACGTGTCTGACTCTGCATCACAGGTTTATGGTCCATATTTCTGTTTCGATGTTCTGTTTTTTAAAGCCTTTTTGTTTCTACCCTTTTTAATGATTGTACTTGTGCCCATATACCACTTTGTGTAAATTGTAATACCCTATTTGTAAAATCCTAACCCTTTCTTTATTTTTTTATTTTTATTTTTATTTTTTATTATTTTAAAGTACTTGTCAGGTTTATATTCTGTTTTGGTTTATTTTGTGTTCTCATTATCCTGTGTTGGCCGTTCCCTCCAGCTGTTTAGACAGTCCAGGCTGATTTCCTTCCTACTCAGCATGAAGCCTCTCATTGATGCTCCTTCTCCCACCTCCTCTACCCATGCCATCTAGTTAATGGGGCCTGTGTCTGCTGGCTCCTTTCAGCCCTTTGGCTCATCCTTCATTGGCCACCCTTTAATCCTTGGGTCTGCCTTTGGCTTCCAGATTACCAGCATTTAATAGGTGTTGATCCTCTGTCTTCGTGCCAAGCCCCGGACTTTAACTTTCACTCTGTCGACCTATCAACTCCACCATGGGCAGTTATCACTCAAGCTGTATCGGGCTCCCTCGTCCCTCTGACTCCACATTGGTCAGTTATCACCCTGTTTGCACCACAGTGTTCCGATCCTACGGCTATGCTTTGTCCCTCCACCCCTATGGTTCTGCCTTGGTCCCCACCTCTAATGGCTCCATCTGAGTTGGTTGTCCCACGGCTTCTGCCTGGCCCATTTACCAAAGGTCCAACTATTCTTTTATCGACTGTGCCGTGGCCCTACATCCTGGTGAGCATGTTGGGAACTCCTGCCATGTTCTCCCTT